>NC_051187.1:86552144-86856415 GCF_015220075.1 Falco rusticolus | reverse complement strand
CCAGTTCCAGGAACTGAAGAAGAACAAAACACAGCTGGACAACAACAAGTACATGTCTTGAATTTCTCTCTTCTGATCTGCTCACTCTCTGCATTGGAAAGGTGTGGAGAATAAAGCTGAAATCGCAAGAAACCTTTGTTCTGTGTTAATTGAGAGCTGTCACCTAGTTAAATCAAAGACATTAATCTCCTTTTTTTTTTCCTTTCCCTTTTTTTATGTCCCAGACCAATTTTACTGTCTCCAAGACTGGTGAAGTGCTAATTGCTCCAGGTGCACAGTGAAGCCTGCTCCGGAGGGTGCTCCTTGTCTTTAGCTTGGGCAGTGATCAGATGCATCTATATGTTAATGTATTCACAGCCCTTTATTGCACAGGACACAAAATAGCTGGTAGAGGACTGAAGAAGAAAGAGGAATTCCATTTTCATTGCTTTGAGAAGGCAAAATATTTGGCATGGTAAGGCAAAGGAGGTTGTTGCTTTTTGGTGTTTTTTTCCTTTTGAACTAAGAAAAACTGAAAACAGGAGATAAAATATGCAGTTACTTGATTCAAATTCCATTTTAATCCCTTTTTTCTCACCTAGAGAGTGTCAGTTGCCTGACATACAGACAGGGATTGTCGCTGTGGTTTTCACCCAAATATGTCACCCAGCTCATCAGCTTTTTGCTTCTTGTTTATCACTTTTCATGTGTCTTCCTCATCTTTCAGGACCAAATCTTTCAGGACTCCTTTGCCACCTGTCACTTCTCAGATCATTCCTCTTCAGTCTTGGTTGACGTAAGTATTGTTTGCGACATCCAAGAGCTCTCCTCCACGTTAAACCAAATCCCAACAGAGTCAGGTCTGTGGCTGAAAACCTCCTGGTAGCACTGATGAAGAGGCAACAAGGCTCAAAAACTCTTGTGTCTTTTCACTGTCTCTGCCGAACGACGTGCCAAGCAGCAGATGAGCAGCATCAACAATGGGAAGTAATTGAATTTTAATTCGTATTGGCTGTAATCATCTCCATAGGCAGGGCCAACTCTACAGATTTCAACCCAGCTGTTCTCTTGGGTGATCGAGATGAGGAGGTTGTAAAAATGCTCACCTACTCTCCTCTAGGCCAGAAAGTGGACCTCTCGCTTTTTCCTTCCCAGCCCCCAGGTCTGTGGCCCCTCTGTGGCCCCCTGCATTTTGGAAAGATCATGTCCCTGCTGAACAGGAGCCACAAAGCTGAAGCGCAAGCGATGAAGGTGCCTGCTCACATCCATAGGTGTAGGTCCCTGCAAGTGTGAACGGTAATCCTTCATTATCAAGGATGCCAAGGAGGTTCTCTTTTATCTGAAGGCTCTTTGACAACCCTCTCATCTTCCCCCGTCGCTGCTTTCTCTGCTCCTCTTTCCTGTTAGCAACACCACAGAGATGCCAAACACCTTTTACAGCTGCTTTTCTTCCCGTGACCTTTGTGTGCTTTTATATTCACTGATCAAATGTTTGAGGAGGGAGGGAGGGAAGGAAGGAGGTAAAGGTGTTTTGTGGGTTGATTTATATTTTATTGATGGGATTGTCTCCAGCACTTTTGATACACCGACTCAAACATATTGATCTCCCTGTCTGTATTTTGCTCCCCCCCGAGCCTCCCTTTTGACCGGCAGTGACTCAAGCCGTCTGCATGGCAGGTTTGTTTTCATGTGCAGGCTGTACCGATACTGACTGTGTGTGTGCGAGCATCCACAAGATTAATTTGCAGGACTGCAATGCAGGTAGCATTGAGATTGTTAAAAAAAAATAATGAAAAAATGTCAGTGCTGTAGAATTGTTTTTCTATCCAGCTGTCTTATAGGAGGAAAATTAATAGGGACCATCTCATGGCTGCCAGCAGCCCTAGGAGCAAGTCAATGGAGGGAAGAGGGGAGAAAACTTGTCCCATTAACCCAGTCTGGGATACCAGATTTTTTGCCCTGTGTCCCCTCAGCTTGTACAGCTCAGTTTGGTCGGGGTTGGAAGGGACCTCTGGAGATCACCTAGTCCAGCCCCTGCCAGAGCAGGTTCCCCTCGAGCCAGCTGCACAGAGTCGTGTCCAGGTGGGTTTGAATGTCTCCAGGGAAGGAGACCCCACAGCCTCTCTGGGCAGCCTGTGCCAGGGCTCTGCCACCCTCACAGTAAATTAGTTCTTCCTCACATGCAGATGGAACTGCCTGTGTCGCAGTTTGTGCCCGTTGCCCCTTGTCCTGCCGCTGGGCACCCCTGGAAGGTCCATGGCCTGGGCGCTGTGTTAAGGGACGCTGTGGGATGCACTGCATATAGATGAAGCTGGGGACTCGACAGCTTGACAGCACTGACAGATCTCTATGTTGTTTCCGAAAGCTGGAGATGAGAAGCCTGATTTTCCAGCTCACTATTGTGTAGATTGCATAAAATATTCTCTATTTCCTGCCCTGAATGGCTGGGTGGTGTTCGTCTACTGTGTTTTGCTCAAGCCCAGTAGGAAAATCATCTCTAATCACCGGTGAGTTACAGGGAGGGCACAATTTCAGCATGAAAAGATGCCACACTTCCAAATGAGGTTCTTGCTCTGAGTCAGAGAAAACATTGCAACCCCTCCTGGAGAGTACCACTGAAAATCCCCCAAACCTTCTGGTCAATCAAAATGTTCTGTTTCTATTTTGACTGTTTTCTTTTTCAGTACATAAGACACTGAAATAAAAAGCCCTTCTGAAATGGAAAATGAAAAGGCTTCACTCTCGAATGTTAAAATGTTCTAGTTTGATACCTTTAAACCACTTGTGAGCTTTTTAGATATTTTTTTTTCTCCCAAGCTGTGTTTTAATTAAATCTTCAGTCTCAGGGAAACTCACCTTTTTGATTTGCCTCGGCAAATATTTCAATCTGGTCCACTAAGAACTACTAGCTGTAGAAAATGTGGATGTGAAGGGTTTCCCTTGTATCCTGAAGATTTAGGCTGCTTTTTTATTCCTCCAAATTGAGGGAAAGGCCACTGCAGGCACAGTTTCTCTGCACTTCCTCCAAAGCCAACAGGACCAAAGCAAGCTCTGCTCTGGAGATGCTCTCATCTTGCTAGAGGTTGCAAGTCCTGGTGCTTTTGGATCACAGCCTGCTGCTTTCAGTATAAGGGGACAAGCAGAGCTGGATGCAGGCAGCCACAGAGGAAGAGCAGCTCTCAATATTAATCGACTGGGAGTTGAAGCATGTGGTCCCCTGGGCTATGAGACAATCTGCTCGTGGGAGATGCCGGAGTTGTGAAATCTGGGCTGCAGCCGCTCTTTGGGTTCATCCTTCCCTGGTGCAAAGCCATCACGGAGGAGAAGCACTGCCGGCTCTCCAGCTAAACTGCGGGTTTGCTTCTGAGTTATTTTGAAGCTCCCAGTTTGCCCTTTCAGAGTGAAATATCTCCTGGGTGATTTAAATGTAAGGTAAATGGTTCAGAGGCTCTGTGAAATGTTTTTTGGAGCAGGGAAGGATTTCATGCCATGCTGGTAGATGATAAAGGTCACTTTCTGATAATATTTACACAGACCAAATGAAGCAATTAAAATAACCAATCTGCTGTTGTTCTCTCTCGCAGGAGACTGTCCCAGCAGCGGAAAGAACTTATTCAGTGGGAAAAACTCCTTGGAAGTGTCTGTCTAATTGGCCAGCTGAGGCTCTTCCTAATTGGAGCCTCTATTTGCCCTGATATTTGTGATGCAGCGGGAGCAAAATACTCTTTTGAACCCTGGCTTTCCAGGGTTGCTGTGTTGCCTGTGCAGGCTCAGAGGGTTTGGGCATTCCCATACAATGCCAGAGGCAAGAAGCTGCCTGCAGCCTTCATTTTGTAGCAGATTGTCGAGAAATAGAAAGCCTTTTCTTGTCTCAAGGTTATTTCTCACCCTGATTCCCACCGGTGACACAGCCTCACGGCTGCGGCGTGGGGGTCTATGAGCCTGGCGAATTGACTGTCAGCCGACACCACAATTGGAGGCATCAGTACTCAGGCTGGGTGGTTGAAGGGGGGAAAATGAGATTGCAAAGGTGCTCTCAGCCCCTTCACGTGGGAGATGAGACACAAGGGCTGAATTCTGTATGGGCTGGAAATCAACGTCGAGAGCCCGCTGATTACAAGGGGGTTAAATCTCACTTCTTGGAGGAGCTGAGCAATTGCACAGAGAGTGCTCCATTTAGCTGGATCAGAAATCTGCAGGAAGAAAAACAGATTGGAAGTTGGCTGCCACAGTGAATTTGCCTTATGTTGCACTTATCACACTGTTGACACTATATAAATAATAACATTTTATGATTTATTTATGAACAAGCCTGGAGGTGACCTCCAGCTATAGACTCATGAAGCTGCAATAATCACACAGACATTTAGATATTGATCTCTCAGAGAAAATGAAATCTGTGGAGCTGACACCAAAGAAAATTAAAGAGACGGAGCTGATTTTTTTGCAGGCATGATTGCATGGGGAAGATGGCCAGGGATCTTTTGTCGTGATAATGGTGGGAAAATCAGCTGTGGGGAGGCAGCTCAGAAACAGGGCTGGGAAGGTTGTCAGGGATCTCCTGGACCTAAAGGTCAGAGAAAGGGTTGGAAGAAGATGTTGCTTCACGTGGACAAAAAATCACCATGCAGTAAGGAATGAATACATTGGAGACAATGCAATAAAGACTGGAAATTTTCAGCTTAGTGGTGCCTAAAGGCTAGTATCTACAGGCACTGCAGCAGAAGAAATGCCCGTGTCTTGTGTGTGCCTTTCTGCCTCCCCCCTTGGAGGGCCCAGCTAACGGCTCACCACTGTGCTCTGCTGCGATCAGTCCCCTCACCTCTTTCCTTCAGCACCCTCAGGGAGGCAGAAGACAAATTTGGTAGAGCTTCACCATAAAAAGAAATCAGAGACTCAGCCAAAACCAAGGGACCTGAAGAAAATTGCATCCCATTTCGCTTGAACTAACTGAAGATCCCAGACACTAAATTGGAAGTCCAGAGACTCCCGACTTGTTTTATTTTCCTGTGGTTCCTCATCAGTGTGGTTGCCAGTCACACTACACTGCAAAGCTGTCAGCACTTGTTTTCCATAAAAGCCACCAGACTGTCTGCAAGGGACACCCTGTGATTTACTCAGAATAGGAAAGAGGAACCATGGGGCTAGTAGACCTCACCCCTGTACCTCCTGTCCATGCCTGTCTTGCAAAAATCCACCTTGCATCCAAATCTACCTTGGATGATGGCCAGGGTTGGCACCCACTGGACCACAAGCCAACAACTCCACCAGCCAGACCAGTCTCCCTGGGTCTTTGGTTTGATTAATGCTTACAGCACAGATCTCCTTGCTGCAGCTCCCGTGAAGGTGGGGAAGCAGGCCTTCCTGCAGATTATTTATAGGACACATTATTATTTATGTTCCATGTATCTTGCTACTGTCATCATCTGAACTGCATTTCAACATCACAAATTAATGACAGCAGCTTTGTGATGGAACTTCATATACACATTTTTAACCAGGCACAATTATTATTTTTTTGGGCCTATGCAGATGTAAATAAAAAAAATAACTCAGACTTTCATTTCAGAGTTTCTTCACTGGTTTCCTGTGCTGTTTTCTTTTTATAATGGCAACCAGCATTTATTCTCTACTATTTGGGAGGGGGCTTGCTGTTGGAAGCAGCAGCACTCCTGAATCTAGCTGGCTTGGGGAGAAACCAGGCGGTATGAGCTCAGAAGGTGATGTGAAACCCCTTCGTTTCTTCAAAGCTGGTGGGACAACCCCAGAAAGCATCCGAGCAGGTGAGCAGAATAGCCCTTGGCTCTCGTGTGGGGAGTGTAACACCTCCAGCTCTCCCTGCTTTCAGTGAGTTATTAACAAGCCAATTAATCTTTCACTTGAAAGTCTCAGTATACGTACAGCGACCCAGATTCCACACTGGCATCAGTCCCTTCATACCCAGCTGGTACTGGGGTTATTTTTCTTTTATGTTCTATGCTCTGTTATTAATAGGAGAATTAAAACCTGCACTTTTGCTTTTGTAGGTGCCAGCTAGTGAAGAGGCATAAAAAATAGGAGATGAAAGATTAAGTATGTTTATTTATGTAACGTTATTTTGTGTCTGTGGGTTATTTACCAAAACAGTAACTCTCTAAAACTATCACCCTAAAAGATGCACAACAGTTAATTTAATCACTGACTTAAACTTCCAGATGTTTTGCTGATGCATGCTTAAAACATCCACAAGCAAACCCTGTGTACTCCTAACCAAAGACAACAGGATTTCTAGTCATTGGTAGTATCAGCAGGGCCATTATTTAGGGCAATTCATTACTGAATGCTTCTTTAAGATTGTTCTTGTTCCTGCAAAAATACACAGAAGGACACGTTCCCAAATGCAACATAAAAGGCCACAAATAAAGCTGACTGGAGGGTGGAGGTCTGCATTCCATAGGAGCCAGGACAATGATAAATAGCTGGTCCTTACTAAATCTGCCCAGGAACTGCACACTCCCTCAGACCTCCTTGGACCTCAGTGAACAAGGTGTTGCAAATCCAATAAAATTGCACAGGGGCTTTGAAGTATCAGAAGGAGCAATAGCGGAAAAGAGGTGTTGAGGAGGAGTTTTTGTTTTAAATTGATAAAAAAATAATCCTGCAGGAGAGTAAGTGTCGTATGCAAGACCTTTGCAAGCATCCTTTGGGAAAGCAGCATGCTGCCCACCTCCATTTGCTTTCTCTGCCTGGAAAAGCCATTTTTCCATTTAATTTCCCTCTCTCATCCCCTGTTAGGACTGTGCCTGTTCCAGATTATTTTTTGCTCTGAAGCAGAGGTGCTGGCTGCTCAGCTGCTGTCCCAGTTTGCCAGTGCTTTTAGCCTCATGGGAACAACCTGTCTCCAAAGCTACCCGAGCATCTCACAAAGCTGTAGGCACCGGCAATGTGAAGTGCGTGGTGGTTCAGGGCGGTGTGATCAGATCGCAGATGGTCCTGGTGTGAGTCAAACAAAACAATATGTTTTTTCTCCTCTCCAAACAATAAGTTTTTAAAACTTCTCTGGGCTTGCAGGGAGATTTGACTCACTTCTCTGGTCCTGTGGTGCTTTTGGCAAAGAGTCAGGCCTTCCAAAAACCCCTCCCTCACCTGTTCTTCTCCTCCGTCCCCTGTTAGATTGGATCTAACAATCGTTCCATGGGCAGTGATGAGGTGCAGCCCATCATGGTTTGCTCCCTTTCTGCCTAAAGAAAGAAGTAGCTGTGGAACACCAAAACCTGGGCTGTGAGTAATATCAGAGAGATCTGCAAGCATCCCATCACCTGAAACCTTGGGAACTATTGATATTTTTTAATAGGTGGCCACCTCCAAGGGTTCTGGACCACACAGTGTCCCTTCTGTGCTTGGGACATAGAGATGGTGCATGCACCCACTCCTGCTTCATCCACAAACCCTGCTAAAAGCCTTCTCCTTTAAAATTGCTCATTTATGAAATTTTTTCCTGTCGTGCAATTCTTGTCTTGTAAAAGCACCCATTCACTTGACTGTGCTGTCACCATTTGTAGTGAGGCATTTGCAATGAGCGATGCATTGTCCTCCCGGGAAGAGTTTGTGTGCTGCCATCCTTCCTCCTCCTCCAACCCCCTGCAACACAGCCCTGGGGATTACTGCTGTCCGCACTGGAATAACCTGAGTCCGGCTGAGGATGATGAGAAATGTCAGATCTCAGCTTGGAAAACCACAGGGACTCCAATGTATTGATTTAAGATGTTAAATTTAGACTTTAGATCCTGAAAAGCTTTGATATAAATTGTATTTGTGGCTTGGTTTGGACATGGTACTCTACATTGTGACCATGAATGAGTGTGTAACAGTTTTTGGCTGGTACCAAACCTGCCCTGCCCAAGAGGAGGTTGTGTTTTTGTGATTTAGGGAGGCAGTTTTGAAAACACTGGTGATGGAGCAGATTCCTACGTAGTGGTCATTTCTACCCTACTTTGGGATTCCCTTCTGGTGAAATGCCATGAGGGACGTTGCTGAAGTCCCTCAGGCCAAGAAGGGATTTTAATACTGAGCTGCCCTTAGGGCCAGCTCATCATCACCACTGATCTGTCCTTCCACGTTTTGGTCTCCCTCCCAATGATGGCCAATGATTAGGTGCTCCACAAAGCTGAGCAGGAAGGAAGATGATGCAGAAACTCCTGGCTCACCACCAAACAAATTTGCTGGAAGAAGCACTTTGTCCCTTCTTGTGCAGCATGACAGAGGTATGGACGGCGACAGCCACGCACCTGGGCTGGTGCGGCAGCTCCTGTAACCCTTGATTTTTCCAGCCATAAGCAGATGTCCTGCAGCTGGGAACACCTGAGCTCACCATGATCATAAATGAGGAGTCTTCATTGCCCTCTACGGGCTGGCACCCAGCTCAAGAATTTTGTGAGACTGGTGGTAGAAAATCCGAAGTGTGATGATGATTTTAACTCCCTTCATCAGGATGTTTGAATGGGGCAGAGCAGAGCAGGTACAGGGTGAGCTACGCAGGAGGTGATGGACCAACTGGACAAGCTTGGTGCTATGGTGGGAGTTTCCTCCCAGCCCAGGAGCTGTGGGGTGTGCTGAGCTTGTCTAGATATTTCCCTGCTTTAAAAGCTGTGTGCAACCATCACTTTTCTCATTTTCTCACCAGTGAGCTCTGAAAGTGGCAAAACGAAGCTGAAAGCCCCATTGCCTCTTCTCTTGAGTCACTGAGTCCCTTCTTAATGCCACAATATAACACCCTGCAATGTCTATCACAAGGGGTTACTGCTGTGTGATGCCACTGTGTTGTTGGTAACTCTTTATGCAACAGGTTAAAGTAAGAATAACATCCCTATCACTGCCTGTGCTTTGCCTTCTCATCTGCCAGGCAAGCATCCATCTGTGAGTCCAGTTTCTCAATGCTTAACCTTAATTAGAAGATGAATATATTGTCCATGGCGGAACATCAGGTAGTTCTGCTTGTTCTCTAGGGTTTGTTTTGCAGGGTTCAACAGCCTCCCCCAACTAGCAGACCCAAGAGCTCTGTATCACTATGGGACAGCCTCTGTGCCAGCAGGACCTGATGTGGGATGCACCCATCCCCAGGGAGAGCAGCCCAGCCTTTCCCAGCCCAGCCCCACGGATGGGGAGCGGTGTAAGATCCCTGCCGGTTTTGCAAAGCTTTTCTGAAGTGAAATATCTGCTCAGGTCTGCCTGCACTGTTCCTGCACTGCTGCACTGAGCCACACTGCTGGGGTTGCGGAGTATGTTTGGCAAGGGCTGGGCATGAAAAGGCTGAAAGCTGCACCTGTGGGATTGACCCACATGGTTGTAGGGGATTTCAGCTTTGACTTTAGAGTTGGCATATAAATGTATTGTCATATATGTTGTCACAAAAACTGCTGGGCAGCGGTTAGAGGGTGTGGGGAAGAGCTGTTTCCACTAGCTCAGAGCTTACACTGCTGCCAGATGGACATGGCTGGGAGAGGCTGGTGGAGAAGAGAGACAGATGGCAAGATGGGACAGACTAGGTTACAGCTCAGATGTGCAGGGATATGGTGCTGTCTCATGGAGTGGCAGATCCTAAACTATAAGCAGAAAAATGAAAGCCTGAGGTGGGAGGGTAAGCACCCGCAAGCAAGGCAGGTGCTGGTACTCTGTATGAAGTTCCTGCTGCTCTCAGGTCTTCTGCAAATCTCTGGCTTGGTCTCAGATGCTCACTAAAGATCTGTGCTTCAGTGACTGCACCTAGGAAGCACTGGAAAGGGTTAAATGCCATCTGCAGCCCCAATGAATCTTCCTTCCTCCAAAATTATTAGCCACCTATAGAGCAGATCCATAGGATACCCCATGTTTTTTGCTGGTGGCCTGGGGTAGACCTCCTCAAAGAGGATTTGTGTATATGTCTCTGTGTGTAGGTGTTCATGCTTCCATGAGCAAGTGATTTCATTATCTTTCTAGCTAATTAAGAGGCTGTTTGTGTCAGTTTGCACTCAGCCACAGCAAATCTGCTGCTACCTTTATGGATCGATTTTTCCCTCCTTGTTTATGTGGCTGGTGAACACAGTACAACTTGGAAACGATCAAATTCATGCTCCACGTATCCAGAGAAGCGAATGAAATTACACTGCAGGATGTAACCTGCCAAACATTAAATGTAGGGAATTGCAGCTCTTCCTGGTAAAGTGTTGAACAAACAAGAAAGTAATGACATTAAACAGGCAGCATGTTTCTGGTTCCCGTATAGCCTATGGAGCCTGGCCCAAGGATAACCCCGCAAATGAGTTACCAGAAACACACCTGCACCAGCTGTGCCTGCTCAGTGTTTGTGCAAATAAATCAAGTCCCTTGGCATATTCCCTTGTCTGCTGGAACATCAGCATCTCTGGTCGTCTGTGTCCTCTTGTGTTGTGGCTGGTGACCACCCTGTGCCATCAGATGGGTGATGTCCACAGATGTGTTTGGTGCCTTATGGAGAAACGGTGACGTGAAAGCAATGCCATGTTTATCTGATGAGCAGGTGAAAGCATGACTGAAGTTGGCTTAATCTTGTAGCATTCCTATTTCCTTAGCCTTAAACGAGCCAAGTGAATTTTATCAGGCAGATGAGGGGGCCACATGTCAGTGATGTGCTATGTGTCAAGCATGCTGAGACACTCGGGTGGCTGGTACTAGCATGGAAGCTGTTCTAGTTTATGGCTCTGTGCAGTTATTGGGCCGCAGAAATGTGGATAAACTACTTTCCTTTTGCATGGCTGACCCCCTTCACCTGCGCTCTGACTGCTAATCCATCTCCACCAGGGTTGCTTGTTATATTGCAAAGCTCTGGGCAGCTTCCAAGTGGAGCCACTGTAAGATACTAAATCTGGCAATGCAACTCTTTTTCTTCCTCCTCTAGAGGCAGACGTCTAGATCAGGTGAGAGCAGAATCCCTAAAAGACCAGGATTTATTTTTTCTGTGCCGGACTCCTGTGAGACAGGGACTTTGCAAAGCCCAGCAATTTGCAATCTGCGGTGGGGAGAAATGCTGGCTTTGTCCCCACAGAAGCCTGGCAATCCGAGGAGTCCTGGGCATTGCTTTGTGTAGCACGTGCAGCCTCTGACCCTAATCAGGGTTGTGATTTACAGGATCACACAAGTCCCCTGATTTACAGAGCAGCTGTCTGAGAGAGCGTTACAGACCTTGCAGTTCAGGGCTGGCTTTCCTCCCATTGCCTTTATGCAGGATTTACTAGGCTGGGGTGAGCTGGCTCTAATAAAGATAGAAACAGGGTCTTGAAATCACTTTCGGTCATAATTTATATCTGGGTGGATGGGTAGGTGGGTGGATGGATGGATGGAGTGAAGTGTGTAAATCACTCCCTACCTCCCTTGGATTCTGTGGTTATCCCACACTTGTGCTTTTAAGAGAAATGCTCAAAAAAAGTCAAACGGTGTCTGCATGTGGATATAATTAAAATTCAAGCATGAACACATAATTACTTGAAACTTGTTTCTTCCAGCTTCAAAGCCCTGCAAGGCCAGGCTGCAGAGAGACTAGTGAGATCTGAGGTTTAATGCTGATTCACTGTATCGTGAGCTTCTGACAGGTTATTATAAATCTTAATGACTTCTGTTTTCCTAAAGGAAGCCTCCGTTGGTTTTGGCAGTTATGAACCCTGCCTACAGCGGCTGGTGTGTAATTGGTGTGCAGATCCTGGCAGCAGAGGAGAAAGGGAATGCATGGACAGATGACAAAAGTCAAGCAGAAAAAACGTTTGAGCCTGCAAGAGGAAACAGTTAAGGTGAAACCCTTCTCTGCAGGTCCGGCAGAGACCAGGCCTTTCTTCAGGGTCCTGATATCCCCATCCCGAGCAGAAGATATGGCTGAGATCCCCGCACAAGCCTGCCATCAAACTTCAAAGAGCACATGAGGATTTGTCAAGCACCCTGGTGGTGAGATAGGAATCAGAGATGCCTGAGGAGCATACAAGAGGCAACCTAGCCAGGACGGTTGCCTTCATTATCCACCCTGATGAGGCTAAAAGGAGTTGCAGGTTGGGACATGGATCCAGCTCACAGCAGTGCAAGAAGGGATCAACGGACGTTGCATTGTGCTGAGGGTGGTTTTGGTTTCCACCTTCAGGTATCCAAAATCAAACTGAAGACCCCGGCCAAGCATTGGCCATGCAGTGATGGATCATGTGCAGCTCGGGTGCTCATGCTTCCTGGCAAAGTCTCTGGGTAGTGCAGTTAGCAGGGACAGGAGGAGACTGGAACCTCAGAAACTCAAGTCTGAACTTGTCCACTCAAGGCAGAGCTGTTCCACGTTATCCCGACCTTTGCCACCAGCCCAGGGCTCTCTGCAGGACCATCGTTGTAGGGAAGTAGTTTAAGGCTGAGAGCCAGCAAATCTCTACAGAAAGATGGCATGAAGGGAGCTGAAGTCAAGGAGGAAAAATAAACCTCAGTGCACAAGCTCTTGGGGTGTCATCAGGATCAGGTGATTTGAACCCAAAACAACATTGCCTTTCTCACAGCCAGGCAGTGCCGTGGGTCAGGGTAGAAAGGACAGTGTCTGCGAGGAACACATAGACGACCACCAGCCAGTGCAGCGGGACTCTGAATTACCCACGTTAATGCTGCCAGCTCCAGTGCAAATGAGGCAAGAATCCAACGTCCCGTTAAAAGCAGAGCTTCAGAACCAAATCCTGGACTACTTAACCTGTACACAGAAGAAATTTCCTACTGTCTTTCCAGGCTTCCTTTTCGTGTCTTGGTGGGAATGAGAGTTCATTATGGTCTGTGGGATGCTGTGGGATAAGGCAGAGCCAGGCTGTCCCTCCTGGCTGGGTTGCTGAGGGCAGGGACAAGGCATCTGCCTGTTGTTTTGCAGGAGGAGCTGTAACAAAATTGTCTTCAAACTGTATCAGTGAACCAAAGTGAAGAAAACTGTCTTCTCCGTTGTCCTGCTGTTGTATGGCACGGCCCGTCAGAAATGCATTGCCAAGTGGAGGGATGCAGCGCAGACTCTCCTGCTCCAATGTCTGCCTTGATTTGGTCTGGAGATGGATGTGCTGGAGTCACCGGGCTAGCTTGGATCTGCCACCACAGAGGTCCACACACACACACAGAGGTGCCACCACAATGTGGTGGACAGATGCAAAGGTCGGTCTTTGCCTTCTGCCTGTCATCCAGCAACAGGAGCCATTTCAACGCAAGAACATCCATGCAGAGCTAAGATCCAGGCTGACATCAGTTAGTTGGTCTGGCTGCGATGTGGATGTTTTTGGGGAAAGCAGAGAACTTTTTTTTTTTTTTTTGAGTTTTCACTGCAAACCACTAACTGCTTCCTCTTTCTTTTCCCTTGGAAAACTAGAAGCCCCTAAACTTGGCAGCTGTCATGAACCCTCCCCAAAAGCCTGGTCTTTCCTTGCAGAGAGGTGCCCTTAGCTTTGAGGTAGGCTCATTGTGGGCATCAGATGCAAAGCTGAACAAAACATTCAGGTGAACTGGTGCATTTCAAGAGCAAGCCCATGGTATTTCCAACCAGCCCAACCACCTACAGGTTTGATAGCCCAAACTGGCTCCCCTGGGGCATGTCTCTTCTGGCCCAGCCCATGGTATTTGCAGTGTCTGTGGGGCACAATGAGTCCTTACTTCTCTGCTTTGCTCCTGCAGCTGAAAATCTCCCCCTCAGAAGTGAAATCCCTGCCCAGTCTTGCAGCATGGGCTATGCTGTCCTGGAGCAAAATGCGTTCCCGCCTCCTCTGCACCCCACTAGCATGTCCATGCCACTGCTTGTGATTCATGAATGGGAAAAAGCTTCTCTAACCCCAAGGGAATTGTACAAGATCAATGCCAAAAGTTAGTTTCTGAGTCTTTTTGACATGCTGTGCCCTGTGGCCTGTCAGACACGTACCTGATTACTTTACCTTGTTGGATTTGTTTATCCTGTCATGCCAGTAGAGAAGCTGATGATGTGTTGTTCTCGTTTCTTTTTCTTTCTTTCTTTTTGTTTTTCCACTTTACCTTGAATTTTGCAAGCATTAAAGGCTTCGCAGTGGTTGAATAACTTGAAATTGGATTTTCAATCCCTGCAAAGCTCCTGCAGAGGTATGGCTCCAGCACAGATGATTTTTGCTTCCAACTAGTGTAGCAATGAAAGCTCAGTTCCCACCCAGGGGAAGCAGGTCACTCAGCACTAATCCTTTAAAGCATTTGGGTACAAAATTTCCAAGGGAATTCATGAGACATTGAAGCTTAAGTAAATTTGGTATTTGATTCTAACACCTTTGAGCCAGTTCTGTAAGGTGGGGATGACAGCATCTCTACCACATCTGTGTTGAGAAGACAGATCCAATGCATTGCAAGGTCCTCAGCAATATTCGAAAGAGTCATAAATACCAGTTGCTCTTCACTGCACCTTTAGTTTTCAGTTCTGCCTCCTGCAGAGGTTTATTCCAGTGGGGTGCTGTGCTTTGGAAATATGGCTGAAATACTCAAAAAAAACCCCAACCCAAAACCCAACAGGTATCAGGCCTAAAAGCTTAGGTGCATATTGATGACTTTTTTTTTTTTTCTAGATTCAATATCCAGCATCAATATTAGGGCAGTCCTCTTCAAGCAGCCTGTTATGGTAAGTATCTCCACTTTCCTCCTCCCTAGCTGCACTAAGGATGTCATTTAGCACACTAAAATGAGTAAGTTATAGGTGTATTTATTCAGCACAGCATCTGTTTAGTCTGCAGATGATCTAAGACATTCATCAAGTTAGTGAAGCTCATATTACCCTGTGCCGACAAGCTGAATTACATGGTGGGAGAATTTGGACAGAATCCTAAAGAGTTTGTGCATTTCCATCCCACTTAACTCCGGCCATGGACTCAGCTGGCCTGATGGGATCCCTAGAGCTGCACTCAGCTCTTGGCTGGAAGGGTAATAATTTTCATGGGGAAGTGGAAATACAATTTTTTCCTAATATAAATCAGGAATAAAAATGGGATTGGGTCCTCAGAGCTTTTGCACATGCTGCAGAGAGCTTAGGGGAGCGAGCAAACATTATTTCAATCCTGCTGTTTGCAGTTGGCATTGCTCAAGGTCCACAGTGAGACCAAACAGTAAATAGAGGAATAACCAATATGTCACAGCGCTGCCGTTTAGTTCGTTTTGTGCTTTACCAAGTTGATAGCTGTTAAGGTACCTCCTGAGAGAGAGAGATGGAGAAAGAGCTTCATCCTCTGCTCAGAGCAAACCTCCCAGCACTGTGAACTGCAAATACCCAGAGATCTCGGGTGTGTATTTGCTGTACATGTTTCAGAGAGGGGCCCCAGGTACCTGAGCTAGGGGAAAAAAAAAAAACCAACCAAAAAAAACCACCAGGTCGATGCCCTTTGCATCACCAGTGATTTATTTAGATCTGCTGGCTGGTACTGAGAGCTGTGTAATGGACTGGTCCCGTGGGCCATGAGGGAGTGATGCCGCCTTCTCATTAGAAACTGCACTTAAAGCTTCTCCTCCAGGTTTGTGACTCTCCACTTTGGTTGAAAAATGCTATTTCTCCTGCAGTTTCCGTGCAGCTCTGTCCCTAATGTTGTGATCACTCGAGGGGAACTCAGCCTAATATCTGGACCTAGAGTGTAAGAGTTCATGTTGCGGGCACAAGGCATCACTGTACAGCTTCTGCTACATGCTCAGCCCGTCCAGAAGAGAAAGCCTCCTCTAAATATGCACCTCAAAAAAAAAATACAGGAACAAAACTTGGTGAAGCCACCTCCTTTTCCAAGTCCTAGATTTCACTGGTGGTTCAGACCAACCTTGAAAGTCAAGCTGAACTTACAGTAATGCCTGCCTACAAATCTAGGGTGGTCTTTCACATTTGTTTCTTTGCCTTACCACTGACAAGCTGTTTCCTGCCCAGAAATACGAAAAACATGGATCATGTCCATCCAGTACCATGTTTCTATGTCACAGCACTCTCCAAACTAGCTGGCTGCAACAAGGTCTTTTACCATCTCATACCATCATACTCTTCATACCAGTCCCTCTGCCGTCTTCTTCTAGTCTCTCCCCACCCAGAGCATGTGTTCTGTCTCTGCTTCTTCCTCCTCTCTCTTTCTTGGCTGCTCCACCACTTAACAGAACTTAACAGCTGCACCTTATCTACATCAGCCAACCCACCACCCCTGAAGCCAGCCCACAGCTGTATATTATCAATGTTAATTAACCCAGCTTCATTCCTCTACAATTCCTCCCCTTTTTTTTCCTTTGCATTTTATACCTTATATTTTTAACAATCATCACAACATTTTTACAAATAAACTTTTCATACAGTCTTCTACAATTCCTCTACATTTCTAGACATCTGGCTGAATTGTGTGTCCGTATTCTAGATGGTCTGCTCACTGATTAAGAAGCCACTGTGACCATTTCTGGAGAGGATGGTCACCAAGTTGTGATGCCGAATTTTGCTGGGCAAGTGGAATGGCTTAGTGATATCTATTCCAGTACCAAATTTTAGGACTTAAGTCTAACTGTGCCAGAGGACAATCTGTCTCAACCTTGTCAACCCTGACACCTTCAGAGGTCTGTCTAAAGGGATATGACACCATACAGGGATGTTGGAAAAGCAATAAAAATACAGATAAACTGGTTTATTTTGATATTTCAGGGGGAATAGCTGCTTTGCTGCATCACTTTCAAACCCAGCCAAGCTACACAATACCCACAGCAGGTTTTCTTGGACAACAAGGGAAGAGGCTGCAAGGCTGCAAGCACAGTGTGCACCTCAGTGACCTTCTGTGCCAGACCTGGAGTTGGGGGACAAACAGCCCTCCACCGTGTGGAGACTGATGGTGGAACCACACACCTATGGTTGGAGGCATCTCAGTGAACAAAACCGGTGCTGCAATATCCCCACTTACCCCTCAGCAACCTGTTCACATAGTAAAACTCCCTTTCTGTTTAAAAAGTATGACAAGAGCCCTTTTTATTTCCCATATAAATATTGCTTCGTTACCTCTGACTATCGGGTGTTGGTTGTATCTTTCTCTGGCATATGGGGGAGCTATGTAATATCAAAGATCTGCTGTGCAGGTAATTCATACATTTAATCTGCTGCAGCACGCCTGCAGGAACTGTCTGCCATACCGAAATCTATATCGCTTCAGAGGAAATGTTGAAGCAAATAAGCTGGTGGCGTGAGTTTGTTCTGCTGTAGGTGGGTACACTCTTGTCCATGGGAATCTCTCCAGAATCCTGTTTTGCCATCTGAAGTTAGACTCACCCTTTTGGCTTTCAGGTGATTCTTTGGTGTAGGAGGGAAGAAGCAAAAATGCTTTTTGCATGTAGCAGAGAAAATTAATCACTGAGTCCTCACACATTGCTGCAAGGCCTCAGTGGTGGTGTTTTCCAGAAAGGACTGTGTCACTTTGAGGCTGTAACCATCACAGGAGTGTGATTTTGGCCCAGGGACCTGCTGCACCCATATTTTGCTGGCTGTGGTGATTCCTTTGCACAGACTTCTTATCCCATGACTTAATTTGCAAGCTTCTCAGCTGTGATTGCCACCATTGGTTGGTTTTGTGGGGGTTTTTTTGAGGATGGCATCGATATTTGGCTTCTCAGTCTAGAAAGAGCTCTTCAGCCAGTGTCCAAGCACCTGCTCGTGGAAGTCTTTGGAGAAAGGGCACTGGGTCTGTGCCCATTGCAGTGACAGGCTCACGGCAGCCCTCTGCTCCAGCGCGGCCATTTTTGCATTCCTAGGAGTAAATCACAGACCTCACGTTCCACCAAATTACCAAAATTTAAGGCACTGAGTGACACAACAACTGCTGTATTTTCCACCCCCAGAAGCAAGCTCTGTGTCCATTCAGAAGCAAGGAGGAGCAATGAGTTTCCTGCAGTTTCCAGCCTTGGCACCGTGGCACAGGGTTTCTTTCAGGATCCAGCTGCATCTTGTGCTGGGGGTGAAAGCAAATGTCAGGTTTTGCCTGGAGTTAAAAGAAAGGTACGTCGTGAGCCAGCAAAACTCTGCAGACCCAGAAGGAAGAAGCTGCTGCAATTAGAAACAGGAACATCGTGGTACATTTTGCTACTTGCCCAGCTAAGCAATAGAAATAGGAGGCAAAGCAACAGCCAGGATCTATTTTCACTTTGGCTTTGCACCTTTATTGTGTATTTGCTGCCTCCTGGTGCCTGCAAAGCAAGAAGCTGGAGCAGCACTTCTGTGTGCCCGCAGTGCTGGCACCACGGCAGTGAAGGAGAGAGGCACATGTCCTGCCTCAAGTATTTTATGCTGTTTGATAGGAAATCTGGGCCAGAATCCATTGGCGAGGGTCTCAGAAATGGAGCTTACCCACCTACAGAGGTGCACCTACTCAGAAAGGATTTTTTTATAAATTCAGATAGTGGGAGGTAAAACCTTCCCTGTGCAGAGAATTTCCTATATAAGGAAAGTTTTCTCAGGTGTGTAAATATTTCTGAAGTGTTATTTAAGTTAATAACAATGTGATGTGTTTAAGTTAATAGGAGTGTTAATTCCAGAAGCCTTTTCTAGCCCGTCTAGGGAGAAAATACACCCAGCTCAAGCGAGGGGTTTGCACATGCAGTGGGCACTCAAGTCTTGTCCTTCCGACTAGTCATCTGCCCTTTCCTGTGCTTGGGCTGAATCTTCTTCAGAACATAAACATGGTCGAGAAATGACTGGTCACCAGCTTCAAAACTCCGGATATTTCAAAGGCGCATCCCCCGGCAATGTGGGCTTTGTGCTTGACATTTATGTCTGTGCTGGAGAGGAGCGGTGAGCGGCTCTGCGGGTGGGCTCTGGCTCGTTGGGTTGTGTTGCTGCGGAATTAACAGAGAAACTCAACGCACTGCAGAAAGGAAAATAGAAATTCAGGGATAAAAGAAATCTTGTCTCCTGTTAAATAGAGAGGAGCAGATTCCCCCAGGGATCTGCCACCCCCACGCCCCCCGCCGTGTCTGCTCTTGAATGCCCCATCCTGCCGCCAGCTTGTCCTCACCTCTCACTGCCATTATCCGCTCTCTGCAGCCAGGAGGTGGTTCATGGTTTCCCCTGGAACTCCTTCCTAAGAAAACCCTCACGTGTTACATGTTTTTTCCTTTTTTTTTTTTTTTTTCTAATCCAGGGAGGTTTTTCTAACTGCTTTTGAATACCGGGAGGAACTGAGGGATGCGCTTTGTGACTGATTGCGGGAAGGTTTACAACGCAATTGCAATGCTAGCAGTGTGCCCTTGGATAGTTTCACTCATTTGCATCAAGAGCCTTACAAAGGCTGACCGTCTTCTTTGCAATGGGCTAAGAGGTGTGGCAATTTCATGGCTTTTTCCCTGAAATGAGATGTTAGGAGTGAAATGCCACACCTTCAGTCCTGCTCCTCTGCCTAAGCTCTTAGCAGTGAGAGCTTCCTACATGAAACTAAAAAGGCTAGATATAAAGAAGAAACATTTTATGCTGAGGGTGGTGAGACACTGGCACAGGTTGCCCCGAGAACTGAGAGATGCCCCATCCCTGGAAACATTCAAGGCCAGGCTGGATGGGGCTCTGAGCAACCTGATCTGGTTGCAGATGTCCCTGCCTATGGCAGGGGGTTGGACTAGATGGCCTTTAAAGGCCCCTTCCAACCCAAACCTTGCCATGAATCTGTGATTCTATGAAACCATGTATTTTATATTTCTGGTTCATCTCTTAAACCCATGATAAAAAAGTTGTCTTGATCAGCTCTGGCAGAGGCTTCTTCCAGGATGGCACAACAAAGGCAAAGCTCCAGGCTTTGGAAATCTCAAAGGGTTTCCTAAGTCAGCAGATGCTTTTACACCAAGTGACCTCACTTGTTCTAACTAGCTCAGCCAAAAGCCTTTGTGGACACAGGGACGCCGTGTCCTCTCCTGCATGGAGGTCAGTTGCAATGACATAGAATCATAGAACCGTTTAAGTTGGAAAAGACCTTTAAGATGGGCAAGTCCCACCGTTAACCCAGCACTGCCAAAGCCACCACTAAAGCCTGCTTGGCTCTAATTGTCACAAGGAGACTTGGGATGACACATAGCTTGCTTCTACTGCTCATGGAGATGCTGCAGAGGTAAGTGTAAGGTGTGTGTTAAAAATTAAATGAGTTTCATGAATGTCCTCTTTCCCAAGCTGTTATCTGAAGGTACATTTTGTGGGCTTTTGGCTTCATAGCAAGCTTTGAGATGTTGGGGTTTTGTAGCAAGCTAGAATTTCAGCACAGATTCCTAAGACATTGTCACAGTTTTAATGGAAGGGGGAAAAAATGCTGTGATTTGCACTGGAAGTAGACATAAAATCCCTATGGAGACAGGGCAGAGGCAGGTCCCTCTGCACCAAACAGCAGCGTGAGGTGAACATTGCCCTTCCTCACCCATGGGGCTATACACAGCTCTGTGATGACACAAGCTGTCTTCAGCAAGCCATCGGATTGTAAAAACACCCCTTTTGACAAAAAAAAAAAAAAAAAAAAGGATATTTGTCCTTTGCAAGGTTTGGTAGCCTTTGCCTTCAGCGCGGCTCAAAGCCATGTGCCAGCAGCAGCCATGCCTCACCAGCGATTGCTAATGAGATCAGTGGTTCGTTTTCATTTAATGGGCTGCAAGAGAGCAATTTGCTGAAGGGCTGCCTTGAAATTAGTGTTGCCAGGAGGCCGTCCTGTAAAAGCCCAACTCCTTTGTTTCTGATATGGTAACAGCTATAAATTGCCATTTAACTTGACAGCTCAGTTCCTATTGTTCCCTTTTTAAAGATCAAGCAAGGCAAAGGACTAAATGAAAAGCTCCGGATAACACAAGGGAGAAGGCAGACAAGGTCAAAGTCAAGGTCAAAGATGGGAGATTCCCCACACCCTTCTCTTGACAATAGGGCAATTTTATTTCTGTGCTCTCAGTGTAGGACACTTCTATATCCTAATTTTAGCTTCCTTTTAGCTAGTAAACAGTGGATATTATCGTGCTGGCTAAATAGGAATCCCATTCACACAAAACCCTCTTGCATTTTGCAGATACTCCCTCTTCAGTGTACAATCCTATGTCCTGATGTTATTATTTTACAGTCAGGAAAACGAGCAGTGGTGAAATCACATTTTGTATCACCAGACCTCAGACCTTCTTTTGCTTCATTATATTGCCAGCACAGCATGGAAGAGCATCACGCTGGTTGCGTGGCCGAAAGCACAGAGCAGCAACACGAAGGGCTTTGCAGACGTTTCTACAGATGCTATCACAGCGATTATCCCGGGCAGCTTCACCCCTCCTCCCTTTTTAGCTCTTGTCTCGCTTTTATGCAGTCCCCTCCTCCGCACAAAGCGCTCCTCGACTGGAAATCTCTCCCAGCTGGTTGAGGAATAGTTTCTGATCATTGTCCCCAGATCTGTCATGCAAAGGCAGTGTCTGTGCCCTGCCAGGCGAGCAGCACGCTCCTCCTTCCCCTTGCCCAAGCGCTCTCTAGAAAACAGAATATTTCAAAGGTATTTTGAAAGCAATAATTTGGCAATTTTCCTGACTCTGGGGCACGAACGGATCATTTCTAATAACCTGTGATTGCATCTGAAGTGTCCTGTTTTGTGCAGGAAGATACCAGTTCTCCTTATTTTTTTTCTATTTAGGAAAAAAGCTTTTCCTTTGTCTCCCATAGAACAAAGAAATGTGAACACGCTCTTTAAACAGTGAGGGCTAAGCCCATCCCCAGGGTAAAGGCGCTGCCTTAATGGGGTTACATGCAGAAGAAATTTGGCTTGGAGTATGTAATCACCGCCTGAATTAATGAAAAAAAGAGTTTCTTTGGAACAGTCTGAATAGCCCAGCTGCAGCAATTATCTCGTCACTCATCAGAATGACAACAAAATTAGTTCCAGATATAAAACTGGACAGCAGAGGCGAGACACCTAGCATGTATTTATTTTCACCGTTAGTGTCACTGGAGGTTGCCTTTCTGCCCCCGTACATTTCATGCAGCCTGTGCCGCCTGCTTGCAGCTCACAAGCAAAGCGCTGGGGGTTCACATAAGGCAGGATGGAGACCTGGACATTGGATGGTGCTAATTCATTCCTTTTTCGGGAATTTGCCGTGGCACTGTCTCAAATCACCTCTCTGGTCCCCAGCCTGGCTGAGATCCCTGCCTGGCTAAGCCCCTTCGTTGTGCTTATTGCTGGGGATACAGGGAGGAGCATCATCACACTGACCACGATGTGCACAGATATTTATCCATCTGCTGCGGACTCACATCTCTCTTGTGGCTTCTAAGTGCCACCGCAGTGCCAGTAACAGCCAAAATGGGCAATTGATTTCTTGGGGAAGGCTTTTCCTCTGTTGCTCTTTGTGGACTGGGGGTGCTGAGCCCACTGCTTTGAGTATCATCCCTTCCTAAAGTGCTGGGACTCAGCTGGTTTGCGTGGCTGTGATTCATGTCTTGTGGTGAGCACCAAAGCAAAGAAGTCCAGTTCAGAACTGGGACTGGAACATCACTTACTAATAGCTCTGTGCGCTGGCTTACGGCTGCTGCCCAACCTCCCTGTGGGTCTTGGAGCCAACATTCACAAAGGGCTCATGCTCTTTGTGAGTCAAGTAGGAGAAAAAATACTGTACAGTAAGGCTAAGAAATTTCATTACATATTTGACAGAATTACAGACTAAACACCCCTTCTGCGCTGCCTGCTGAGGGCTATGGGCAGGAGGCTTCATGGCTGGGGGAACTGGCAGCAGAACTGCCCCTGGCAAGATGGCAGCTGCAAAAAGCTGATTTTGACTCAAAGGTGCAAACCACAGAGATCAAACAGGGAAACATAGTGTATGTGGTACTATGTCCCACCTAAAATCTGCTACCAGCCCCTCTGAGCATCCAGAGTCTTTTGCACAAGAGCATCAGGAGTCTCACATCCCTGCTGTGCTCTCATGAGCTGGTGATGATGGATTTTTGCTTCCCAACCCACCCTGTATCTGTGATCTGGCACACAGGCACCCTCCTTTCTATCTTCCCAGCCTGACTTTAATGTGTCCACAGAATGCTGCCCAGGTTTTGCACTGCAAGGTGACCTCAGCAGGTGCTTTCACACCACAAATCTCCCTTACATGTTCGGTACTTGCATGGGCAGCTCCAAGCCTCAAATAACCAATAAAGGCTCTGTTCTGTGTTTCGCCACTTTTAGCTGGTGAACACAGGCTGACATGTTGCTCCTCAGGTACAGCTGGATTGGATGGTGGGGGAAAAAAAAATGGTAAATTAATTTTGGGGTTTTATTTAAAATATCTGCAGGAATGAAAAGTTTTGCATGAGGAAAAGTTATAATAGCTGCAGTTGACTCGCTTCACTCTCCCATTGAAGGAGGCTCATAAGACACTGAGAAGAAAAGCATACGATTTTTTTAAAGAGTTTTTTTTTTTTCTTCTCTCCTGGTAGTCAGAGGCACGCAGAGACTTTGCTTAAATGAGAGCTGTGATTTCAGTTTAGCTTGTGTGCCCTGCATCCCTGTGCGAGTAGCTACTGGAGACCATTTTGTGCATTGTATTTGCAGCCAACCAGCAGAGCGTCATAAATAAGCCAGCTGCTGCTACCCAGTGTCACACATGACTTCCAGGAAAGGGCTGACAATGCCCCTTTCCCAAAGGAAAGCTGGCAAGTGTGAATGAAGTGGTGGGAAAACCCCTTGGGAAGAGGCTGCCCAGCTGGCTCGGCTGCGTTTCTTGGGGAACAGGAAAGCCAGCCGCCCATCAAACCCAGTGACCTTAGGTGACAGCGACAGGCGTATGGGCTCTGTGGGATTTAACCATCCCTTTCGGGTCACATGTGGGCGATGAGATGGATGCTGTCTTCGGGGTGAAATACAAAAAGACGTCACTCTGTGGTTAAAGAACTGGTGGCACCACTTTCTAGTAAACTTTTTAGCCATTTGCCAGCTGACTGAGCTCTGGCAAGATTTCTGTGCCTGCACACCCCGTCTTTTAATCTCTTTGCGGCTGCATTAGTATTATTACTCCTAATGACAATAAATAAATTAAGGTCTATGGGATTCCCCACTGAAATGTCACTCTGTTGTGTCTAGCGCTTTACAAACACCCACTGAGAAAGCTGCTCCTGCTCGAATCACTGTTGTGCCGGCTGGGGCAGCCCACGGGATAGATAGAAAGTTGTAAATCACGGTCTTGTGGAGGCCGGTGCCGGTTTAGTGCAAGGGATAAAGAGCCCACAAAGGCTTTTGTGCTCCAGGTCGGAGCGACACAGTTCCTCCCCATGCCCAGCGATGAGAAACCAGGGCTGCCATCCCTGTCTCATTGTCTTGTGAAAGACACGGGTTTGATCTTTGAACTTGACCCATGGTGTGTGCAACAACAGTGAGGTTGGCAAAGGTGAAATAATCTGAAATAATCCTCCACCCATGCGCTTCACACTTGTCCTGCCTGCAGCCTGGACCAATGGCTCTCTCTGCAGTAATTCGGGAGGAAAACTGATGGGAGCTGCTGAAAAAGGCTGGGGTGATGCAAGACCTAAAGTTTCTCGGGTCATGAAGAAGCTGGCTCCAGGAAAGCTCAACCCCTCTAACACTCAGCGTTCAGGCCTGCAGCAGAGAGCAGCCAAAAAGCAGATTTTGGGCTGCTGCTTCCTAAGACGAGGTTCCAAAGCACAGCTTGCAGGGAGCCTCTACAGCTGGCTGTGTGGAATGTCAGTGCTGTGGCTCCCCTGTGAGCTCTTCATGACTGGGTCTTGCTTCTAGATGCTTTCCCTTAAGACTCTGAAGATTCTTTAGCTCATGAAGCACACTAAAGGTTGCTCGCTGGCATTGGGATAGAGTTTCTTTGATGTCAGCTCTGATTTTCAGTGGAGGTTTCCCCAGCATGTTAAGAAACAGGCCGTAGCGTCTCACTTTCCAGCTGTAACTGTCCTAGAGGTAGGGAGAGACGAGTTTATTAGTAAACCAAGACTTACGGCTGGTTGCAGCTGTGTGCTTTCCCAAGCTGCTTATTTCACAAGAGTAATCGGGAACAGGGAAGCTGTCAGCAGCTTTCCTTCCCAAGGCTGGGGTTTAGGCTCTGCTTATTGTTTTGTAAATGAGTGGGTTTGTTTTTCTTGCTTGCAGATGGGAAAATACTGCACGCTGAATGGCACCAAATTGACCAAATACAATATTTTTCCCTGCGCGTTCCCTTCCAGATCTCCTTAATCGCGTATTTGAATTACAACAGATCCTTTTGCTAGTAGGTTCAAACCTGACCCAGTTCGAGCCAGCCATAAAATGAACCTTATTCCTCTAATTTGTCTTGGTAAGAGAGGGATGCGGCGGCTGGCGAGCCCTGAATGCTGCCACGCAGAGATGCTTGCTGAGTGCATCCCAGCCTGCCTATGGCGCGTGCCCGGTAAAGCACCAGGATCCATGCCGAGCATCAAATCCATAATTAAACGGCTCGGGGGGGGACAGTGCTTTCATCCCTATCTGTCATTGAACAAAACGTGGGAGCTGAGCCTGGACTGGTGCTTCAGCTGCTGGCTTTGTCCCACCCGTGGGTCCCCGCCAGCTCCCACGGCCCCTCCACCAAACAGGGCTGAGCTTGCGAGCTCAGCCTTCCTCCCTCCTGACTAAAGAAGGATGAAAAAGGAGGATGGAGTGTTGCTGGTTTTAATTGTCATCACTTTTGTTTTCATGGATGAGTGATAATGAGTTTAATTTAAGTTATCAAAGAGGGTGAAGGTAGTCACTGCTAAGTGTTTGCTGATCAGACGCCTGGCTTTCCGCTGGGCAAGCCAAATCAGGAAAAAAATAGCTTTCCAAATGATCTCATTGCTGTTTCCTTCCCCTGGATCCAACAAACAGAGCACACAGCAAAGTGGTCAGCAAGGGACTGCTTCATCAGGTATCTGGGAAACTCTGTGAGGAACCTGGTTGGGAGCTGCATTTTGCCATAAAAGAGGTTCAAAAGGAGATGAGAAAGCAGCAGTGGCTGCAGAAGGGAAATTAGTGGTGCAGTCTGAGGAGATAAATGTTATTTTTTAGAGAAAAAGGAGAGAAAGAGGGTCAGAGGAGTTAGCTCCCACTGCACCATTGGTGGCTCCCTCCTTTTGCAAAGGGATGGGAAGCACTGGACTGAACATGGAGGTGGGTGGGAGGCCATTGGAGATGTTGGCATTGGCAGCACGAATATCTCACCTAAATGAAATGTTGGCAAAAGGAGATGAAAAGCTTAGGTTGATTTTCCCTTCCTGACATCCCTGGCCATGTCAGCTCACAACTTTCTGAGCCAGGAACCATTGCAGGCTGGAAACAGGGAGTCCAAGAGTGTGAAACTCCAGACAAGGAGAAATTCTGGCTGTTTTCTGGGAAAAGTGGTGGGCGGAAGATGGAGGGAAATAGTCTCAAGCGAGAAACAGCTTCTGGGAGGCTGTTTAGGAGAGGAAAACTGAGAGGGGAGGTGCACCAGCGCAGCATGGCTCATTCCTATCTTCATAGAGCCTCTAAAATGTTTCCAGTATGATGCAATGGAGTTGAAGTGAATATATGCATGCTGGCAAATTTACTTTCTTAGTCACCTTCTGTGGGCCCCTTGGGAGGAGCCCAGAGCTCTCCAGGACCACCGGCTGAGGACCTCTGCCAAACATGGAGAGGCTCAGAGATGTGCTTCACCTACACATCCAGTTTTTGAAGACATTGCGTTGCCTGAAGTTGCAGCCTCTCCCCAGCCGGATGGTCGAGGCCAACAGGCAGAGACTTGAGAGTGAGCTGGAGAGTTGTGAAAGCAGAAGCTGTTGGCTTCATTCGTGTTTTAAGAAATGTAACCCCAGGCAGTGTGGAGAGGAGGCTCCTGGAAGGGCAAAGCACAGTGAGGAGAGGGATCCAAACCCCTGAGGAAACGGGATGGGAGAGGTGGGAAGCTGTTCCTGGAGATAAAGGAGATGCAGGGAGGCCACACAGCAAGTGCTGTAGGTTGTGGCTTCCACCATTCATCTGAGGCTGAAACAACTATTATGAAAGGGAGGGAAAAAAGGTGGGTGTAGGGCTGGGTGTCTCCCAGAGCTGGTGGCCACCCAACGGGAGGACAGCTGTAGTGCTGATGGTCGGCAGGTGGTGGCAGTGGGCAAGCCCTTGAAGGGAAGCAGGTCCCATGGAAATCTTTGAGGTTTGGGGTATGGGGCCCAGGGAGGTTGCACTGTCTCCATCCTTGGAGGCTGTCAGAAGCAGACTGAACACAGCCCTGAGCAACCTGGGCTGACCTCAAGGCTGGCCCTGCTTGGAGGAGGTTGGAGCAGAGATCTTCTGAAGTTCCTTCCAACTTGAATCTCCCTGTGATCCTAAGACAAATCCAGACTGTTACTCCTTTTCGGAGCCTTTCCAGAGCATCCAGGGTGTTAGGGGAAAGAAGCCAGCACATCACCCTAGAGGACTATTTCCTGCCTTTTTTCAGACAAAATCCCACACTGGTAAATCTGGTGTTGCCAAACAGCTTTAGGAAATGCTGCCTTTAACCTCCAGGGTCATACAGGGAGTGGGCAGGTGAGATCTGAATTTTATTCCATGGAGTCAGACAGAGTAACTCCACGAAAATGATGCTGGGGAGAAATCCAGGAAATAATAATATTTCTTTTTATCAAGGAGCATCACACTGTAGCACCTGAAGATGTCCGAGACCATGTTGCAATTAAAAAGCCATGACACTAAATTATTCCTAGAGATGGTGGTTCCCCAATCTGGCAGCAAATACTTCTTTGCTCCAACCACCGTCAAGAAGTCAAAGGCAACTTCAGCAATGATCAGAGAGAGCTCCAAACTCCCTACTTGCATGGAGTTAGCTATTGCAAACAGAACATCTCATAAACCCCTTCCAGCTCCTAGCCATCCTCAACTTCATCTCTCTTGTAGCTAAACTCTGCATTTACAAAGAGCAGTGGCTATAGGAAAGCAAGCCCGGGTAACTCTGGGTCAGCACTGCTATTTTTGCAATATGTTTCCTGCGCTCGCAGAATCTTGGCGTGTCATGTCTCCATCATCTCCTGCATCTCCACCCTGCGCTTCATGGGTGTGCGGTGCCAAATTCATGGTGGTATAGACATGCAGACCTCAGCTTGCTGGAGAACGAACTCGCCTTTAGCGATCTGGCTACCTTTTGCAACGATAATAAACCAACAATTTAAGGGTAGAGGAAATCTTAATATCTCACCTCCCAAAATAGCACTTGAGAAGAGCTAAGATCTTTTTTTAGCCTGAAGAACTTGGATAAATGGAGTAGGAGTTCTTTTGTTGCCGTTATAATTTACTATTGAATTTTCCCTCCCAAGATGAAAAGTGGGAAATTTTTGTTACAGTCTTGTTTTATCCGTGCCTGGTGCTATTCATTTTTCATGAAGAGCTCTGTAGGCAGCAGGTTTGTCCGCGGTACGAACATCCGCTGCTCTCAGGACACTGCCTGGAGGGCGGACTCTGCTAAAACATTTATGGGATCCCATAAATGCAACAGGATCTCATAAATCTGAACAGAAGGGTGGAAAAACAATTCTTAGGGAACACAGCAGGAGACTACTATGTTGGTTTACCATGCAAGTACAGCACGCTTCATTTTTTCTCTTTGAGAAGTCTCAATTATTTCCTTAAAAGTGCTGCTGTGGTGGGAAGACGGCTCCTTGTACTCTTGATGCTACACGGGGCTAAGAACAACAAAAAATGGAAAGCCCCAACACATGGATCCTTGGCTCACAGGAAGCTGACAGGGGGATTTGTGTGCCCCATAAAGCTCTTCTGTTTGTTTTTATTTGCAGCGTTGTGCTGGCACTGCTACCAGTTACCAGCTGCATCTCAGCTGTGCCTGGCACCACAGCGAGAGCCAGAGCTGGAGCTGTGGCCTCTGGCTTTAGGTCTGGGGTTGCTTCTTCCCAGTTGAATACAAGGGATGGAGACAGGTCTTCCTGTTGGTAACCTGGGGTTCCACCATCCTGGTGTGTCCTCCGGGATGGCTCATGGATGGCTCCCCGGCATGCACCGGGACATCAAAGCCTTCCTACAGCCAACAAACCCAGCAGCCCATGCCTTCTGCAGGGAGGAGTCATGCACATGCCAGTAATGTGGGATATATACATTATTTTTTTAATAAAATGCAGCCTCCAGCCTCCTGAGCAGCTGCCAGCCAGAGGTGAGAAGTTTAGGCATTCCTCATGGGTGGGGGAATGGAAGACCTCTCTAGGTGCATGTCTCAGGGCCAATTTTTGGCCTCTGTTTATCCAACATTGTTTTCTCCATTGGTGCAGCAGGGATTTACTAAAAATAAACAGGTATTCATGGGAGAGGGTGTGAAGGCAGCTGTTTCCATCGATGCCAATGTTGAGGTACCCATGCTGAAAGCACCGCGAGAGCCAGCCCTATCAGGTCACACAAACAGAGACTTAACCCAGATTTGGTGGTTTACTGTTGGACAAGATCTAGGTCGGGAGGACCCACCAAGGAACACCACCAGCAGCTCTCCTCCTATTCCAAAGCACTCTGCTTTCCTTTTCCTTCCTTTGGCAATTCTTACGGATTTCATTCAGCTTTTGCAGCCTTCAAAATGTGGAACAATAGTGGGACAGTGAAGCTCAGGAAGCCGAGGAACAGGAACAATAGTTGCTGCTGTGTCCTTTCCCAGCCGTGCTGCCAGACACCCCTTCCCCTTCCCCATCCCCCCTTCTCCAGGAAGTCTAACCTCTCTGTTGGGTGTTTTCCAGGCTGTTGATCTGCTTTTCCATCGTTCTGCACCCAAGGGAAATGCAAGGCTGAAGGTAACAGCCTGATGCAATGCACCAGGGGCGTAAAACATCTTCCATCATTGGCTGAAAGAAGAGCCTTGGGGGCAAAATTGCACAAACTCCTGTCATGGGAATATCCTTTTTCCCTCTCCTCTCTCACCATAGCCTTGCTGGGTTTCTGGGTCTTTGGAGCTCTGCACACCCCTGGGAAGGCACAGAACACCGTGATGGCAGTGAATCATGGCCATCAGGGTCTTGGTTGCATGCCAAAAAGAAGATGGAAGGAGCCAGCACCCAGATGTTAAGGACACTGCTTGTTGTGGGGGAAGAACAACAAGGACATACTGTTAGGACATATCCCCTTCCCTACATGAGTGCTAGGTGCAGAGGGAGCCTGGGAAAGGTCCTGCACATGGGTCATGGCAATCCCAAGCACTGGGTGGAGAATGGATGGAGAGCAGCCCTGTTGAGAAGGACCCGGGGGTGCTGGTGGATGAGGAGCTGGGCATGACCCGGCACTGTGCACTCGCAGCCCAGAGAGCCACCTGTGCCCTGGGCTGCATCCCCTGCAGCGTGGCCGGCCGGGCGAGGGAGGGGGCTCTGCCCCTCTGCCCTGCTCTGGTGAGACCCCCCTGCAGCGCTGCCTCCAGCTCGGGGGTTCTGAGCACAGGAGAGACGTGGAGCTGTTGGAGCGGGGCCAGAGGGGACCACAGGGATGGTCAGAGGCTGGAGCAGCTCTGCTGTGGGGACAGGCTGGGAGAGTTGGGGGGGTTCAGCCTGGAGAAGGGAAGGCTGCGGGGAGACCTTAGCGCACCTCCCAGTGCCTAAAGGGGCTGCAAGAAAGCTGGAGGGGGGCTTTTCACGAGGGTGTATAGGGACAGGGCAAGGGAGAATGGCTTTACACTTGAAAGAGGGGAGATTTAGATTAGACACTATGAAGACATTCTTCCCTGTGAGGGTGGCGAGGCGCTGGCACAGGCTGCCCAGAGCAGCTGTGGATGCCCCATCCCTGGCAGTGTCCCAGGCCAGGCTGGACGGGGCTTGGAGCAGCCTGGGCTGGTGGGAGGTGTCCCTGCCCGTGGCAGGGGGTGGGACTGGGTGATCTTGAAGGTCCCTTCCAACCCAAACCATTCTGTGAGTCTATGATTCCACGAAAGCCTTTGGGAGGCTGGTGGTGCACGGACTGGGATGGGGGCAACGGGCAGGAGCTCTGCAGGGGACTGTCCCACTCAGCACCCTCATGCATTTTAGGGTCTTTCTGGAGGGAAGCCAAGGGGTTTCTAGCAATGCTGACAAACACCAAAGGCGTCCACTTTTCCTTTTGGTGCTTCAGTTCCCACTGCTGATGCCGCCTTAGCAAGCTCATTTCAATGCATGGCCAAGGGCTTAACAAATACAACTGGGGATGGACATGGTGCCAGCTCCCCGGCAGCAATGGGACAGGGCTGGGTAGTGTAACCCATGGCTTAGGGACACCTGCCCATCAAACCCATCTGAGCTTTGTGGATGAGGCCAGCTAAAATGATTCCCAGTTGCTTCAGGGCAGCTGGGTCATGGCCCAGCATATTTACCTTGTCTCCTCTGCTCTGCAGCAGTGAGCAAAGTCCAATTTGATTGGGGGGTGGGGTGGGGGGTGGGGGGCGTGGGGGGTGTGGGGGAAATAAATAAGACTTGGAATGCATTCTCATCTGCAGTGGGTTAAAAGCAAGATGTGTGTGGGAGCTCTCGATCCCCCTGTGTGTGCCCACACCAGTTTGCTCTGGGGTCCGTTGCAAAGCAAACTGGAGTTTGCTGGCATCCCCCATGCCCCCATCCCACCTAAAGGCTGCGGGTTTATGCCACTCTGGGCAAATACCAGCGTCATTAAAATAAGATGTATACAAGTGGTTCTATCTTGCTCTCTGCCAGGGATGAGGAGCCTGGGTGGTTAACGGGGCCAGTGATGGGTTCAGGGAGCTTGGCTGGCACAGATTGACGTCAGGTGCGGGGGAGCATCATGGAGGGGGGGGTGAGAGCAGCAATAGCAAACTGGGTTTTCCTTAATGCTTACTCAAGCGCATGCCACGCCATGGGGCTTATTGCCTTCTTCCCCGCACTGCCATGATGAGGCAGGAGGATGCAGCGGAAGGATGTGCGGTTAATAGCTTTCAAACCCTGTGGCATTAAACCCTGGCTCCAGATCCTTCCTGCATCACGCCCTTTAATTAGAGATACTTGGAGGTGTTCGTGTGTAGGACCTAAAATCCCTGCTCCAGCATCCTGGTGCTGGAAGCTGGGTGTGCTTCTTTTGTTTTTGTTTTGTTTTGATTTGATTTTTTTTTTTAAGGGAGGTTTTGGGTTTTTTTTGTTTTGTCTTTTTTTGGAGACAGTTGATTTTCTTTGGTTTGTTCTTTTTGTTGTTGTTGTTGTTGTTTTTGGTGGTTTGGTTTGGTTTGGTTTGGTTTTGTGCAGTGATGCAACACACAGCCCCAGGGGCTGGGGAAAGATGTAGTAACAGTAAAATGGGGAAATAAAGGGGCAGGGGTGTCGGGGTGCAGCTCCCAGTGGGGCAAGGCAAGCCAGGACCGAGGAGGCAGAATTCGGTCTGCGGGAGGGGCTGGGGGCTGTGAATTTTGCGTGTACACCGAATAAAATGTGCCCGTAAGGGTGGTGAGGGTGGCCGTGCTGGTACCAGGATGCGGCAATGCGCAGATGGATGCTGGGCGGAGGAGGGGTTATGTGGGGGGGCGTAACAAGAGGGCGACTGGGGGAGATGGGGGTGCCGGTGGCTCCCCCCAAGGGGTGCCCGACCGGGGTGCCGCGGTCCTGGGGTGCGGCGGGGCAGGGAATGGCTGTTCCGGAGGGGTTGACACGGGGGTGCAATGTGGGGGCGTGGGGGGCCGGGGCATGCCCATGGGTTCAGACATGTCCATGGGGGCAGCACTTCGGGGGAGGCCAGGGCACATCGCCCCTGGGATCCGTGGGGTCTGTGTCACACCGCCCCGTGGGGTCTGTGAAGTCCGTGTCACACTGCCTCAGGGGGTTCTTGGAGTCTATGCCACACCCCTCTGCAGGATTCCGTGGGGTCGTCGTCACATCGCCCCGTGGGCTCCCGTGGGGTCCATGTCACACCGTCCCGTGCGCTCCGTGCCACACCTCCCTGTGGGGTTCCGTGGGGTCCGTGTCACACCGTCCCACGGGCTCCGTGCCACGTCGCCCCATGGGGCTGCAGTGCTTGGACGAGCCCACGCCAGGGCCTGGGGGGGAAGATGCTGGGGGTTGGACGCGCCCATGAGCGGCCCGGGGAGGGGGGGGAGTAGAACGGTCGCTGAGCCGGGGGTGTGTGTGCAGGGGCATAAGCTGGGCGATCCCATTCCTCGCCCGAGGGGGGGAACCAGCCGTATCCCCGTCTATGTTTGCGCCCAGCTGTTGCCAGCGGTAGAAACCTTTCCGATCCCACTCCGTGTGAGCCGACGAGAGGCTCGGCCTGAATCCTTAGGCAGCCGGGAAGGCGGAAAGCGCGGGCAGCGGTGCGGCCGCGCCGCTGTGCCCCCCAACCCGCGGCGGGGAGCGCGGTGGTACGGGTGGGGCGGGGCGAGGCGGGGCGAGGCGGGGCGGGGCGGGGCGCAGCTCCCGCAGTGCTGCCGGCTCCCTCCTGCCGGTACCGCATCGCCGTCGTCATGGCGCTGTGCGGCCGCTCCGCGCTCCTCCCGCCGGCCCCGCGCCCCTCGCCGCGTCGCCCCCGGGCCGCCGGCGCCTTCCTCAGGTAACGGCGGGTGGGGGGGAGCCGCCGCGGAAGGGCGCTGAGGGAGCGGGCGGACGCTGAGGAACTGACAGACAGGGGCCGGGCTTCGGGGCTGCGCTGAGGGGTTCGGTGGGGTGGGGCCGGGCGCTGGTGGGCTCTGAGGGGCCGGGGGTGTGGAGGGGGCCACGGATGTTGGGGGGATTGCGTGGGAGCGGGGCTGGGGCGGGAGGGCAGCGGTAAGGGGGTGATGCAGAGGGTTTGAGGGAGTGGTTGGGGGCGTTAAGGGGTTTGGGGGGAGTAGCTGGGGTGCTCGGAGAGCTGGGGGGGCAGAGTGGCGAGAAACTAGGGTGTGAAGGGCGTTGGGGTGGGCTGGGGGGTTAGAGGGCTTTGGGGGGACAGAGGTAGGTAAAAATAAAGGAGTTTGGGACATGAAGGAGAGGCTTTTGTGGTGTGCAGGGGGCATAAAGGAGTTTTGGGGGGATTGTAGGGGGTTTAGGCAGTGTTGGGGTGGTTATGGGGGGCTGGAGCATTCGGAGCAGGTCTTAGGGGCTGGGGCTGTGGGGAGGAGGGTGGGCCATTGTGGGGGCAGGCTGATATTGCAGGTGGCACTGGGGTAGAAGTGTGGATGGCCTCGGCAGGATGGCAGGCAGGAGCCTGACTTGACCTTGTGGGTGTAGGGACTGGTGAATCCTGAATCCGGCTGGTGGAGGGTGTGTGCGAGGCTGTGATGGACTGGGGGCCAGGGGACAAAAAGAGGATTTGGGGACCTTGGAGGGGAGCTGGTTTGGAGAGAGTGGGCTTGGGGTGGTGTTACGGTGGGGAGGTAAGCCTGGGTCTGGTTTGGGAGGGAGTAGGTGTGGGGTTACCTTGGAAGTAGGGAAAAAGGGCTTGTGAAATGTAGGCAAGCCAAACTGGGGTAGAGCTAGCAGAGATTGCGGGGGTGTTGAGGGATTATGGAGAAAAAGGAGAAAGTGTATTTGTGTTGGCGCCTGCTGGGTGGCTTGTGGAGAGTGGCTTGAGGGCATGAAGGTGATGACAATCTCTGGGCTTCAGAAGTGTGGGGGATAGAGCTTGACAAGAGATGGGGCATGGGGATATGTTAGATGATAGCATTGGCTCTGTGAGAGCTCAGGTGTCAGCTCAGGTATCCTTAGGTTGCTAGAGCTCTGTTTCCTTTTAGAGACTTAAGGTGCACCCCTGTGTGTATTAGACTGCAGTGTATTATCTCAAGTACCTGAACAGAGGAAACGGCCTCATGTTGCACCAGGGGAGGTTTAGGTTGGGTATAAGGAAACATGTCTTCATTGAAAGGGTTGTCAAGCACTGGCACAGGCTGCCTGGGGATGGGGGGGAGTCAGTGTCCCAGGGGACGTTCCAAAAACACGTAGCTGTGGTGCTTGGGACATGGTTCAGTGGTGGCCTTGGCAGTGCTGGGTTAACGGTTGGTCTCGATGATCATAAAGGACTTTTCCAACTGAAGTGATCCTATGATTCTATTCTATAGTATCATTAAGAACAAATCAGGAACTGAAGTGCTTGGTGCTTTCAATAGTTACAGCACAATACATGGAAGTATTTACCAGGGTGAAGTCAGATAATAGAGTAACTGGGACATTACATGTAAATTGCAGGCAAACAGCTGTCTAAGCTCTCTGGGTGTTTAAGTGGGTCTATGTTTGCTGTAGATTTTCAATTTTTTTTTAAAAAAAGGTTTTTAGATTTTGTACAAGAAGGGTACAAAAGCTTTTTCACTTTTCAGACAGTATGCCTGTGAAATGAGAAATTCTGTACTGTGAGAGAGAAATGGAGGTTCTGTTTGCTTGAAATAGATGAACATGGCTGTTCTGTTCGGTTGTGTTGCCTCTCTGCCTGCAGATAGAAATTGAATTGATCATAAGAGTGAAGGAAAAGTGACCTTTTCAAATACTGTTTTCACTGCATAAATTGATCTTAATTCTTAGTATTTGTTTGTAGTTGGAAAGCATCTAAAATTTCGTGATCAGTAACAAAATACCAAGGCGGTTAAAAAAAAAAAAAAAAGCTGGAAGAGAAAATGGTTTCCACTCAAGCCTCTTTCTTTATGAGTAATTTTTGTAATCTGAGATCCTGTTTTAGAGTTGTCATGAGAACATTCAGACTCTCTGTGAACATCTGCAAGCTTTTGAGCTCCACAGAGAGATCCAGACAGCATCTGTAATTTGGCATGTTTGTAGGAGGCATGTCATCCGTTAATTTTTTTTCCTCTTCAACATTCGTTCTTGTGCAGGGTTTTTTTTTTTTTTCAGGCCAGATGGAGGCAGGGAGGCCAGTGTTTGCAATAAATTTCCCAAGCAGTCAGCAGATACCAGGCAGTTAATAAAAATAACTTAAAACAAAACTATCCGTTACCCTCCTCCCCGTGCCCCCAAGTCCCAAACAGGAATGGAAAAATTCTTAAAGACTATATAAAGAATAGAGAAATGGGCAGAGATAATTCTTGGACTTCTTCCACATACTTCAGAGTTTTGGTCTGCCATATGGTGTGTTGAGACCTGGCATTTACCAGGGTGAACCTCAGCATTGTAACAACAAAAGCAAGTAAAGAACGGTTTTGTAAATAAAAAGAAAAAATCCCATAGCTAAGAGATGAGTACTGCCCAAAAAAGGGTATGCCTTTTTAGAAGGTGATGTCATGTTTCATGTCTGGTTTTAGTAGCGAGTATTTTCCTTAAGAATACATGCATATCTGAACAAAATTTCTATTAAATGCTTTTGTTAAATATCACCATCTAGATTTATTCGGTAGGGCTCTGGACCCACACAACAAGTTTGCATTACCTTTATGTAAATCAGAGTAGGCAAATCCTCATTATTGATTACCCATGTTGGTAACATAATACAGCTTAGTTCTCTCCATGTACCTGTGCAAGGAAGTGCAAAATAAATACTTGGATTAATTTTTATGTTGTCTCTGCCTATATGCCTAATATTATCCTCTAAACCATTCTGGTTTTAATTACATAGTGGTTAAGTATGTGGCTTTTTTTCCCCCCCTGTGGCTTCAGAGGAGTATTTGGTGGGGTGTTTGGGAGCACGGTGGTGCAGGGACGAAAGAGTTGTTGCGGTTTCCCAACCAGTTTTAGCAGGGAACATGTTTGTGTTGAAAGATTAACAGTTTGTATCCATGTGTTCCTTATGTAATTATGTTGAGGTTCAGGATTTTGTAATAGCACAGTTTCACCAAATTTTTTTTTAGGGGATGCACTGTATTTCAGATTTTCAAGGAGAGAGCTAATTTAACTTTCTGATTTACAGGAGGAAAAAAACCAATAAGATAAGCCCCATGCCTTGAATATGGATAATTTTTTACCATGTTGGGGAAGTTGGATGGCTTAGGGTCTGTTGAGTACTAGGCTGGAGCCCAAGTTAAGAGATATGTGGGACTATGTGTTTGATAGGAATAGAAAGGTAGAAAAAGTGCTAGGGAAGGAAAAGCAGTCAGGAAGAGAATCAGAGCTATTGCATTAACTGCTGCCTGTGGAGCTTCAGCTGAAGTTACCTCTTCGTGGTCGTTCAGCTTGAACTGATGGCAAAGCATCTGGCTTTGTGTTTTGCAGTGTGGCTGCAGTGGTTGTGGTCTAGTGATGGGCTCTGAAAGTAAATCTAGTCTTAAGGCACTGTAGCTTAACATCTCTGGGGATACGTTACAGTGGCCTTTCAATGCTTAAAGGAGGCTGATAAGAAAGGTGGGGACAGACTTTTTTTAGTAGGGCCTGTAGGGATAGGACAAAGGGTAATTTTAAAATAAAGATGGTAGATTTAGATTAGCTATTAGGAAGAAATTCTCTTACTGTGTGGGTGATGAAGCACTGGACCAGGTTGCCTAGAGCAGCTGTGGATACCTCATCCCAGGCCAGGCTGGATGGGGCTTGGAGCAACCTGGTCTAGTGGAAGGTGCCCCTGCCCATGGCAGGGTGTTGGGACTAGGTGATCTTTGAAGGTTCCTTCCAATCCAGATAATTCTATGATTCTGATTTTTGCTGAAGTGCCAGACACTTGCCTTGTTTTCCTGATCAGAGATTGAGTGATGGCAGCATAATTACACTCAAGCTGCTAGTCTTTCCTGCTTCTTCAAATACTGTCATTTTCTCAGGTGATGATGTTTTTTGAGGGTGAATGGTTGGCATCAATAACATGCTGCAATTTTAAGAAGTGAAAGTACAGACCTGGTATTTGTAAATGAGCTTGTTAAAACAGAGAATGTGTCAAGGCTGCAGGTCTAACTGGCATGTATGGATGTGTAGGTCGTGGACAACCTATCATTTGATTGCACCCATGGAAGAACTTAATTTCTAGTCCATTAGCTGATACTGAGGTCCAATCTGTGAGTTGCTTAACCTAAGGCTGCACTATCCAGCATGGTTATAGAAGATGCCAGCATGAATCTTGGTGTGGTTACTTAATAAATAATACCACTCTTTAGATATGTTGAAGTGCCAAAGATGCTGAGCAAGCTTGTAATTTGCAAATGGCATCAGGTACTCTCAGACATTTAGTAAGAAGAGATTCATGCTTGTTCCTGTGTGCTTTGAGGTGTCTGAATTACAGAATTGAATATTACTATTAAGGTCAAGAAGCAAGAATCTGGTCCTGTAAAATGCACACAGAGCTGCAATTTTTTCCTTTACCTCCATTGTTAATATTACATAGAGTCATTTAAGTTAGAAAAGACCATTCAATCATGAGTTGAACTGTTAACCCAGCACTGCCAAGGCCACCACTGAACCATGTCCCCAAGCACCACAGCTACATGGTTTCTGACGACCCCCAGGGATGATGACACCCCCGTCCCCGGGCAGCCTGTGCCAGCGCCTGCCAGCCCTCTCGGTGCAGAATGCTCCCTCACACCCAATCTCACCCTCCCCTGGCGCAACGTGAGGCCGTTTGCTCTCGTCCTGTCGCTGGTTCCTGGGGAGCAGAGACCGACCCCCCTGGCTACAGCCTCCTGCCAGGCCGTTGCAGAGCCACCGGGTCCCCCCCAGCCCCCTTCTCTCCAGGCTGACCCCCCCGCCCCCCCAGGCTGGTGCCCCAGCCCCTGCCCGGCTCTGGACACGCTCCAGCCCCTCAGTGTCTGTCTGGCTGTGAGGGGCCCAACGCTGAGCCCGGGATTCAAGGTTCAGTGCTACTTTCTGTTGCTAAACATGCGAAGTGTTTTTTTGAGGTTGGTAGATTTCCTATTTGCAATCAAGTTCCCTGTGTTCATTGTAGAGAAAAGTTGAAAACAGCTGGAAAATTGTCATGTATTTTGAGGTGGGTGAATGCCGTTGCCTTGGGTGATTGCCAAGCAGTAAAAGTTGTTTAGGTGAGCTAAGAAAAAAACCCAACAAACAACAACACCTGAGAAAGTATGTTATTGTTGAAAACTAGTCCATTTTGGATAAGCTACTTTTGAAATCAGTGAGATTCTGAGAGTCTTTAACTGTCTGACTTCAGGTTTCTGTTTTCACAGAAATGTTCAAGATGGAGATTATGTGAGACTGTGGGAAATAAGCAGACAATAATAATGTTTCTGGTCAAAATTGTGAGGTCAACAAGAGGCCCATGAAAAATAAACTTCATTTTTTTGGGGGGGGGGGGGGGAAGTAGAGTGGAAACAGATGGTAGTAGCAGCAAGTTAACAGGAAGTGAGATTTGCGGAAAGAAACTGTTTTATCTTTCCATTTTATTTATTTATTTTAATATCAAGTACTTACTGTCAAAACCAGTGTCTGTCTTAGGTAGACAGCACAAATCTATTCAAGTCACTTCCTGAATATGAACCTTGTTAATATGAGGATTTGCACAGGCTTGCCAGGGATGTCTCGGGTTTTGCCCCTTGTTCACTGTTATCTGTCAAAGCTTTACCGTGTGTGGGTTTTTAAGACTGCCTAGCCTTTGTGGGGGAGGAGCGTAACATCTGCCAAGATGAAGCAAAACGTAGTCAGCGTGGTGAAATCACATCCTTTGTCAGCTGAATTGCATGTTAACCATAGCTGCAGCCATCCCAGATGTATTGTAAGCCATCCTGTGGGAATCAGTTGGGATCAATGGTAATATCGTTGCTGTGTTAGTACCACTGGATTACAATATTACGTAGAGGAAACTTGCACACAGAATAAATTCAGCTAGCAAGAAGGGATGCAGACGAAAGTAACATGTTGTGGACACATATAAAATCAAAATTCTGTGTGGCGTTACTTAAAAAAATGTGTGTGTTCCTCCTGATTGAGGAAGGCACTGTTAATATTCTCTGTATTTGCTAACATACATGGCTTGCAGCACCATGTCTGTTACTAAGTTGTGACAGGCTAGACTGTTGTAAAGCAAGGTACTTTGCATAATTAGTATGAAGACATGAACAGATGAGCACTAATTCTTAGAAGTTAATGATTGTCAATTATCTTCCTCCTTTTTTGGATCTAGTCCAAGATTAGCAGAATATAAAGTACCTCAACATATAGTTTCTTAATTGGCCCAAGCACACTTTATTGCCAGATGCCACCTCAAAATGTGGCTTTGCCTTCTGCCCTGCCTTCATCAGCAGTCAGATCAGCTTGCTTATATGTTGGTTTTGTTTTTTTTTTAATTCCTGGGCTGGAGTTTGTTTGGATCCATAAGCTGATCTGACTTTACACATGGCTTCAAGATGGTTAGTGCAGATACAAAGGCAGTGAGAAGGACGAGACTGTCCTTGCAGCACTGTAGACTCTTACTGGCTTAAGAAGATGTAGAAACTGCATCTTCTGTTCATGCTGTTCATGAAAGTGCATGCTGGAAAAAATCTCACTTCACCTACTTCAACTTCTTATCCACAACTAAAGAAGCCTGGTTGTCTCGTTGGATATAGTTGGATAAGTAGTTTGCAGCTTATGTCTTGTCCAGGTCTTACTGAAGTCCAGGAATTTGGGGCTTCCTTAGAAGGGCTTCATGTAAATGTGTTTTCGAACACACCTAATGATGTTTTTTCAGCAGCAAGCTACTGTGAAATTTAGTTGTGGTTATGTGTGGGTGGATCCAGAGCCACATCTTCCAGGAAAACTTCCTAAAGCCCAGAGGGTTATGCTGTTGTGTGGAGTTTGTTCTTCGTTGTTTCTGTTTGAAATTGTGTTGCTGTGGTAAAATGAAAAGGAGTTAAAAGTCAGAACCCTTGTTAGGGCGCTTGCTTTGGAGGCGGGAAAAGTCATGGATTTTTGTTCCCAGGACAGTTTCTTTGTTTTTGTCAGATGACTGTTTAATGCGAAATGCAAGAAAATGCCATTTTTTCCCCTCTGACTTTTATACACAGTTTAGCCTGTATTGTTTAAAAGCATGTAGTAAGAATTCTAATTATCCTTGTCACTATTTCTGAATAATGTCTTTCTTCAGACACAGAAGTCTTCTGTTTTTAATGGAAGCCTTTGAATGTAATGTTTTATACACACTTGAAATGATGTTGAAAATATTTCTGTGAAGAAATATTCTTTAAATGAGGCAAGGAAAAATATTTTGTTGAAGGCTGTTTAATATTAAGGTTGAAATAAACATCTTTATGGTCATACATATCATTACAAAATAATGAACATCTAATTTGCCCTGTGCTTTTTTTCCTTTTTATATCAGGACTGTCTCCTGAAGGAAATGTGCCACTGACATTAAACTTTACTTGGCAGAAGTTTTTTAGCAGCTTATTCTGAGAGGTTTATGTATTTTTAAGGGGTGCAGCAAAGTTATAATTTCTTTGCAAGATACTGAAAGTAATTCTAGGAGAGTAAAGTTCTGAATCTTAAATCAAAATTTAAGGAAGGAAAGAAATACCCAACCTAGAATAAATGTGCAACTACTTTCCTCCCCCAGTTCCTCTTTCCTTTTCACCCTGACCATGGTTTGCTTGAACAGATCAGAAAACACTTTCACAGAGCTAAAGAAGACAAAAACTGTCTGTATTTTGCTTTTTTCTTCCGGTCTTGTTGCACAGACTTACAACACTATTTTGTTTTAAGTTATAAACATATTTGATCAGATCTGCCCTTTGTTGAACCTGTTAGTGTGAAATTAAGATTTAAAGATTTTAGGAATAACTTACCTTGTATTGTATAATAATGTTTCTTTTAATAAATGGGAGCATTTTTCCCCATGAGTTTCTTACAAGCAGTTTCCATACTTGTTCTTTGTCAAATTGAGTTCCCATCATTCCTTTCTTTTAAAAGTGGTCAGTAAGGGGAGGGGAGGATAGCAAAATTAAAGTATGTATTCATGGTCTGCTTGTAATGCATAACAGGTTTTAAAAATATTTTGCAATCCAGAAGAACCTGTCTTTGGCTGGAGGGCTGCTTACATTTGCCTTGAGAGTAACAGTTGAACACAGGTAGTAGAAGGATTTTTGCATCTTGGTTCTGAGGAGTTGAATTAGAATCTACCTTTTATGTGTTCAGATCGCAAGTATTCATAGTTGTTTTTTCTGATGACAGTTTCTTTTCTCACTGAGCAGAAGCAGAAAGATGCATCCCCTGATATGGTAAATGATTTAATAAAAAGCAGTATGGAAGCTGCTTGTGTCATTGCAGAAGTCCTTTGGCATGCTTTCTCACAGTCCTTTTACTCTGTCCTTTAGACAGTCTTGGGAGGCATGGGCTTCTCTTAAGCAGTCCTTTGCAGGTGGGTTGAGAAGTGTATTTGTTTTCATGCGGGCTTTCTACATCAAGTTGCTTCCATTTTCTTGTATTTTACAGAGGCTCTAGCAATACTACTTGCCCACAGATGGTTCTTAAATGACTATACGCTTGTTTGCATACTAAAGATGAAATAAGTCAAATTCGTGTGTAACCACAGTGAAGAGCCTAGTAACTTTCTGCCCTTGATCTCGTGACATGAGGAGCATAAAAATAATAGCACTGTGTAGCTTGCCATCATCTCTCATCTAGGTAGTCTGAGGTCCTGCTTTGTGGTGAGATGAAAATCTTCCAGAATAAGCTACAAAACCTTAAGTTTGGATAGCTGTGAGATTCAGTTTTAGGTGAGGTTTTAAAGAACTTCTAATTAGAAGTTGCTAAAACGTGCAGCAGAAAGTTGTGTTTCTTTCACAAACTTTATGACATCACCTACCTGGGCAAGAGCATCTGATAGTGCCTAATTGTGTCTTTTTGCTGTCATCAGTGGATTTAATGTCTGTTTCTGTGTCTAAGACCGGATCAAAATATCTATTCATACACACAGTGGACTGTGATACAGTATAGCATATAATATGAATTGGGAAGTTTTAGGCAAAAAGAATAATTGAGGGATTGAGAATTCAAATAGGCAACCTAAAAATGGGGAAAAATAGAATTGGAGTGGTTTGCATTGCTTTTGTACTCCCCATGACAAATGTTCAAATGTCTGTCCTTTACTGCAGATGTTCAGATTGCATTTAGATTAGCTATAACGTAAACCTTCTGTGTGCATTCTGTCTTTCAGAGAAAGTAGAGCATGATAATTGTAGTAGCACTGAAAAGATTTATTTGCTTTTTACTTGACAGAAGTTACTATGAAAATAGGAATACTTGACCTTACTTTCTTGTTTGAGATGATCATAAATTTAGTTCTGTTTCAGTGTTTCTCTAAGAGACATTTGTTTCCTAGAGCTGAACAGCTCATACTTATATAAACAAGGCTATAAACAAGAAATACATTCAGTAATACCAGCAGTGAAATTCCTTGCCTTCTATCTGTATTAAAACAAGCTCACAAAATGTTGCCTAGAAGCAGAAATTATATTGCTCTTTGTCTGGCTATTGTAGCTGAATTTTTTGTCTGGCTTAAAGGCACATTGGACAATCAAATTCAACTTTATAATATAAACAATTAATTTTGATTATGAAAATCTTGGCAAGACTTGGTATGGTTTCGTTTCTTTTTAATGTAGATATTAAAGATTATATTTTAGGCTTCTAAACTTCCCTAACTGTTCATTTTAGGAAAATGTCATGGTTTTTATACAGAAGTCATGAGAGAGGCAATGTGTATCTTACGAAGATGATATAGTTATTTCTTTGGGTATAGAAGGGGGGAAAAGTTCCTACTTTTATGATTGCATTAAGTAGTATTTATTTAGAGTTGTTCTGAGCTGTGGTTGACTTTGGCTGGAAACCCACTAGTATAAGTTCAGTTTGTTAATTGTTCTTGCAGAAAAAAAGTCTTTCTTACAAAGTGACACTCTTCTAGAGTTCAGCTTTTGCTACGTTAAATCAGAGTATTGGCTCTATATTTTTCCTTTATGGACAAAATAAAATTATAGTGGGTAATGCCAGATTCAAGGAAGAACTGTAGCACCTGAAACTTAAATAATAAGAGAAAATCTCCTGGTCAGGAGCTGTCTCTTGGAGTGTTTGCTAATAATTGCTTTCTCTTTCCTGTCTGAAAGTTCCCTTGGTTCTGCATTTCTGTTAATGTATGTGCTTGTAATAACGACAGGGTGACCCATTTGGGTTTTGTGGTACTGGTAGGCAAAAGCATCACTGGGACACCGCGGATAGCATGACACTGGTGCTTTGTTAGCTGAGGACGTGGATGAGACCCTTCAGGTTTGCGAGTGGAAACAGTTCTCTGTGCCTTCCCCCCATTTGTCCTACACCAGTATCCTGCTTTTCACTTGGATCTTGTAAGAAGTCAGGGATGTGTCTGTGTTACATAGTTAAACAAGGTGGAAGCCATCTGATGGTGCTGGAGGTGCTGAAACATCTTCAGCAGATTTCTCTTGGGGTGTAGGAGCTACTGCGGTCCCTTCCCTTGTTAGTTTTCTGCTTGGGCATCACGTGCCCCGTGTTGCTGTGCTCTCCACTTCTCTGGTAGAGAAAGGAATGTTGCTGGCTTGGTGAGAAGGACCCTGAACAGACATTTTTGCTAGAGGTTAGAGATTAACAGGGTGCTTGGTTAGAAGGGGTAGTTACAGGTTCTAATCTTCTCTCAGGGCTATGTTCTTCATCTTTCCGTGGACAAAAATAAATAATCTGGGGATAGTTTGATATGAGGTCTAAATGTATTTCAAACAAAAGATACTCAAGTTGAAGTGTGTCCACTTAGTTTATATAATAAAGGAAAAAAGGCTATGTCAACTCTTTAGCCTACCAAATTTGAGCACTTTGAAACACTGACCTTAAGGATGAATTCTCTTTCTTTTGCAGTTGCAGCCGCCTTCGAAACATTCAGAGTATCCTGACACAGAGCAGCAAATCGCAACCTGATGGAATCCTTTGTGTTTTAGGTTAGTTTTACTCTTCCCTGCCCGCCCCCCTCCCCTTCTTGTTTTCCCTGTACTGATAAAGGTATCATGAGTTTCAGAAAGATGAAGTTCATCTGCTTCCTGCCCCAAGCCCCAGCCCTGTTTCTCAGTGAACGGACAGCTATCTGATTGTTACATTGTTACTTAAGCCTGTTTACTAATTTCAGGCAAACTTGGTACAATAGTAATAATATCAACATTCTTGCGAGGCTGATGAAAATTCAGTAGCTGGACAGAAAAGAGAGTCTTTTTTTTAAATGTCCAAATAGAAGGAAAGATGGAGAGAATTTAATGTATATCTAATGGACTAAACATTCAGCTGTCTAGGCAGGGTTTGCTTTCTAGCTGGTGCTTGGCATAAAAGTTCAAGACTGAAAGCACGTGTGTTGCAGCTGATTTTCCTGTGGAGGCTGGGAAGTGGAAGGGATTAGAAGGTGCTGAGGTTAAGGGAGTGGAAAAGAGCAGAGGAGCGCCAGGGCCGGGGATTGTGATATGCAGAGCTGTGGAGGGTGGCGGATGTGAACAGGCTTGGCTTATAAGGTGGGGGGATGGGGGGAATAACTAGGAAACTGACAGAATTAATAAAACTTGAATTTAGGGAGAGGGAGGTCTTGCCTCAGGAGAAGTAATTCAAAATACATTTAAAGAGTCACATGAGAAACCCAGAAAGCAGTTACAAGTTAAATGGTGGCAGATAAACAGCATGTGGTTTCAGTGCTGCTTCTGGGGTTGGGAGAGAAGAGTGATACGAAATAAAGCTGCATGTGCAAGTATTCTGTAGGAAAGTAACAGGGGTTTTTGTACTGCTTTAATATCATTTCTGTATGTAACATTGTCTCTTGTTTCTTATTATATAATCACTATCAAGACACTAAAGGAAAAAATCAGGAGTGGTGATTGAAATTCCTTAGAGAAAAGGACTAAGGAGTGATTGTTTAAATAATGTATTGCAGTTAAAGATAGAGAAATCTAACGTAGCCCTAAAGAAGCTATGTGTAGTAACAGGCTTGCATTATGAAATGATACAACAGCCTGTTTTTCAGGGTTTTTTTGGGGGCGTGGCTTGGTTATTTTTTTTTAAACAATGTAGCAAGAAAACTTGAAGAAGCTCATTTATTGAGCCACAAAAATATTGTAAATGTGTATAACCTAGTTCTCTTATGGTTGATGCTAACTGTATAGCATGACTCATCCTAGCCCACATTCTTTAGGGTAAGAGTTTAAGAAGTCTTTGGCTAAGTAGCAAATTTACAGCTAGAAGGCCTATTAAGGTCACTGTGTCACCCTTACAATGAAACTTAATCATACAGGATAAAGTACTTGGTTTTTTTACCTTTGGTGCTAGAGTCTAATTTCATAAAATATGTAAAGTTATGCCATCTTGCCATTGACACTGTAGTATTTCTTGACCATTTTTAACTCTGAAGTCAGTTCCAAGCAAAGAGTGGTTACTCAAGACATTGTACAGCTTTAGGGAAAGCATTACAGGCAAAAGGAATTGCTTTGTGTAATCCTCAGTGTGGAGTATTTAAGTCCATGCATAAGAGCATACCTCTTAATAAATAAACATTTGTGTTATAAGAATACAGCAAGTGTGTTTTGTTATTAGACTTGTGCTTTGCACTAATCTTTCAGCACCCACAATGAGACTGTTGTCTAATCTGACCTGTCTAATGTAGCCTGTAGAATTTCTTGCATAACTTATGATTAAGCAGGCATGTCAGTCTGTTATAAAAACATTAAATCTGTCTTCAAATGCAAGCTTCAGATGACAAAAAATATGTAGTCTTACATTTTGAGTCCTGTTGACTTGTATGGAAAACATACTCATAACTTTTTTTACAGTCAGTGCATGTTATATTTCACTTGGCTGTCTTTAATGACCTAGAATTAATGCTTTTCCCTCACTCCAACTTTAATTTTACATACTGGGCTGTGAGATAAAAACAATATAAACTTTTATAGCTTTGCTTCAAGTAGATTGATATTTATACTGAAACTAAAACCAGCATTGTGAAATTCCAAAGAGCGATGAGAACTGACCAATTATTGAAACAGTTATTTAAATACAGTTATAACTGTTTTTTTAAAAAATAATGCTATTACCTTATTTTAAAGTGGTTGAATGGTAGCGTTCCTGCATTCTTTGCTGGGGAGAAAAGGTATCGAAACTGACAGGAAAAAGGAATTTGAAGGTTGGCATGTCAGACATCTTTAAAAAGCTGTGATATCTCAGCTGGAGTGTGTTGCTGTTAAAGCTGCTAAGAAAACAGCATATCAAACAAATTATACTCTAAACTATTTTTCTTAACAGTGGTGTTTCTTGCATCTTACCTCCCAACAGATTTTCAGCTCATGGTTAAGTTGATCCAATTTCTGAGGATATGTATTTAGTTTCAGTAGGGTATGTCTAGACATCTGACTGTAGTTGTTGTTATTCCCATTGTAGATCAGACTGTTTCAAAGTTCATCATAGCTAAGGTAAACTTTTACAGACCTTGATGTTTAGTTTTTATCCTCCCTGAAGAGGACTGGAATGCTTTAGAGGCTGTACTCTTTAAGTTTATTTTATCTTGGTTCTGTTCGTGTATTACTATGTTTTTAGATAACTTTTTTTTTTTCTCTCTGATACACCCATCCCACACAGAGCTCTTGCACTTAGGATGTGGATGAAACCTCACTAGCATTTAGTATGTTGTGCTGATTGTTCATCCAATTCCCTTTCCAAATAGGGACTATTTTAATGATTATTGTGTCACTTCTGATGGCAATTCCACAACTGCATGTGGCTTTTGGGCAAATATCTGAAGGTGATCTGTCCATTCTCCAGCTTCACCTTTCTGCTACTTGCCTGGTGTCCCTAGAGCTCACGTGGCTGTTTAATGTGTTATGGAACAACTTTTCTTTGTTTTGATTTTTGAGACTGGCTGGGACAAAGCAGGGCTCTCTTTACCTGCAGGCTATGTTTATGTCGGCTTAGCAACTGTGAAATTACAGACATGAGAGGTGTCTGGGGTGAATGCTTTTTGCTGTGCAAAAGGGAGTCTCAGCCTGCCCCTGAACTGCTCCTCTTCCCTTTCCTCTTTGTCCCTCCCCACATGCAGTTTGCGTCAGTGCTGGTGGTTGTTTGATATGTTGCACCCACTTCATCTTACTGAACAGACAGATTTATTTCCCCCCCTACCCTGTATTTGGCCAGAGTAGTTTTCTGCCAATTTAGCAAACTAAATCAGCTCACTGAGAGGTCAGATGAGCACTGACTGAAGGAGAAGGAGCAGGAATAGCTCTGTGGGCAGCAGGGAGCTGTTCAACCGAGTCATTGTCTAACTACACCCTTGTGATGAGTTGGGAATAGGCTGGGAGTTACTAAACTCAGCTGGAGACAGGCGTGGGGTTTCCTAATTAATAGCCATCCCCATTGTTCTGTTGAGGACTCCTGATGTGCTTTCTGGAGGTATCTTATCTTTGTCTTTGTTTCATTTCCTGTTTATTTTCCGCTACCTATATCTGTTAATTTAACTTCATATGTTTCTGTAGTATACTATTAAAGCCTCAGTATGAAAGCTCCTGTCTGTACTGGATACTTAAAAAAAAAAAAAAAAAAGCCCCAACCAAACCACAAAACCCAAGTATTCTGGAGGGCTAATTGTTTTATGGTAAGCTGATGCCTTCCCTGCTAGCCTATCAGTGTTCTGCAAGCAATATTTACCCATGTCCTTTATTGTACGAGTTGTTTATCAGCTGTCGTCCTTGTTAACATCATCTTTTTGATGTTAACATCTTGTCTTGTCTTCCCCTCCTTCTGTCGCTAACTTAAAAAGCAGGGTTTTGGTGTTTAGCTTTAAAGATCTTCTATACTTCAAGCCTGAAGAGCTGGTGCACCCAGATAAAACCTCAAACTCTTCAAGTCATGCCGACATCTTAACTTTTTTTTTTTAAAAGGAGGAGTTTCTCATTTTTTTTCTGCTCTTCCAGACTTTGTAATCATCTGTTCCTTTTTCTGCTTGACTGTGTTAGCCTGTCCTTGAGCACACTGCCTTGGCTGCTTAGCCTTAGGCTTTGGAAACCCCACCTGTAAACCTGATAGAAAAAAGTACAAATGCCATGGCTGCTTTCATCCACACTGTTTGGCCTGTAGTTAGAGGTGCCTTGTTAGAGTAACGTTTGATAAGATAGGTGATGTTTGCTTGCAAAACAGAAGTAATGCTGCTTGCAGAACAACTGATCTAACAGCTTGCTGCCACTGAAAGGGACTATCAGAACTCCTGCTTTGTGCCAGGATTATGGCTCATCTGCCTTCAAAACTTGCCTCAGTTAGGCAAGTGATCAGTAAGACAGATTATTTTCAGGACATTGTGTGTGCTAGCTTTCTAAGGCTGTAGCTGGTTTCAAGGAGACTGATTATGTTCAAATGGAATTCCCTGGAACAAAGGGATGGTTCTTCCTGGAAGAACAGAGTCTCCACGCTTGATTGTAGTAACTAAAACCCCATGGAGACATGGGGGCTTTGGCACCAATACTGGTGTGTCAAGTCCCGTGGAATTCTAGGTTAGATTGGTATGCATGCTTTGATGAGGCTGGAAATGTAAATAAAGAGACAGTGTGCTGTCCCTCTCATCCCTCTCTTGCACCCCCTCTGTCTTAGAGTTCCCAGATTCAGGGCAGTCTGGTTATGCAGAAAATTATTGGCACAGCAAAGACAGAATGTTGCAGCAGAGGGGAAAAATGAGTTTACTGGGTCTGAACATTCTTGAGATGAGTCTTATTGATGCCATGGACCTGAGTTACAGATTGGCTGCTAAGGCTTTTGATATTCTGTCAATGGATGCTTTCAAACACACCGCATTGACTTGTTTTAAAAAGATCATGCTCCCAGGACATATATACATGAATGGGAGATCAGTGATAGAAGCTGGATAGAGGAATGAGGATTCAAAGATTGTGGCAGGAAAGATTTTTGAGGGCTGAGAAGGCTGGGGCAGGTGTGATGTAGCTTTCCTCTTTTTCCACCACAGTTCAAGGAGTGCAGTGCGCACAACAGTGTGTTATTTGTGCTGTTAATTGTGAAGCCATGAGCGGGGAGCAGTACTACAGAGTTTCATAGCTTCAGCTCAGTTTGAAGTGTTTGTATTTGTCTCTTCTGTAGCCTTAGACCAAATATCTGATACCTTGGAATATACATGATCTATCCAAAGGTCATTTACTAGACAAGCAAGGGAGTTTATTAAGGTATAGGATTCAGTAGCTGGATGCAGACAGGGCATCTGGTTAGCACTTCAAAGCTGAAGCATAACATAAAAAAAGGAACATAATTGGGAGAACCTGGGGTTTGTTCCAGTTTCTGGTAAGCTCAGATGACTGCAGTATTTTGGTTTCCGATCTAAGTCCTGAAACCCAGATGTTCAGGCTGTGCTATTACATTATCAGTGTGCTGATCTCTCCTTTGGACGGTGGTAACAATTTTTTATTTGCTGGCAACCATCCAACTGTACCTTAATGTAACTTGGTAGGAAAACTTGCTGTTAGTCTTTATCAGCAATCTTATAGCAAGGCAAGACTGGTGGGTGACCTTCGTCAAGTGTGGGTGTCAGGCATGCTGCTTCATGCATGGTTTTACTTCTGGAGAAAACTTGGTTTATTACAGCAGAATTAGGAATTATGACTGTGACTGTCTTCCAGGGAGATGAAAATACTTCCTAAATCTGTGGCTTGTTTTTTCTTGTATTTATCTTCTATTTCTTTGTGCTCCAGATCTTCAGTTGTTTTAATTTTATTTTCCCAAGGACCTGTCTAAGAATTTACTTGGAAGCTGTTCGTATACCGTATGTTTTGTCAGAATATCTTTTCATGATTTGTTAGAAGTCTGCACTGGCTTTCTGGTGACTCAGGGATTGCAGTATAATACTGATAAGATAATGTTTAATCATGTAGTCTAAAGCAGGAGATTTAGGTCACAGGATTAGTTTGTTAGGAAGCTTCAATCAAGAACATATTAATTAGAATTCATACTGCATACAGACAGATGTTTAAGTTTGAATTACTGGATAAAATTGTACTTTTGTTGATGCGGAGTACTGCAGAAAACTAGACTTAATTTTTTTTAAGCAATGCCTGTGTATTTTAGGTCAAGGGTTGAACGTCAGCATGTGACAGCGAACTTTCCCCTACCCTGTTTTCTCAGTAAGTTCAATAGGCATCTGTGCCCACTGACTATGTGAGGGGGTTAAGTTAATGCTCCTGTTTTATTTTCTTATTAGGGAATAAAACAAACTCTTCAGGTGTACAATATTAGGACACATGACACTTCATGTATGGTTTTGCTTTTGCAGGAATAGATAGTCGATACAATGAAGGTTGCAGGGAACTGGCAAACTACCTGCTTTTTGGCTTGTATAGCCAGAATAACAACGACTTTGAAAGAACTGGGTTTCCTGAAGAAGTTCTTGATGGTAATCTGCTTAACATTTTTACTTATTCTGCAGTCTTTCTGGAGGGAGGGTAAGCAGAAAAAGGGGCAAACCTCAAAAAAAGTAAGTCAGTAAATCTCTGAGTGTGTATATACTTGTAAAAAATGGCTCGTAAAAATGCTGCTGAAGAACTCTTGTTTTTAAACACATGCACACGCCCCACCCCCTGCCAAATTCTAAGCCTAAACAAATACAGCCCATTCCAAGAAGTCCTAATTCAGTCCTGGTATGTATGTACATGTGTTACCAATTGCTGAGTGATCATACTCCTGGAGTTCTAAAATACTTGGGCCCTCTTTAACATATTAACTCACTTTAATATTTGGAAAGTGGCCAGTCACCATGATCATAGATGATTATTCTCTTAATTGCATGAAACGTTGAATATCTACCCCATAGGCTAGTTTTTAGTTGGAGCAACTTTCTGATGTAATATCAGGCAAGAGCAACTATAGTTAGTAGTTTTGTAAGTGCTCTGTAAGGGCTCATCACTGACACTCTTGGCTTTTCAAAGGACAGGCTGACGCAAGTTCTGTACAAGACTTCAGAATAAACCCACAATTGTTTGGAACAATAAGAAGTACTATTCTACTGGGAACTGCCTGTGGCTGCCAACTGTTTCTTTTTTTTGTCCTTTTTTTCCAAGATGTGGGGAGTGATTGTATATTCAAATAGTTAAACAATTTTCTTTTAATGAGGTACATTATAGGAAAAGTGTTTTCTGTTCAATTTCTGTGAGGTTTTTTTTTAGGTTTCTTTTTCTTTGTGTCCTTATAATTCTTCTATGTATGCTGGTGTCTTGATGCTGGAATAATATTTTTTTCTGCTTGTTGCAGATATAATCATATTAATAAAACCTGACAGTGTCCATCTGTACTGCAACCCTGTGAATTATAATCATCTTTTGCCGTATGTGGCATACTGGAGGAACTTGCATTTTCACTGTCTAACTGAAAATGAGGTAAGTGGAAAGTGAATGCAGATAAGAATTGCTAATGAACTTGCTAATGAACTGATAATTCCAAGTGGAACTTTTTTTAACATTCCTCCCAGAAGTCTTTTTTTCTTTTTTCACACTCAGTAGGGGAGTGACCTGCATGTATGTGTGTGTGTGTATATGTATATCTATATGGGTATTAAGATTTTTGCTAATGTGTGCAAGAAGAATATGTTTTTAATACTTTGTTGGAGCATGAAGACAAACTGCTCCCCTCTCCCACTAATTACTATTGTTTTGACATGAGTCAATGATCTTTTAATGAGGAAAAACATGTGGGTTGAGTAATGCAGAATCTGAATCAAGCACCACAGTCAGCTTTGAGATTTCCAATGATAGCTTTGTTTGCTACCAGAGCAGTGTTTTAATGTGTTCTATGCCAATAATTTTAGAATATTAGAGAAGGTTGGCTTAGTAGGCTATTTAAAATCAAGAAACTTTATTATGTATTTCTGTTTTAACTTTCAACTTCCTTTCAAGAGCTATTAACCTCACTTTCACTGGACCATGTAAGTGACGTGAGTTTCATCCTGCATTTAAAAGTCAAGTTACTCTTAGAAAAGCTATGTTTATTATAGTGAAGTACTGTTAGAGGAGTAAAAAATAAAAATACTGTTTGTCTAGGTGTAGAATAAGAACCTTTTTATTCCAATTGAGACTGGAAATGCTTCTTCCTAAATGCCATCATGGGAAGCTTCCCTGCTTGTTCGTTTCTGTGTAGTTCCATTTCTAAATTTGAATTATAGTGAAATTTGAAGGGAAAGGGTTAGGAGCCTGCGATGTTAATGGGTGAAGCTGGAGAAAGAATGAACCGGGAGGTCGGGGAGAGAAGCCTTTTGTTTCCTTGAGTTTTCAGCTTGAAAGGGATGGGGCTTATGATAGATCGATTGTGTTTTTCTGTGGCTTTTTGATAGCTTAGATCACAGAATTATGAAATAATTCAGGTTAGAAGGGACCTCTGGAGATCATCTTGTCTAAATTCCTGCTTAAGGCACTGTTAGTGATGAGATCAGATCAGGTTACTCAAGTTTTTTTGTGGTTGGATGTTGAAAGCATCCAAGGATGATAACTGCAGAACTCTTGGCTATCTGCTCCATTATTTGACTACCCTAACAGTGAAAAATTGTTTTCCTTTTATCCAGTCTCAGCTTCTCTTGTTTTAAATCATACCCATTGTCATGTGTCCTGCAACTGCAGACCACTGCAAAGAGCTTTACTTCACCACCTCAATAAAGTTTTTGTGGATGTTGGAAGGCAGTTATGCGGTCCAGCCATTGCCTCCTCTAGGCTGAACAAGCCTGGGTCTCTCCTGCCACAACAAGTGCTCCAACCCACTGATCATTGTGGTGGTCCTCCACTGAACTTGCTCCAGTTTGTCAATGTCTGTCTTGCAGACATCCGGTTTTGGAATCCACATACACGTTCTAGATACAGTCCCATGAGTACTGCATAGAGAGGGCTAATTACTTCTTAAGATGTAAACAGCTGAGCTACAGGTTAAAGCATGCTGTAGCAAAATCTAAAGCCTGGCTTCATAAGGTTTGTGTGTTGCCAGAATTCCTACTGAAAGGGCAAATCTTGAGGCATACCTGATGGTGGTAAAACATGCATTTTGGAATCGGGAATTGGGTGATTCTTAACACAGTATTGCTAGCACAACTGCAGTCGCAGCTATTGAATTTTAAGCTGCATCTGTTCATGGACTTTCTTTGTGATTTATCATGGTAGGTAGTAACCTTAATCACACAGTACTGGCTTGAAATAATGGTGTAAATAGAAAGGTAAACCATATGCCTTGCTGTTTGTGGAAATGAGTGGAAAAGCTTGATTTCTGAAGCTGAAAATACAAGATTTACTTCGCTACTGTTTCACGTGAATGAGCTGAGCATTGCACTGCCAGGCATATTTGTAATGTACAAAAATTGCCAGTTCCCTAGATTGCTTCTGAAAGGAAGAAGAATCGTTGCTGTCATAGGCTTTATGTGCATCCTGTTTACAGGAGGATTGCTTGTAGTGGCTTTTAAGCATTTTTCTTTTCAGTGATAAAAATAACTTTAGCTTGCATTTGTAAAAATGAAATTTAAAAAAAGCTCAAGAGTTGTAGAAATAAAGCAAGCAATGCCATACCTGGCTCTGTGCAGCTCTTGATGAATCTGACAGAACCTATAGCCTCTCCTTCCTTTCCTCCTTCCTGCTTGCTTTTAACTAGACCTTAGTAATTTGAGTATCCTAGCTGTTTGAAGAAAACATGTATTATTAAAGAATACCCATTTTCAAAATGGCTAAATAAGATCAAGTACTGAAATTTAATGAGGCTTTTCTGGGTGTCATGGAACAGGCTGTATTTATACCTGCAATAGCAGATAGTAGGCAAGCCTTTAGCACCCTGCCAAAAACCAAGTTCTTATTCTAATGGCATTTTAAGTCTTTAGAAACTGGCAGTTGTTTGGGGCTTGGCTTTGAACTGAAACTTTGATCTGGCTTCCTGGGATTGAAGAAAGAACACATCATGGAGGAACTTGGACTGCATCTTAAATTCAGGCTTGTCTTAAAAGAACTTGTTCTTAAAATGTATTTGTTGGGTATATCCTGAAGCTTACAAGAACTATGTACAAAAAGTTAATAATAATTAATTTACCTTGATGTTAAGTTCAGAGCACTGTACCTAGAAAAATAAAATAAATATACAAAATACACCGCTGCCTGATCTTGCTCCAGAAAGCAAGTGACTCAAGTACCCAGTGGGGCTAGGCCTCTTTGCTTCAGACTTGCTGCTAAACTGTACCTTTTCAGATAAAAATCAGAGTATTTTTAGGGTTTTTTTTCCTGCTATAAAAATGATTTTTGTGTGATTTTTCTCTTCAGTCTAGTTTTTTTATTTTTCTGAGCCATAAGTAGGATATTTGTTCTCCAGTCTGCTGAAGTCTTCAGACAACTTCAGTCTGCTACTAGTGTGAAACAGCAAGCTGGTGTTGCATGGTGGTATCTTCTTTTCTTCCTCCTTTTCCTGCACATACCTCTCCCTCAGACAGCAACTGGTTCTTGTTGCTTGTTTTGTGACCTGAGGTCACAGCTGACTTTCCCATTATAGTGTTGTTAAGCTGGTAATAATTTCTTTTTTTCCCTCCGTGGCAATTTTTTTGAGGCACATCAATTGGTGTTATCTAAGTTTCTTTCATTGTTTAAAAATTGTCCAGCATCTAGTTGATGATGTAGAAAGACTTCACTGAAAGCTGAAAATAAAGTATATAATTATGCCTTCATATAACCTTATTAAAATCTTTGCTCTGATGTTTGGTGTTTGTTTGTTTGTTTGTTTTTAAGAACAATTTTCATTGGCTTGAATACATCACTGCCATGATGGAGTTTCCAAAATATAGGGACTAAAAAGGTTCTTTAGCTTCTGGAGGCTCTAGGTTGTATTTTAGTGGATTACTTGATATTTGCTGTGGAATTTAGTAGAATGCATATTCCCTCTAGTGCAAAGCTAACAATCAAAGTAGGCACGCCTAATCAAATTTTATTCTAAATGACTTCTTTCAGTATGAAGATGAAGAAGCTGCAGAGGAATTTAAAATTTCCAGCTTTGTAGACATGGTTCGAGATTGCAGTCGCATTGGTATTCCGTACAGCTGCCAAGGTAGGTTAGCTTGTTTTGTGCTTGTAGTCTTAAGTGTTTTGCAGCATGCAAGTCATACAGTTCAAGGAATGAAGATTTCCATGCCTTGGGTAAGAAATAAGGATTAATATGTCAATAGTTTCCTTTTAACCTCTTTTTACTTGTGTTGGATTTCTTTCTGAAAAATGTAAGCCCTTAGACTTCATCTGAAGAGTGAATGTTCACAGCATGAGGCAAAGAAATAATTTGCATTCAGAGAAGCGTGTTTTGCTTCTACAGAAGTTCTCTGTTCAGATGAGAGCTCCTGATAAATACTTCTTTATATAAGGAAAGAATAAACATTTCGTTATGCAAGTTCCCTTTTTTAGCACTGAAAAAATTGGACTGCTTGACTTCCTGTTATGATGTGTAGCCAGCCTTGCAGCCTGAACAGTGTAATCTTACATTGTTCAGTAAAGTGTGTTTTGCAGTATCCCCAATAGTGAATAATGTGAAAGCGATGCGGTGCATGTACTTCACTGTGCAGCGTGAGCACGTGGGGGTTTTGATCCATAGTACAGTGAGAGGCAAACGGGGGGGAAGCAAATTGCCTTCTATTTTTGAACCATCTAAGTTCAAACCAAGCTAATTCAGTTTTGAGGTGTGTTTTCTTTTATTCCTATTTCTTCATTGCTTCTCCTGAGGAAAGGGTGATAGGCTCTGCCTAAAAATTCGTTAATGAGTCAGGGCATAGGGGAAGTATGGTGGTTCTTTGTTAGGAAGTATCTAAAGAAGTATTATCTAGGGATGATGATCACACTTCAGATGGCTTACAGCTTCATCAGTGAGTGCCAGGCTGAATAGTTTTTCTCTCCCCCAACTTAAAATTCTGATTAACACAGGGATGATGTTTGACAGTATTTTACTTAAGGCCAAATATTTGAAGAAATTGGAGTAAGCAAAGCTCCCTGTTTATTATCTTGAATTTTAAGAGGCACAGTTTTACTAATGGTCTTGGAATTAAATTCGCAAGGAGACATAGTATTCTTTGCTAGCCTGGTAGCTGGAAAAAAGGGGAAAAATTCAGGGTGTAGAGAAAAGTTTCTGAAAGCTACCTTCTTCCCAAAAATGTTTTTCAATTACCGATTTTAAGTTGTACAAAGGCAGGATAATTGACATCCTATATTAGAGTCTCAGAACAGCTCTAAGATCTCACAGGAAGTTAAACTGCCAGTATTTGTGAGATAATGTTTCTGTGAAACATTTCTTTTGCAGGTCATCTACAGATATTTGATATGTTCATTGTTGAAAAGTGGCCAATAGTGCAGGCTTTTGCACTGGAAGGAATCGGGGGTGATGGCTTCTTTACAATGAAATATGAAGTGAGTAGTTATGTTTTTAAATTTCTTCCATTTCCGTTCTGAAGCAGAAATTGAATCATGGAATTATTTCAGTTGGAAAGTACCTTTTAAGATCATCTAGTGCTGACTCACTGCTCAAGTGAACTTCAAAGTTAGATGAAGTTTTTCAGGATCTTATGAAGCGGTGTTTTGAATGTGCAAGGAGGGAAACAGTGCAGTCTTGCTGTGAGACTCTGTTAGAAGCTGCACAGCACTCTGTCCTGGATCAACTGTGACTGTTTGGTCGTCATCCCCAGCTCCCCAGTTGTGATTTAGAATTGTTTTTCCTTGTCTTTGAAGGCCTCCTCTGCCGATAACAGAAACACTTTTAACTCTGCTAGATGGGTATAGGTCTTCAAGAGCAGTGCAAAAGAAGCTGCTAATGACAAATGCCTTGAGATAAACAGAGAATAAGTGACTATATTTCTTGGGTCATTGGTTTTGACACGAGATGCATCTACTTGTCTCATCAACATGATATATTCTTGGGTCTTTGAAGCCTGCTGAATAGGGCAACAGTTAAGATTTTGGATGATGCCCCTAGTTTTGGTAACGACTTGCTGTTCTACTCTGAGCAACTTGTGTCATTTGATTCACTTATTTATTAATTATACTCAAACAGCATCTTCAGAGGACAGCTTTGTATTTATGTACTACTTTGAAACTTCTTTTATTTCATTTTCTTGGATGTCTGCCACAGAAATGCAGATGTCCTATTTTTGTAGTCACTCATCCATTTTTACAGCCAGAATGTTCTTTGTTTGACTTCTGACAACTGGAAGAAACCCAAGGAATTAATAGTACTATTGTTAAAAGTCTCATCACTTGCAGTACTGTACACACTTGCTCAAAAATCTATTATGTCAGTGCAAGTGTGCCTTTCTCTGAGCACTGTGTTCTTTCCACTGATACCTTTCCTCATGCTTTTCTTTTCTTCATTCTATCACCAGTACTGTAAATAATCTTGTTGTGTGAACCTGTCAAAATCATTAAGTACAAAGTGCAAATAGGTGAGCACATTTGTGGAGAGGTACCTAAGTATCAGTAGCCCTTCTTAATGTCTGAAATTAGTCAAGGAGGATTTGACTGTGAATTCAGGAGTTGTTTGGATCTTTATTACCTTTGCCAATTCACTTCATGAATCCATAGAGGCTTTGAGAAACTGTGTAGACCCAGCGTGGTGATATTTTCATAAAGACAGAGCCTCTCCTATTTCATTGTGGGAGTTGATGCTGCCTTTGCTATACTCTTGCAGATTTAAAAAGGAACAATGAAAATACTCGGTATGTATTTTTAAGATTAAGTGTGTTAGCTCCGGCGGTTCAAGCAGTTCCAGCTTGAGTTCTTTCTCCTTAAAGTCATAAGGGAATTACAAGTGGGAAGTGGCATTCTTGTTTTTTATGTAGTTGTTTATGCATGATTATCTGTTAGGCAGCTCCTATGTGTCACAGATGGGGAGGAAAACCCAGTCTATACGAGGAAGTACGTTTGAGATCACTGTAAATGATCTATAAGTGAATACTTGTGCCATTATTAAAAGGGAGTGATCTCAGTTTATTTTTAGCTCCTCAAACTGATTTTCTTCCTCTGCTGTGCATTCTGTGCTGTAAGACTTGAAGATAACCTGATGATGATAACTTACTACTTGTTTTCAGTGTTTTAAGCACGGTTGCTCTCTTAATACAGAAGTCGAAGTCAGGGTTGGTCAAGGTGCTATAATCCAGAGAACTTACTGTACTGGTAGGTGAATGGAAGTGATGTATGGGAAATCATTACTGCCCTATCTAATAATATGAGTAAGTGGAATAACTGTAAAGAAGTAGTTTAAGAAAATTCCAGTCAGTGTTGCATTTTTAATGAAGTGGGTGGTGGGAAACCTTGTAAATGCAGGAATTATTCAGATGCAAGTTTCCCTTAAGAATAAATATGTTTTTGACTAGTGTTCTCATATGCATCATCTTAGTACTTGGAAGAAGGTACTGCGAACTGTTAGGTTAAACTAGCTTAGCCTATATTTACATTACGCTTACAGCGAGAATTGGCTGGTGCATAGGACGAGTAATTTTGGAATCTGCTGCTTTTCTTTCTTGTCTCAGAAAACTGATCTTTCCCTTTTACTTGCACCAGTTGATGCTGTTCTTTGCTATTAGCACAATTCCATAGAATCATAGAATGGTTTGGGTTGGAAGGGGCCTTAAACATCATCTAGTCCAACCCTCTGCCATGGGCAGGGACACCTTCTACCAGACCAGGTTGCTCCAAGCCCTGTCCAACCTGGCCTCGAGCATTTCCAGGGATGGGGCATCTACAGCTTCTCTGGGCAACCTGTGCCAGTGCTTCATGACCCTCATAGGGAAGATTTCTTCCTAAATCTTCTAAATTTCTTCTAACCTAAATCTCTGCTCTTCCAGTGTAAAGCCATTCCCCCTTGTCCTATCACTGCAGGCCCCTGTAAAAAGCCCCCCTCCAGCTTTCTTGTAGCCCCTTTAGGCACTGGGAGGTGCTCTAAGGTCTCCTTGGAGCCCTGTCTTCTCCAGGCTGAACAACCCCGACTCTCTCAGCCTGTCTTCATAGGAGAGGTGCTCCAGCCTTCTGAGCATCTTCGTGGACTCCTCTGGACTGGCTCAACAGGTCGATGTTCTTCTTGTGTTGGGGGCCCCAAAGCTGGAGGTAGCGCTGTGTGTGTGTGTGTGTGGTGTCTCACCAGAGCAGAGTAGAGGTGCAGAATCACTTTCCTCGACCTGCTAGTTGAAAGATTGCTAGTTTGAAAAACTTCATGAAATGATTTATTTGAAAGATGTAGGCAAAAATTTGCACCTATATCAAAGCCTTACTTGAGATGAGTCTCTGAAGCATCCAGAACACTTGCATCTGGTCAATTCTTTTGTAACCAGCATGAAACAATATTTCTGAATTCATACTTAAGGACGACTGGTAGCATGGGCAGTGTGCTGCAAGTCTGTTTGTGTGGCTTAAACCTGAATCTGTGACATTCTTCATGGTGTATTTCACAGAATTGTGTTTAAAATATTTTTCAGTTAATGGATGTCAGTGTTGATTTGTGGAAGACATACAGCAAGATGGATCCTGTTTCCTTGGAGGACTTGCTCTTTGAGGTAATGCAGGTTAAATACTCTGAATCAACTACTAGTCTGTTAGTTTAGCCCCAGAGCAAAATTGTGATTTTGTTTATTTTTAATAGTGCTTATGGAGTTAATCTACTGGCTCCGCATACTGTTGTTTACAGGCTCTTTCCTTTCCTCAAATCTACCACAGAAGTCTACAAAACATTAAAACAGCTTGTCTTGGATTCCTTGAATTTCTTAATTTGCCTGAAATTCTCCTAAAGGTTTTTGTAAATGGTGTGACTGTTCTTCAGGCCATATGACTGTGTACAAAGTGCAGAAAGTTGGTCTGTTTGTGTGTGTTAATCCTCCTTTTGCAGCAAGGGGGGAAAAAAATTCCACTTCAATTTACAGCCATTCCAGGAAAAACTGCTTTCAGAACTGCTTTGTAACCACTTTAAGTGGGTAACAGTGACACTCAGTGGCTGCCCTGAAGCTTTGTGGAATATAGACATACAGTGTAAAGTGATTCCTCATTTTAATACGATGGGCTGATCTCAGTGTTAGAGAAGAAAACAATGTTATTAGTATATATTATTTTGTTAATTTTTCATCACGTTCTAGCTTGGCAGCAAAGTGAGCTTTCAGTATGTAGTAAGTTCAGTAGTAAGTATCTTTTATTAATAAAATACTGGTAGTTCACACCAATTTGGTTGTTTAATCAACTGCTGTAATGAAAATCAAAATGTCATAACAGTTTACAAGGTTGTCAGTCTTAGTCACACTCTGATACTTCACTTCCCCCATCCTGTACAAGTAAGGTTAATGTCTGGGACTTTTCTTGTACCTGGTAAGTCTACCCTGAAACAGACTTACTTATCCTAGTTTGGAGTTTTAAACTAGAAAGTTGTTGTTAAATTGAATTCAGGTTTTCTGAATAAAATTTATAAATGCGGTTTTCATACAACTCTGCTTTTATAGAAATTGGTTATTTAAAAAATGATTTTTTTTTTCTCCATGAGGATGAAGTTAAGAGCGTTTGAAGCTGGTATGTATTAGCAAAAAAAGTATATCTTTTTTGTTAATACAACTTTGATTTCAAAACCTTCTGATTTGAACTTGACCTGGGATGTAAAAGAATGTTCTGTACAAAATATTGCCATGTGCCAAAAAACTGACAAAAGCAATTCCTAGCCTTTAGCTTCTATGAAAAGCTTATTTGAGACTACAGTATTCTCCAATGATACTTTCTGCATCTAAATGTAAACCTTCATTTTTAACCTCTAATACAGGCTTTATTAGTGTTTTGGAAGGCTTGTAAGGTTTCATCAACATTCATTCTCTAAATTTCATTCATTGCTGCATTAATGAAGTGGCTGAAATAAAATACTGTATAGTGCTTAGACCACTGCTAAAGTCATAGTTCTGGTTTTGCCTGTTACATATATGTGAAAAACTACACTTCCTAAAATCAGGATGTCTCTTGTCTTCCAAGTTAGTATGTGACAAGTAACTGCAAGTAATCTTGAAGTATTTTAAAATTGCCTAGTTATGTAAGGTTCCTGCTTTGTCAGTGTGACACACTATTTTCTTTTTATTGATTCTCTGGTTTTTTTTAAGATTAATTTGAATGCACCACTTAACTGTAGTCATCTTCCTTTTTTATTCTGCTTCAGTAAGGTGTTACTAGTGTTTCCTTTTCCACTTAACTTTTTGTTTTCACAAATGCAGATAAAAGAAAGGATTGCCTGCTGCTTGTATACCACGAGTTTTCCAAATTCCCCACCTTGTTCCTCATTTTCTGTCCGTAAGCTTATTTAACATCAGATACAAATTACTGCAGAACCATATATAGATTTCAAAACTGAAAATTACACCTGTCCAAGTGTTTTATTTTGGAAATTTTATGGGAAACATGAGATTTGAGTTATGAGTGATCTCAAAACAGTGTACTTGGGTTAAAAACAGGGCGGGGCTCTGGTCCTTTTCCCTCTCCTGCCTCTTGGCTCTCAAAGAAACCAAAAACCCAACCCACCAAAAAAAACCACACACCCAAAAAAGACCCCCTAAAATGCAGCAGAAGGTCCTTACCTTCTAAATGATGTTTATTTTCTTGTATTTAAGTGTTTCATTGTGCAGGCCATTTTCTATACTGCGTAGTGAAATGTAGTCTACGTTGTTCTGAAGTAATTTGTGTTCATTTAGTACAATCTGTGACTTACTTTTTTCTGTGATGTAACACCTGCCTTACTAAGTAATGTTGAATATTTTTCTTCTAGGATTTAATGATTTTTGAACACCAGTGGACCAACTTTTTTGCTAATTTTGATACTGAAATTCCCTTCATTCTGGAACTATCGGAATCTCAGGCGGGGGAGGTATGCCTGCTTCTGTAATACTTTGAAATGCTAGCATCATCCATGCAGAAGTAGTTATTATTCAGCATTGTTTGTTTGTTTTCCTTTCTCTCTACCCCATCTCACCTTTGATGTTTGAGGAGTAGAAACGCATTTTTAAGTTCACCACCCACCTTACCTCTACCCATATTATGATGGCTTAGGACTGCCTGGTGTAATTCAGTCAAGTGTTCACTGATAGTTGAACTTAGCTGTTTTATGCCTGCGCAAAAGATCTCCATTTGTAGGTAGATTGACTTCCATTTTAGTGGAAGCTTTGGTATGTGCACTTCCTAACAAGCTGAGGTTGCATGTGTCAAATCTCAAACATAACTGATGGTAACATACAACATGGGTGAAAGTAGTGCAGTGTTTTTTCATAGTGGTTGTTGCTTTTTAAACATATATGAGACTTAATGGTGTTTGGGTTTGTTTATGGAGGTTGGAAGTAGTTCTTGAGGGTTCAGGATTTTTTTCTGAGAAGGATAATTCAGGTTTATTTTTAATGATAGTGAGGACATATCATGCTTTCTGTTCATTTGCTTGTTAATTTTTTTTTTTTTAATTATTCTTCACAGCCTTTCAGAAGTTACTTCAGTCATGGAATGATCTCAAGCCATATAACAGATAACAGGTATTGCTCATTATTCCCTGTAAAATTGTGGTGTCACTAGTAACTTAATACGTTTTTTCCGTACCTCTGATGTCATAATGTTTATAATTCTTTTTGGGACCATCTCAGCATATCACATCTTATCTTTGCATATTTAAAAAAAATACGCAAAGGCACTTCTAGGAAGGATAAGCTGAATTTTCGTGGGATTTAATGGTGTAGTTATTAAATATACAATGTCAACATGTTTGAAACCATCCACCTTCTAACATGTTGAACATAATTCTAACATGATCAATTCCTTCATGGTCAGAGATCTAAACAAACTCATGAACTCATTACACAGGACAACTATGTTTGAAAATGTTGGTCCTATTTATGTGATACTCAAAACCAACTAAAAATGAAGGTTGAATAAGTTGATGTCCTTTTGTGCGTCACAACACACACAAGACAAATGCTTAAAGCAGGGCAGTTAAAACCCCAAAATATTAGCCAATATGAGCTGGGAAATACAGGTCAGATTTATTTCATGTCAGCATATAATTTTATCTGAGAGAGGAACTGGTTTGTTGTATGTCACAAAACCAAGCATTCTGCTGTTCTGAGCTAAACAAAGGTTGCTTAGCTACTTGAATGTCTCTGCAGATTCTTTATTTGGAGTTAAACGGTGGAGTTCAATGTCCTTTATTGTTTTCAGCATCCTATGTTGTTTGCATTTAAATAATGAAAAGAAAAACCTTGACCTCTCCAGCTGAGTCTTGGGCCCAAAGCCAGAACTAAAACCAAAATAGTTTTGTTTAATTCCAGTGTAGTCATTTCAGGGTTTTTCAAGATGGTAAACTTTAAGCTAGTCAGCTTTTCAAGGCAATTTACTTTAAAAAAAGAGGAATAAAAACCTTCTAATACCATTTGGGAAACAACCTTGAGATATGATCTTGTATATGAAAGAAACTGTAGTCTTCTTAAGTCAAGTAGTTTTTCTTTGGAACTTGGTCTTTTCAATGAGAAGCTTTCTGCAGCTGTAGTAATATTTTTTTTTTTTCTTCCTACTCTTTTAGTAAGGAATTCAATAGTTGGTCTGTCAGACTTGAAAGCTTTGATTTCATTTATTGTTTTGTGTTTTCTTCAAGTATTTTGGTAGTGATACCCTCTTCTCTCTTCAGCCCTAGCCGACAGCCCTTTGTTCTGTTTGGTAGCCACTCAACTAAGGAAAACTTGAACTCTGGTAACTTTAATTTTCCATCAGAAGGACATCTTGTTCGAAACACTGGCCTTGGTGGAAGCACTGCTAAGCATATGGTAAGGCTTTTAAGTAGTTATCTGATACTTTGAAGCAGCATATATTTTTTTCATATATTTTTTGTGCCCTTAAAATGCTTACCTTCTATGAGTTAAATGCCCAATTCTTAACATATAAACCCCCATATGTTACCTTAATAATCAGTCAAAGGAATGCGTTTCCTTTTTCTTTCTCTAAGTCATACTGTACTGATTCTTTAATCAGGGACTGCTGAATGTGTTAAATGTTTTTTCCCCTGTAGAAAGGTAACTTTATAAACTAATTGTGGTGCTGCAAATGTGTGGGGTGGGGGAGAGGGAATTTTTGTGGGGATGTTTGTCCTAGCCATAAAGGGAAAATCTTCCTGATGATGCATATGATATACTTAACTCTGACACTCAGATTTTATTTTAATCAGAGTTGTTTAGCCATTTCTTAAAAAGAAATGGGAAGACACTTTTTTTTGATAATGACTTTGCAAGTAGATGCAGGATACTTGTGTATTCAAATTTCAGCGTATGCTTCAGCAACTGAACAGTTCATGAAACTGAAAATTTTTCTGGTGTTCAAAGAATGTTAAGATTAAGTTGTAAGATTAACTTGTTTCCATTTTCAAGTAAAAGCTTAGTTTTAAAACATATGATGAGGTCGATGGCTTGTTGCACCGCCGTGCAGGGGACGTAACTGGGGAAGCGACCCCAGGGAATTCAGATCCTCTGGCTGGCTGGGCTTGGGTGATCAAGAAGGTAACTCGCAGCGAAGGAGGAGAGGTAGTGTGCAGATTGCGTTGTGTAGTTCTCCCTGCAAGCCAATTTCTATGGGCTCTGGGAGTGTCTGTCAGTCATGCGAGTCCAGAGTCTGTGCTGCTGAGGAGATGGATGTGGTTGAGTACAGGTCATCGTGGCGTGAACGTATGATTGAGGGAATGAGTTTATGATCTTGTCATGACAACATTTCATGCGTAGATGCTTTAGGGATGGATGGACGGACGTGGGTATTCTGGACTCTTTGCATGTGTCAGAAGCCTGAGAAAGGATTGTTTTAGCATCCCAGTGAAATCTCATCCTCCATTTGCTGCTCTGTCTAACCATATTTCTGTAAAAACACTTCCAATGTTGTTCCCCTCCCCCCCCCCCCTTGTTAACATTCCCATTAAGACCATTTGAAATCTTTCAAAATGCAAGTACAATTTTATTCTGATGTACTTGCTCTATCTGTTGTCCTCAGATTCTGACATTGTTCTTAAACAGGTGGTTTATTTACAGGTACAGGTGATACTGTTTTAATAGGGTGTCATGAAAATAGTAAATAAGACCAAGTGCAAGCGTAGTTATGGGAACCTGACACACTTTCCTCTTCATGAAAAGAGCAGTTGACATAGGAAATTGAAAACACATGCTTAACGCTTATGGAAGTCAGAGCTCATCTCCTTTCCAAAGTCTTTCAACCATTCAGGTCAAGTCAAAAGTGAAATATACCTTTGAAAACGTAAGTTGCTTTTCTAAAATCCAGGTAAGTGTGTTGTACACTTCCTGTAGTATGTCAATGGTTAGAAGACTTAAGGGGAACTTAGCTTATTGTTAATTATTGCACCAATGTTTTTTACTAAGGTCTTTTTGTATCTTATTAATACTGACAACTAGGTAGTGCAGTGTGTATCTCCAAAGGGACCTCTGGCTTGTTCAAGGACCTATTTTTTTGGGACCACTCATACTCCTTTCCTGGGTAAGTATATTAAAAATCCCAAGTAGTAATTTAAGACAGTTATTCCCTTTGAAAATTTTAAATTTCTAGCGATTAAAAGATGGCTTTGATTCTTTCATGAGCGTTAGTCCATGGAGTAGTAGGTGCTGTGTGGTTCCACAGCCAGTACATGAAATCATGACAGAACATTGTTCTGTTACACATCCTACCTTCATATGCAAAAATCTGTCAGTTCTGAGTGTGCAGGCCTTTTAAAATGGATAAACATTGAAGTCCACATTCCATACAGATTGGTAGAGAAACAGTCCCCAAAAATACAGTAATTTGAAGTGATACTGGTCAGATAAGCCTGATTATTATTTTTTTTTTTTAAAATGAAATAATTGACGACTTCTAAAAGGATGGAGAAAATTCTTTGACTTTTATCCTTTATTCTCTGGTTTGGGTCTAATATAGCGTGTTATAATAGCTGTCTTCCCTAACAAAAACCTGCCATGTGAAGTTTTTAAACAACAATTTTCTTACCCATTTTAAATGGCTGTATGAGTCTATGGATAAAGGCAGTCTCCTTAGGGTTACTATATATCTTGAAACCATATCCAGCTCAGAAAGCATTTGAAGAAAGGTGGTTGGAAGCTTGCAAAGTGGAAAGAATTATGGCATGTTTGATCTATTTGTGGTTTTTCCTGGGCATCCAGGAAAGGCCACTTTGAGAGACAGGATACCGTGTGAGTGGCATCTTTGTTCTGACCCAATGCAGCTGTTTTTGGGAGATGCAGGTTTTAGTCTTGGCTGTAGTATGTACGGGCTGTACTGATACAAGTTAATATCTGCTTTGTTCTTTAGTAAATCTGCAAAGAAACGGCAGTTATACAAAATACTGCATAAATGTCATGTGAGATACGTAGCAGAAATGTTATGCCCAAGAAGTTCTGCATAAACACTTCTGAAAAGTGCTTAAAATTTTTGTTTTTAATACAGGAAATGACAATGAGATGCACAAGCAAGCTGAACAAGTGTAAGCTGTCAACTTTTTATTTTTCCTTAACTCTTCACACTTCCTACCGTGTGGCAGTATGTCAAAACTGCTTTTAGTCAGCAGTGGCTGTTGGCATTTGCAGAGCTACATTTTCATATTGAATAACGTGAATGTGACAAGGTTTCTAAGGCAAATCGCTCGTTGAGGTTTTCAGTGAGCCAAACTATGAATTGTTCGTGTGACGTCCCTTCTGCTGTATAGCAAAGCATGAAAGGAAATGTTAGTAAATTTTGCTTAAATTGCAATAAAACTTTTATCTTAACACTTATTGGAATTGCTTTAGAATGCACTTCATATACACTGAGAAGGAAACGATCTATAACTGAGTGGGAGCATGTTTCACAGAAGTGAAAGTAATTTTTACACTAGTTTGATTAAGCTAAACCACGTGTAGGATTTATAATGGTTAGTGAAAACGCCAACAGGGAACACTCAAACTTGCGAAGAAGTTTTGCTCTGTTAGAGGATAGATAAAAGTTAACTTCTGATTAGTTTTTTTTTTCCAATAAGCTACAAAACTTCCACATATTTTGACCTTCACAAAATAAGACTGTTTATTTATGTTGATGTCCACTTCTATGCATGTTGTAGATACTTGTCAAGCTTTAAGAACATGGTAGATCATCTGCTTTGGTACTGCTCTCAATCTTGATAAACCAGACCTTTCCTCAGAGGTTTTGTCCTCCTTGCTAGTTAGGATGATTTGGGAGCCTGTTCCTGCTTCTGCAGCAGAGCAGTTTGCAAGCCTGCATGACATATTAGCAAGATATTAGAGATGTGTCAAAGGGAGCTGGTAGTGGTGTCCTTTCATGCTTAGTATTGTTGGCTTTTGGTAATTGTGATATGGTTTTCAAAGGCATAAGAGTGAGGTTACTAGACTAAGCAACATGTTTTTAATTTTTTATACTAATGTTAACTTTGACAGGTAATTTTGCTTAGGTATATGTTCCACCCAAGCATACAGAATATTTCTTGTCCTGCTTCTGAAAGACTTCTTACTAAATACACTTCTAACAGATGGCTAGAGAAGTTCTAAGCGAAGCAGGGGTTAGCTGATAGAGGCAGTATTTTTTATGAGAATTTCTTTTTCTTGGAAACATCCCTGTATTGGATAAAATAACCTAGTTTCAACAGTAGCAGCAAAACTAGCTTTTCTAACAAACCTGACCTCATGATTCGGGAATTAGTTTGCAGTTGAGTCCTGTAACAGGTCCTTATATTTGTCAATATTTTCCAATGAAATAAAAAATGGAAAAATATGTCATGAGCACTATTTAGTCCAAATTTGGTGGTATTTAGGAAGCAGAACTGCAACCTGGAGTACATATACTGTATAACTTTAAGTATCCCTGGGGTTTTGGGGTTTTGGGGTAAGTATCCTTGTTGTGTTTTGGGTTTTTTTTTGTGGGTTTTGTTGTTGTTGTTTTTTTAAGAAAATGCCATTTTCTGTTTTTGCATTGTTAGTCTTAAGATTTTTAAATGGGAAGAAAAGTAAGGTAACAATAGTGTATTAATGTAAAAGCACAGCCCACTGTGAGGTGTTTTCTTGCATATATATATGAATTTGAGTGACAATAGGAATCGTTACAAAGTTAGGAAGAATTACATGTATTTCCTGTAGCAAGTGTGTACTGAAAATGTAAGTTAAATGCATGTGTTAGTACATGAAATTACTTTTTGAGGGTTTTTTCCTATGTAGTAAGTTAAATTTTAAAATTTCTTACTGGTATTGGGGATGAAGTTCAAAGCCAAGCATTGCTGCATTTTGAGATTCCTCCATGTTGAGCCATGTTTGGGAGATTCAGATTTTTTTTTCCATCCTTCAGGAATGCTTTGCATTTGGCTTAAATGCTGTATCTTCCTCTTTTCTCCCCCTCTTTCCTCCCTCAACATCTAGCAGTTGCAGAGGAGTAATGAGAGGAGTTAACTTTTGGGGAATTAAGATTGTTTTGTCGATCTGCTTATCTTTTTGTTCCAGTTTAGCTGGAAGACAGAAGCTCATGTTTCTTAGTTGGACACAGGTGGGGTTTGGTGGTTGTGGGGCTTTTTTTCAATAGTTTGGGAGCTATAAATATTTCAGTAGCTGTAAGTTGCTGCTGGCTTCACCTAATCTTTGTGTATTTCTGCACAATTCTTTCAATTCCCTTTTAAGAAGGGAACCAGTCTAAGCTGTGATGTGGATGTGCTCAAAAGATTGTGGTGACTGGTTTGTTTTAATATCTTACTTTGACTTGTTCTGGAGCTTGTTAAGCAATCTCTGTAGTTAGTTCACTCTGGTTTCCAGTTTCGCTCTTGCAGAACACGGGGCCGCCATTCTATTCTTGTTGGAATATTTAGGATGTGATCCTCAACACAACTGCAGCAAAAGTCAACAATAAAACTTTTTTTTTCCCCTTGACTGATGAAAGCAGGGATACCTTTGTGCCAAGAAGTTTTTTCCCCAAGACGTTCTGTAATTCAAGCAATTTACTTGCTCTAATTAATTTTTTAAAACTGAAGGGTTAAGTATAAAGCTATTTCTATGCTTATTTGAACAAGAACCCCTTCCACATGAGGGAGTTGTGTTATGAGAGGAAAACCTGCTCCTTTAAACAGAGGAGGAAGAAAATTCTATCTGTCTAGTAAATGTTGTGTTTGTATTTCTCTTCAGTATGCTGTTGTCGCAAATATATACTGCTGTTGTAGAGGCTGTGCTTGCTGGCATTGAGTGCTATGCTAAAACTTCCACTGAATCCAAGGTAAATGAAGCACTGATTATGTACACTGTAATTGTTGATTTGGATTGCCTGCAATATAAGACTACATGCAAACCAAAATAATAACAATAAAAAATATTTTAGTCAACTGCATAACATCAATGAAGTTAATACTGTGGCCTCCAACCAGTCTTTCTGAATTCTGTTTAAAAAAAAGAGAAATTTCAGAGTATATCTAATCTTACCCATCTATGATTGTTTTTCCATCTTTCATGAATTTTCCTAACCTTATAATAAGGAAAAATCAGATATGTGAAAGGAGCAATTTTTAGCCTGGTGCATCAGTGTGTTATTGTTTAGTGTATGGTCTTTTGTCTGTCTTACGGGTGCTCTTGTAGTTGCTGGGATTTGGAAGTATGGGAAAAGACAGTTAATTCTCAATTTTTATTTTTCAGGCGAAGGAGGTAGCAGAGCAGGTGCTGATGTCTGTGTTAGATACACTTCATTTAACACAACTTAAAACTGCATTACGGTATGCATTTTCAAATACTTATTGATTGATGTATTATGTCAACATATTAGCTTCTTTTGGGGAAAAAAATGTGTCAAATGTTAATTTTAAACAACTTGCATGACTGCCGAATTGAATTCGTTGTGAAATTTTGGAGACTTTTAAACTAAAAAAAAAATATCCGTTTTTCTTTTCCTGCTTTTTTTAGTCACTTCAGCAGTTATTTTGCTTTAAATCTATTATTGCTGACTTTTTACATTTAGAAGTATAATAGACATTTTTCACCAGTGCAATTTCTGTTCTACAGGTCCAAAATCTCTTTTCAAATTCAGGCTGTGAATAATCATGGAAGGTTTGTGTCACTTACACTTCTTGTTATTACTTATTGGTTTTAATACAGTAAAAAGTTTATTTTTCGTATCTTGGAACTTCTGGGAAATAATTGTATTTGATTATTTCAGACAGGATGTACTAAATGTTTTTGTGTATGAGACATTTAAGGATTTCCTATCTGTAATTCTGTGGAATCTTAAATATTTAAAAAAACCGAAAACAACTGGGCAGACCAATTTTATTAACTGTTAATGAGTAGAAGCAGCATGAGTCCATTAAGAGTTTCCTTTTAAAACCATGCTTTTAACTTAGTTGATATCACAACGTTGTGTTTTTTCATCCCCATGCTGTCTAATTGACTGAAATGGCCTACACAAATAAGAATTTATTTTAAAAAACAATAGCTCTTTTGACTACTCTGAAGTTACTCAAAATGATCTAACCTTTACATTTAATTATCATATTGTTCTAGAATTACTCCATTAGATAATGAGGATAGCCTGAGTTTGATTAAAACGGTAAGTAAGCTGTTCAGTATTCTGATTATACATTTTATTAGAAAATAGAGCTCTAGTGTGTGTGTGTGGTGTGTGGTTTTTTTTTATGGGGCATGCTAGGGTTTTTATCTATGTGAATACAAATGTAAGGGGAGAGGTGGGATAGATATCAAATGCTGAAACTGAGGTAAGGTTAAGATTTAACATGAAGGTAGACGGTGGAATTTGGAATAAAACATTGACATAGAGTTATGATCTCGCACTTTCCACCACAATATAGAAGCAGGGTTCTAGGAGGTTTAAAATATATGCATTTTGCTGCTTCAATTGAAATGTTTCAAGTTTTGTTTTCTCATCCTTTCTGCCCAACTGATTGCTGTAGGCGTCTATGATGGTATTTGATGTTCCAGACTTGCTCACAGGAAGAGGGTGCTTGGGTTCTGTTGTCTTTTCAGAGTCCTTTCTAACATCACAGATACAAGTAAAAGAAAAAGGTAACTTGTAAATTCTAACACCAGTGTAAATTGTTACTGTTACCATTATGGTTTTAAGCCTTTCGGTTAATTAAAAGACCTAAATATTTTAGCTTGCTAGTAATGAATATGTTGTGTTAAGTTTCTCTAATCTCCCTGAAAAGACTTTGGGGGTTATGGCTGCCTTGTGATACAGCAGGGCTGAGGTGTAAAAAAATTCAAGTGTAGTAGTACCCTTCCTAAATTTTCTTCAGTCTTAGTGAATGTTTTCTGTTGTACAAGGAAATCTGAACAGCTATCTTCCATTGTTTTTGTGACACTCACTTTATATTGTATGCTTTCATTTCAGTTGCTTATTTTGGGGAGAGATGAAACAAAACTAAAAAAAGGATATGGTTTTTAGAAGGCTTGATTTTGGAACACTGACATTTAAAGTACAGGTTACAGAGTAATTTAGACAAATGCATATTTTCCAGATTGTTTACATATGACAAACATAGTTATTGAGGCTGCCTGAACAGTATTTATGAACTTGTGTACCCAGGCAGGCTGTGAGTTTTTAACCTTGGGAATTGGAACTTTTGGTGGGGAGGAGAGCAAAGAAAGAAGCCAGGTACTAAGACCAGAATAAAAGCAAGATTCCTTTGGTATTGTATAGCACCTCCATGTAAGTTACAGCACAAGAAGGCTGGGAGCTAGTCTGCTGTGAAAGCTTCAATAAACAGTAACAATTCCTTGAAGTAATGAGGAAATTTTGGTTTTTCCTGAAGAAATGTCAGGTTGTAGAAGTAACTTACTGAACAGTCTGAAGTATATGACTGATACGATACTAATTTGCTTTTCCCTGCAGATGGCAGCATTAATTCAGAAACGAGCCACATAGTACTGACTGCAGCTATCCCAAGATATGCTTCTTGGCTGGTTAGTACACAAAAAATTATTTGAGTTTTATTCTATACATACAGATTCACAAATGAAAGCTTTTTATAAAAGCATGGATGTACGAGGAAAAAATACGCAACTTGGGCATTGAAACAGAGTATTAATATATCTATACTATTCTTTTTAATGTGGATATGACATGAAAAATGAGTAAGTGGAACAAGGCTGGTGGTTCTATTCATAACACAAGTTCTAAATTATTTCGTTTTCACCACTGCAGTTTTTTTATCTGTGTAAAGGCCTGGGTGTTTTTCAAGTACACAGTGTGACTTTTGAAAATTCTGTTTATTGCGGGGGACTTCAGATCACTTCAGCATCTGCCCCAACAGAAAGAAAGAAAGGTCTCTTTCCAGACTTCTAACATACTACACTGTGTTAGAGGTGTAATTCAAATGAACATCATGAAATTGGACAACATTATGCCCGTTGGCAATCCATAAATCTGAAACACTCGAACAGTAATAAAAAATAAGACCAAATAGGATATGCCGCTTTGTGTCTATAAGATACTGGTTTAGTCTATAGAACAGTTTAATGGGGAGTATCCCCTTTAAATGTGTTTCAAGGAACTGTTTCAGTCCCATGGTAGCACAGCGTTGAAGAGCACAAAGCTGTCTTTGAAACACTGTGGTCTCAAGACTTTATCTGTGATATCTAAGGTTCTTGTTTACCTTCAGTCTTCTTTAATGCTTTTTATATAATGTTAGACTTGCCTTATCTACTAACAATACAAATGGAAACTGTCCCTGGCTACAGGTTGAAGATAGTGATGTGAAACTGTCTGAAAAGGCACAGCATATATTGAAGGTAAAATTAAATGTTTTTGTTAAACTATAGAAGTTACACTTTCAAGAACCAGTATTAAAAAAAAAGCTGCTAGCAAAACTTGCTTTTATGGTGTTTGTTACTACTCTGCTACAAAAGACTTGCCTGTTCTACCCGGTCTCTTTCCATCTTTGACCTACAAAAAAAGAAAATACATTGTATGTAAAAGTTTGAGGTTTTCTTTATTTCAAAGAACTATGAAACCCGAGAGCAAAAAGTGTTCTATTAAAGCTACAATTTCATGGAAGTCTCACTAAGTATTACCCATGGAGCTTATGTGTTTCAAAAAGCCCCCAAAGCTCAATGCCACTCTACATGCAACTTTCTTTATAACTTAATTAGCATGCTAAATGTCTAAAGGAAAACACTTTAAGCACTATGAAAAAGAAAAGAATTTGGGATCTGGGAACATCTTAAACCACATGAGTTTCACATTTGTGGTTTAATTTGTGGTTACCAGAAATCTTCATTATAAATAAATTTATTTTCCTGTAATATACTTTTAGTTCAGTAGATTGGCAATCTAAAAACAAAAAGCTATGCCTTGTGGTTGTGACAATAACTTGTAACTGAATAGCTGCTGGCAAAACCAAAATGGGGGTAAGGGCTTTTAAAAATTATACTCTTGACATATGCTGTCATTCACTAGTTCTTCTGTATCAATGCAGTTTAAAAATTTTTTACAAATTCTGACAGATGCTGTTTCAAAAAATCTTTTCTCTTGAGGTACAATCATGAGAAAATATTCTTGCCTGGATTACAGTCCTTGATCCACTCTGAGGTACTACTGTTTGTTTTTTCCTGTTTAGGAAGACAAATCTGTTCTGGGCACTTTACTCACTGGAGGTGATGGAGCATATATTTATTCTAGTAATCCACAGGCCACTCCTGCAGAAGGTGAGATATGGGGATTTTTTTTTGGAAAATTGTTTATAGAGTTGTTGCACTTTTTCTTGTTCTGGTGGTTTTGGTGGTTGGTTGTGGTATTTTTAAATGTAAGAGGTGTGTGCATTTTCTGGGATTCACACATTTGGTAAGCCTACCTGTACCATTGTCTTTAACCTTTCTTTCCATTTACCTTTAGAGCTCTCTTGTTAAACTCCACGTCTTTGTTTTTTGTCCCCAATCTCTGCTTGAAACTCCGAGTCCTAGAAGAAGGATTCCTTTCAGAGCCATAGGCTTGGTTTTGAGGGATGTGGGACTCTTACAAGGATTGACAATGAGGCTTTGTAGACCTGGGAGATGGCTTTTTTTCCCATAGTTAACATTCAAAAGCATGCACAAACTCGCTGCTTCTGTCCTTAATAGATGACGTGCCATATGTGTTCTGCCTTTTCTGTGTCTATATGAATATTAGGTTGGAAAGATTGGGCGTTACAGTAGTGACAGGATGCCATGGGCTCCCAGCTCAAGAAGCAAAGGCACATACATACCTTTCGGGCAATGCGATATGCTGCCTGTGGTGTAGAAGGGGATTGGAATGATCTGCCTCTGAATTTATTTACAGCCTTGTGTTCTTCACTCCTGAACATCCTCCTGGAGCTGTTCCAGTTTTTTGCCATTGTCATTTTCACTCAAACTTCAATGCTTGTTAGCATAGATGCTCACCGTATTACAGAAAGAGGCTGGATCTTGGTCCTTTTCAGGTTCAGTCAAGTTACTGCTTTCTGACGCAAGATTACTAGCAACAGTCTTAGATTGTGCCTCCTCTTTTGGTACCTTGGTACCTTGTCCTTCAGGAATCTAAGTCACATGAATATCCCAGTAATGTGACTACAGACAATTTGGGAGGACTGTCGGAAGGGGTTTTCCTTGCTCCATGGCCTTGCATTAACGTGCCTTGCGTAGCCTTGAACCAGCAGATACTTCTTAAGGCATAGCATTTCTATATTCCATGGTAAAGAGAAGGTACTGTTGTCACAGTACTGATGTACAACAGAAGATAACTAATATTGGACATCTGAGTGCTTAGTATAAGCTGACAGTCTTTAGAGGAAAATCTTTAGCTTTATTGTTTTTGTAGTTATGCAATGTAGTGTTGAGGATAAATAAAGATGTACAAGGAAGCTAAACAGCAACTTTCACATAGCCGAATTTGCTTTTGCTCTAGTTGAACAGACTTGAAAGAAAGAAGGTTAGTGCAGAATAACAGATTTAGCTATTTTGCAATATGGTGCTGTGGGCCCATGTTCACTCAGTAAATAACTAGAGAATGGTGATTTTAAAAAATTTATTTTATTTCGGCTTTGTGAAAACTGGCTGTGTACACCCCAGTGGAGCAATCTACTTTTCCCATCATTTGGGGAGACTTGTGAAGTTAAACGTTTTGATAACTCTTGGGATGAAGAGTTATAAGTAGGTGATATAAGGACTATTACATAACACTTCAACAAGCAAGACATTTTCTTAGCTTTCAATTGAAAAGGAACTTGATCTCATTCTGTTTCATGTACACTGCAAGACAGTTTGCTGTGCTCTAATTTGGGCTCTACTGAGGTTGCAGCTATGTAGTCTGGCACGATTAGGTGCAAAAGGTGCTGTGAGATAGGCATTCAGCTCTCATCACTTATGTCTTAATGTAGTAAGGTATACATTTGTGATTAAAATGCATCAGAAAAGTTCAGGCTGCTAAAGCTTTTCCTCTGTACGCTAATTAATACACCTGCTGTGTTACAGGTTGATGTAGGATGAACTTAACTGAGTCAGTCAATCTTGACAGCTAAACTCTTGTGATTAATAACTTGTGGAAAATTTAAAAGTAATATATCAGGTTGTTCTTGATATAATTCACTGACTTCCATGTTAAAGGAAGCTGTTGCAGTCTGGATTAGATAATATTCTTTTTGGCTTGCTTTTCTGTTACAAAAAACTTAAAATCTCTGACTTCCTTTCTTCCTCTGTTGATACATTCTCTGAAGTGTGATACTCTGTGAGATTTGACAGAAATGTTCTTCAGGTGTTACATTTTGCATTTTTCTTCCTCAACCATTCAAAAGAAGGCACCCACCTGTGCTGTGGCTTGGATTTTGTGAGCTCTGGAAGCATCAGCAATGAACATCTTGTACATGTAAACCTCTGCATCTGTGTAGTTATGTATGGCTTTGTAGCTGTTCTACTTGCTCTGAATTTGGACCTTGATTTTGTGATTGTAGTGTTTCCCAGTTTAATAGTAGCTGTCTCTCCAGTGCAATTTCTCTGTTAAGTAAAGCTTCAGTCTAAACCAGTTATGTTCACACTTAGCCTATATATAATTTTAGGTAACTGTTGAAATTGCATATCTAGTATGGTGATTTGATTTTGTTTCAAGCTCTTTTAGTAAAATGAAGACTTAATACTGAACAATTTTGAAGATACTGTTCTAAGTTGCTGTTTCAAGAGGAAAATGTCTTAGGTTCTTTATTATTTTGTCCAAGCATTGTTTGGTAGGTTGAGCTAGATGTGCAGTCATGTTTAAATTAATGTTTTAGTTACATTGCTGCTTGGCTTTGCTTTTTTTAAAACACAACTGTGAGTAATGATGGCTTTTTTCTTTTGTGTCTCTTTTTTTTTGGTGGGTTTTTATTTGTTTGTTTGTTTTGTTTTGTTTTTCTTTAAAGAAAATATTTAACCTTCTCCTTTTGCTGACTCACATGCTTCCCTGTATGGGATGTGATCCTGCTTTTAATGCATGATCCAGTGCTGGTAGCAGAGGTCCAGCTGGCAGCCCCTGCTTAGTAATTTTTTCATGGCTTTGTTATGACTGTTGGAAATCAGCTTTTTGCTGAGGTCAGTTTCTAATGCTTTGGTGGAATTTTGTTTTCATCCATCATATCATCTAGCTTTGCTGTTCCTCATTTTCCAGCTGCTTTCCCTGGTCATGCAGGTTTGTTAAGAACCAAAGTGTCTGTAAGATGACAAGAAAAATGGAGTTAGGATGAATGCTAAGTCTCTCTTGGCTGACACTAGATTGTTAGCTTCCAGAGAAATTGCTAGCCTAGTAACAGTTGTCTCTAGACACAAAAGAAAATGCAAGTCTGCAGGTGAAGGGCTTTTCTGGTTTAAATTTTGTCTTGGTCAGGAAGTGGAAGCAAGACTGTCATCCTGTATTTTTTATCTGTATTTTTTACTGTCTGCATGGGATGTGTTGGTATACTGATGCTTTGCTGACAATCTGACCAACTTGTTACAATGTTTGAACTTTCAGTTGGTTTGGATCTAAGTATTTCTTAAGTTCTTGTTTTGTCAGTTTTACACTTCTGGAAGTTTGCAGTTCAACAGCATGGAAATTTATTTGGCTTAAAAAAAACCCAAAAAAACCAAAAACGCCCACGCCACAGAATATTTATAAGTGGGCTTCAAGGGATAAGATTAAATCAAATGCAATCATAGTCATGATTCCTGCCCTTGATAGTGAGATCCAGTAAAGATCAAATGGTTGTGCTCTGAATGCTGTCGAGATACTATTCCAAATCTTTACTCAAATTACTGCAAGTTAAATATACCAATATTCAGCAAAAATATAGATTTCTTCCTCAGAAAGAAGAGGCATTTGTCACATGATGCTGAAATATTGACACATTTTTTTCTTTCAAATTCTAGGCAAATTGTACTTCTTTTCAGATGGCATTCTCTTTTCTGATCCTCACCATGGCAGCATTTCCATTTCGAAGAACCATATGAGTTCTATTTCCCTATATGATGGGGTGAGTGTTTTGTCTGTTCCTATTGTCATAAAGTTTTTATCAATTTTTAACAGTACTTATGTAGTGTACTAGTACAAAGTTTCAATTTCTGTTGCAACTTTACAAGTGTGTGCATAAAAGTAATAACTCATGCAATTCTCTACACTTCTGGTATAGGTTAGGTTAACCAATTACTGATTAGTTAAACTGTAAGGAGGAGAGAATTTTGTATTAGACTGAGTGGTCAGTGTGGTCTTAGTAGTGTGGAAAACTGCTTTTCATTAAAAGAAAAATCTAGAACATAGCATTCATAAAACATCTAGCAGTCTTAAGTGATGGACAGAGAAAAGTTCAAGGTATTGTGAAGCCCTATTGAGGGTGAAATGCTGCTTTCTATTCAAAATATATTTAACCTTCAGTCAAATTTTCATGGTAGTGTACTACTTAACCTCTGGAGAGGTCATGAGCAGTGTCTGTCTACTGTTGTGGAGTGTTGTGTAACTGACAGGGTGAAGTGAATGACTGGTTCATGTTTCCCAAGCTGAGAAGTGAGAAGGACAGGCACGTTGCATGTAATTACGGTAAAAGACACAATGCCATTCCTGTGATCAACTTGCATCACTTCACTTGGCCAACATGCCACACTAAAAGTTTGGTCTTCTGGCTTAGTGGGAATTGAGAGTTAGGTTAATGTTGGTAAATCACCTGTGGTTTTTTTTCTCCCCTCTTCAAGGCGGATATGCTGCATTAACTATCACTTTTTCACAATGGAAAAGAGATTATTTTGGTTGGTTATTGTTTCCTAGGCACTGGGAAAAAAATAAAAATCTGTTTCCTTTAGTTTCTATTTTCTCTAGGTACAGTATTACACATTTGTTTAGTGACCTCCAGAAAGCATTGTGTTGCTATGATTTCATGATATAATGGAGGAAACCAGTGAAATACAATATAAGTGTGTGATTCAATTGAGATGAAAGCACAATGGTGAAGAGAATCTTACCTTAGCTGCCTTTTCTTGTATATCATATTGATTGCCCCTTGGTAGTGTAAGAAGCTATTTTAACACTGACCTTCCTTCTATTGTTTAATTCAAGACACTCACTTTCATAAAACTAGCTGTTTATGGGACCTGGCTATCATTCTTGAACTGATGCCAGATTTTTGTGTAAAGCTAAACCTTGACAGAGAGCATTTTATTGTTCAACTGACTTGGCATAATAGAAGGGTGGAGAGCTTAAAATGTTGACAAGTGACAGAAGAAGGGTAGTTCAGTATGCTTTGTCTGGAAGTTATTGGAACCATATTGATGGAAAAGAAAGGATAATTTAATGCTAGGATTAAAATAAAAGATACAAAGACTAAGTGATGCAAAGTACGCTTCCTTAGCAGCTCTATCACCATGCCTGCTAGATGTTTCTCTCTCTAACTTGAAAATGTCTGCACTTCTTCCTCCAACACATGCTGCAGGCTTCTCTGTTCTGAGAAGCTGGACACCTGCTGCTACCTGAGCTCCTGAAGTCCTTGAGGCTCACATAAATCAAGTTTGTGGAGGACAGGGTAGATTCCTCACAAAACTGTACCATGAAGGTCTAAAGCGGAAGCCGTCCCGATCTTAGCAGAGTCAAACATAAATCTCCCGTCTCGTAAGGTAGCACTATTCTAGCTTAGTACCAGCCATCCTGGGAGTAAAAGAAAACCCCACAGGCTACACTGCCACCCAGGCTCTGAACTCCCAGGTTTATTTCTTTTTCTTCTGTAGCTGTTCAGTGACTCAATCAACTGTCAAGGTATCTTTACTGTATAGAGCTTAAGGTGCTGTGTGCTTGGATTTAAGACCTTAGTTCAGACCAAGTGTTTCAGCTTGAAGTACCTGAATCCAGCATTCATTTTGGCCATTAATCAAGTGAACAAATATTACCAAGTAATATTGAAATTTCACAACATTAACATCTTGTAAAACTTTGACCTGGATTCTTGTAACCTAATGTCTGTGGGGATTGCTGCTGCTTTTCAGCTTTTTTCAATTTGTGGAACCCTAAACATTTTCCAGAAGGAGCAGCACATTCTGTTAGACAGATTGTAGCATGTATGAGTTGACCTTCTAAGGCACTTCTCGTAAAATTTGTGAGCTATCCTGCAGAATCCAGGATTTGTGTACCACATTCCAAAAGCCTATTTTCTTTTAAGAGAAATTGTTTTTACTTAGAACATACTTTTATGTTCTTCAGTAACCTCAATGACTTTGAGTTGATTACTTTTATAATTAATGCCTCAGTCAACAGAGAGTAGAGATTCTTTTTGATCTGAGCTTTTTCTTCTTAAAACTTGGTAAGCAGAGTTCTTTGCCCACTTCTCCCTTTGAAAGGGAGATGGATGCCACTCGGTTTCTGATTTGAACCCAAAGTAATGGAATCCTCATTTTCCATGGGTGTTTCATGCTACTAAATTGTACTGTTTTTCTAATACTTGTGAAAATAGCTGTGAAAAGTTACAAGTCAAAGCTTAAGCATAAAACACTTCAGCATCCTGTGAAGTTGTAAAAGGCACGGAGGGGCTGGAGCGTGTCCAGAGCCCGGCAGGGGCTGGGGCACCAGCCTGGGGGGGGCGGGGGGGTCAGCCTGGAGAGAAGGGGGCTGGGGGGGACCCGGTGGCTCTGCAACGGCCTGGCAGGAGGCTGTAGCCAGGGGGGTCGGTCTCTGCTCCCCAGGAACCAGCGACAGGACGAGAGCAAACGGCCTCACGTTGCGCCAGGGGAGGGTGAGATTGGGTGTGAGGGAACATTCTGCACCGAGAGGGCTGGCAGGCGCTGGCACAGGCTGCCCGGGGACGGGGGTGTCATCATCCCTGGGGGTGTTCAAAAACCATGTGGCTGTGGTGCTTGGGGACATGGTTCAGTGGTGGCCTTGGCAGTGCTGGGTTAACGGTTCGACTGGCTGATCTTGAAGGTCTTTTCCAACCTTGAACAATTCTATGATTAATGCCTGTTTTACAATCCAGAAGACAAAGGCTCAGTGTTGTTTTATTAGAATGAAAATTGAACAACCTGAGTTCAGTGCTTCTGAGGGAGATGGATCTTGAGGGCTTCAGCTTCGTGTTAGTGAAGACCTAACTGAGATGAAGAAGCAAGAGATTTAGCAGAACTTGTGCTCATTAAAGAATCTGAGAGAAGCAGGACATTTCCAACATGCACGTGATCTACACTTTAAATTGCATGCCTGATAGTTGTATGTCATTGCAGCAGGGTTCTTTTCAGGTCAGAAGCTGAAGAGCATGGTAAAAAAAAATAAAATAAAATAAAAATTTGCAATAGCATCATGTCATCCTTCTAATATTTTTAGCTGACATTTAATTCATTCTTCCAAGGTATCTGTCACAGGAGATGTGTGGGTATAGATGAAGGTGCCTTTGTTGTGAAGCATTAGCAGAGGAAAGGGCTGAAGGTCTAGTTTTTGGTGGAGGGAAAAGAGTAGATATTAAAATGCAAATTTCTCTTTTCAAGACCAGACAAAGCTTAGGTGCTTAGAACGATCTTGGGTGCTTTCTTTGGAGCTTATGATATTTCCAATAGCTGCGTAGTGGAAATGGAGTATTGTAAGTGGCTGCGGTTGATCCTTTTGCTCCATACCTGTGCTGTGCAAGCTAATGAATGTTCAGATCTTCATGCATGCCTAGCTGTGACTGTAGTAGTTCTCCTCTGATCTTTTCTATTTAATGTATTAAGCGTTTTTTTCACTTTCAAGTAACTGTTCATTATGATTTGTCCTGTTTCTTCCTTTTCTAGGATTCAACCAGTATCGTTGCTGCTCTCTTTGTAGACGTCAAATGTTCCTTGCTTGCTCATTTACCAATTGAGTTCCATACCCGAGACAACTTTTTGATGATTGCACTTTTCCCCAAAACAAAGATTTATAAAGCTTTTTATTCACAGGTAAAGTAAAAAAGATTGGTTTGGGTGGGGGAAAAACCACACAGTTATTCTTTGTGTTTCAGATGAGAGGCAAGGGTGAATTTGTTGATGTCTGTCTTAACTAATTAAATTTGGAAAGGAGAAGGGTTTTATTTCTCACCTTAGGTGAGCCACTATAGCTTGTCATCTGATAAGTAAATACAGGAAGGGTTAAAGTTCAAGGTCTGTCTTGTATCTGTCTTCACAAGCTAAACCTTTTCCTGTATCTTGGTGAACAAGCACAGTTTAGAAAGGAGAAGGGGCAGTTAATACTGAGGGAGCATCAATTTAGGAAATATATTGAAAACCTCCTCTATGAAGCTGGATGGGGTTCATGGAGGATATTGAGAGAAATGGCTGATGAGATTTTGAGGCAGCTTATCTTTTATATAAAAAATCAGGATGTTAAAGTAGGAAGGACTGTTTCAGATAACAAGGGGCAGTAACCATAGACTACAGCTTTGAAGATTCAGACTGAATGTTAGTGAGAGGTCGGTGCAGTGACTAGAACAGATCGCCCAGACACTGAACCTCCACCTTTGAGGATTTTGAAAACTTGGCTGGAGAAAGTAATGGATGAGTTGATTTGTACTGCCAGCAGTAGTCCTGCTTTGAGCAGGAGGTGGGTCTGGAGACCTCCAGAAGCTCTTTTCCAACCTGAAACTCTGAATCGTTGTGACCTATAGCATCTGCCTTGTAGACTTGAGACTGTTGTGGACTGCCTTGCCATGTAGACCTTTCCATTCCTTCCCAGGAGCACTATTGCTCCTGATCTTAGGAACTTGCATGTGTGAGAAACTTTAATTTATGTATGGATTTCTACTGCTTGTGTTGCTCGTTAAATTTAATGCTCACCATGTGCTTTCATTTTGTCTTCTCAAGCCAGTGAGTGCTCTAAAAGCTTGTTTTCTAGTAGTTGCATTTTAAATGTAGCACTGGTGTATAATTGGCTACAGCAATTGTATGTAGTGGCAGAGGTTCTATTGTGTTTTTTTGTGGTTAGACACATTTGGATCGTGATCCTTAGGGGAGTTTTTTTAAAGTCTTTAAGTATTCCATATGGCATTTTATTATTCTTCAAGTAGATTGGCTTCATGCATTGTAATTCAGAGGCTTTTAATAAACAAAACTTTATAACAATAGTGCTTTTGAGGAAATGAGCCTGGAGATTTTAGGACTTCACAAGGGTTTTAGTATGTGATCATAACACTGGACTGGAAAAGACCACCTAGCTCAGTGAGTAGTCCCCACTGGTAGTATTTATGTTTAATACCATAAAATTTCTCCTCCTTTTATCTTAACTGTTTAGATTCCTCCCACTGTTCCACTATGTGAGTGGTTGGGAATATTTTGTTTGGTTTTGAACTTTCAGCCTATTTTATTAGGTCTACTTTTATATCTGTGGTTTTTCTTTTGCTCTACCAGCAGACATCCTTGAGGTATTCAGAAATTTTGGACCTATTCTTTTTGGCTTATTTGGCCCAATAAAGTCACAACCCATACATTTTAATCTATGCTTGTAAAAAGTTCTCTTTTCCTCTGATCATTGTAATACTTTTCTTTTGATCTGTTTTTTGGCTGTTGATATCCATAATGTGTGTATCTGTTTCTTGTACAGAGGCAATAGTAGTTCACTCTTCTGAAAACGTTCAGAAGTACCCCTGATTTACCTGTATGTTTCATTGCTGCCTTGAATTAACTGATGGTGTATGTTTTTTGAGAAACACTTTCAGGTCCTTTCTCTTTTGCTACCCACTGATAGTTCCAGGTGATTCTAGAAATATTTGTGTGCTCATTCTTGCTTTTGTACTTATCTACCTTCTATATTTCTTTGTTTATTCCATTCTTATGGTTAGATCTATTTTTCTATGAAGCATCTCAGTGCTGTGTAGGCTGTCACCCAACGTAGTTCCCCAAAATGCTGTGAATTCACTTCGGTCTATGCCAGGTTCTTTGTGAAGGCTGTCACGGGACGTTCGCTAAGCAGCTCTGCTGGTGAACGTCCCCAGCCTTCTGTTGGGTTTTTTTGGTGCTACTTATTTTGGTCCTCCTTTGAGTTAGCTTTTTGCCAAACAGTTCTATCCTGAGTTTCCGTTTCTGCAGTTTAACGGTTTCACATCTGTCACCATACCAGTTGCTTTGCGCAAGTTCGAGTAGGAGAAACCTATCTTCTGTCTTGAAGATGTTATCTCATGAATGAATGATTCACATTCATAAGATCAAGTGTACCTGATTGTGTAAGCATGGAAACATATTATTGTATTTTGTTAATATTTACCCTTCAGGTATTTACTGATTTCCTCGAAGTTTTTTTCTAAAAGTCTGCATGTCATTGGAGTCGCACAGACATAGTAGTCCCTCTACACACCTGTAGTTAGAAAGATTTGCTAAAATGCAGGTGCTAATTGCTCTTCTGCAATTATATGGCATGATACCTCGCTTACTGGACCAATGCTTTAATTATTCCAAGCCTCCTTGAAGTAGGGAATGCCAATTACCTGTTCATCCAGACCTGAGTGTATTAAATTCCTTGTAATTGAGATGGTTGCCAGATTCTGAGCCCACAGAACTGGAATCTGGTTTGCAGATCCTACGAAGACAAGATGGTACCTTTCACATCCCCAGTCTAATTGGTAGGGGAGGAAAATTTGCTTAGGCTTTGGAATGTGTTGATTTCTCTGGTTTTCTTCATGTTCTCTAATACCATAACAGATCTTTTTTTTAAAAAAATGTTTACTAAGTTATACAAAAGAGACCGATTTTTTTCTGTTGAGTTCTGTCGAAGTCTGACCTAAGTGTTTTCACTTCAGAGTCAAAGGGCTAGAGATAAAGAATACAATTTTCTGTTGACCGGTCCTTTCAATTTCTTGTAGGCGTTTTCCTTGGTTTCTTATGCGTGTTCGGAAGTGGTTATTTGTTTGGTTGTGTGGATCCTTGTACACGAGCAATATTGTCCTTGTTAATATCAAAAGTTTATTTTATTTTGATGTTTTTTTATCTCTGTACCCTTGTGTTTAGGATGTCAGTTTGTTAATGGAAAGCAGTCATTCCCCCCTAGTTGTTTTGTCTTGCAGCAAATTATTGTGAAAAATGACAATGACTGTTGCCTTTTCTTATTAAAAGAAGGGAAATACTGAACACTTAAATGACTGGGTGATTCATCTGAATCTGATTTCTAGGTTCAGGGTGCCATTCATATTAATGTGACTTGGCTAAAGCAATAGGATGCGAGCCAAAATACTGTTCCCTAGAGAAATGAAGGGCTCCCTTTTCTTTTGCAAAGAAACAGGAGTTTTTCTTAAATTTCTAGAAACGATTGCTGCAATCTTACTTCGTGAAAATTACAATACAACTTAAAGGAGACTTATATTAGCTCAGTTCCTGCTGTACAGCAGTTAGACTGTAAATACCTAGTGCTTTTATCAGTGAAGCATGCTATGACTAAAAGATACACGTGAATGGTACTGTTAATTTGATGGTTAATTTTTTTCCTATGTTTTTTTCCCCAGCTATGAAGATGGGGGGAAAACTAGAGCATTTCAGAAAAGTTACTTCATAAAGCAGCTCCAGTCTAGCCAAAAATAAGCTTACAAAATCCAATCTGTGGATACTTCTTCCGTAATTTGAATTCTTGCAGCAAAACCAGTATTGTGAAATATTTAGCGGCAAGTTAAAATGCATGTAATTTTTTAGGTGAACAAAACCAATTCCTAAACAAATTCAAAACAAATTTTGCAGAATAATGATGTTTATGCATAGTTCTGGTTTGTTCCAGGTTTTCTCTTCGTGGCAAAGCCAGACAAACTCAGGATTATATTTAAGGGTTGTCCAGGAAGAATTCCTGTCTGTGGAACAAAAGAGACTGTAAGTTCATGCCACATACTCCAGTGCAATTATACATGAACTGTGCGCTACAATCAGAAAAATGCCATCACTCACTGAAGACTTTGATAATGATTCAAAAAGGATTTGTTGTATTCCTAGTGCAACATTTGCTTTATTTTTTTGTATGTTAATATGTGATTAATGTGTAGCCATCTGGTTTAAAGAAGATAAATTTCTGGATTTCTCCTGTAACTAACCAATTAATTTGCTTGTTTTAGGCATTCCAGTGTTCAGAAGCTATTTAATGCCTTGTCTTTTCCTTCTGGAAAGGACGGAAGCAGGGAGCTGAAAATATCTGCTGCCCTTCCAGAATTGGAGAGGTGAAAAATTATTTTTGTTTTCATGGGATCAGTTTTGTCAGAAATAATACAAATATATTTTGGTATATGTAATGCATAGTAAGTAACTGTCTTTACACTAGATATTTTTATTCTGAGATGAATTGTTTCCTTTTTAGGAAACCTTTGTTTGAACTTTTAACAATTTTATTTTAGTAATTTCCCAGCTGTATAAGTGAGTGAAATCTTTTCATGTTGATTGTAACAAAATGAAACTTTTATTTTTGAAAGGTTTTTGCAACATTTTACAGTCAGCAGTGTCAGTCACAAGCCAATAATGAGAGCGCATCTTCCTATTTTATTGCAACAGTCAGAAATCATTCCTGATAGCAAAGCAGAAAATGATAAGGTAAGGAAGCAACCCAACAATACTTCCTATCCCTGGTATAGAATATGTAGCAAATATTCTGTCACCAGTTCTGTTTCAAGTAACGAAGTAAAGTACTGATGTATATCTAGCCATGCTCTCTGCCTCCTTCTCTGGACCCATCAGTTCACACTGAACTTGCTTCAAGTCTGTTTCTTAGAATAAATTGCTCTGCCCTGTTTTCCTGATTACATTACTTAATTTATTTTTTTTTCATTTGAACAATCTTTTGGAAGTACTAATGGCCCTTCAGCCTGCTAAAATAGAAGCAGAAAATGAGGCATAGATCTTCAAGTGAACAGTTTTCACTAATGTCCAGGGAGAGTTAGCCCTAAAGCAGTAGCTTGTTTTTATGAATTGCTGAATAATTTAGCTGAATTGTTCTCTGGAACATAAAAGTCCTTTAAATAGCATAGAGGCAGCACATGATATTTAACATTTGCTGATATTATCTGTAGAACACCCAGTTCTCTATAGGGGCAGTAACAATTGTCAAACTTAAGGAGTGCTTTAAATAGCATTTTCAGAGAAAATATTTCCTTGTAACTTTCCAGCGTTTGAAATCAGCTGTAAGCAAGAAAGTCAAAGCAGCAGAAAGTCTTTCTCTTTGAATATTGCAATATGGTGGCAGACTTATTTCCTGCAATCTAGTTCAGAGACCATACTAACAATTATTAAATAAACCCTTTTAATGTGTGTAATCTTAATGTGTTTGAAAGAGAAAGTGACAAATCTTTTTATAATGCTTATATCAAATTCTATAAAACATGCAAACTTAGTACCTCTGATTTTTCTGAGTTACTTCTCTATCTATTATCATGAATACTCATTTTCTGTGAACATCCAAAAATGATTTTGAGGATAGGATACGAATAGTCTTCAGGTGGCTGTCTTCAAATGTCATGTACTTAGGAAGTTGGAGAGGTAATTTGGCTATTAGTGGCAGGATGATATGCAGTGAGGTGACCGGTTACCAGGGTGACATAATTTCTTCAGTCAAGTTCAGCACAGAGGGGAGTTTGTTGTGTTTCTTCCAGAGTTCATTTGCTTGCTTCTGTAGCAAACTCCAGTAAATAGTGTAGAAATACATAAATATACACACACACTTTGGAGATATGCTCTGACTGCTTTTCAGTGTTTCTCTGCTATGATCCCTGCCTAAATACCACAAGAAATATGCATAATGAAAAACAGGTGCTTTATGCAGAAAAGCTGTTACGTTGGAGCTGTTGTACATTCTCTTACCAATTGTATTTGAAATGCAGCTTTGCTGGAATAGATTTTGTGTGTAGCATAGCTGGTTCAGTATCAGAAACGTAGCGTTGCTCTTTGTTTGACAAAACTGTTTGACATACACCATTACTTTTTGAAGCATTTTGCTCTAATACTGTTCTATGTATTTGAGTGTACCCTCTTCATCATAGGAAGCATAATCTATTTGCTGTCTCTTGCAGGATTTTGTCTGACATTTGCATTAATACATACACTGCAGAATAGATTTTAATGTGAAGGTTTTGGTAATACTGTTTGCTGTACTTGTTAATTATCCTTTCACAGTATTTAAGGTATGAAAACCAAGAGAAAATGTGTTTTTCCAAGAGGATGTGTATCTGAGTAATTGCATAAACACAGTTACAGTTCTATGCTATCTTGCTATTTCTGTGGTTAGTGTCACTTAAGATTTAGTGTATAGGCTTAAGATTTTATCGAGATAGAAGCCTTATATGTGTGCAGTTGTTGTAGCTCATTCCTAGTCTTGGAGCTATGCCCCTTCTTATCTGTTCCCTGTATTTTAGGTGGTTATCACCATTATAACTGGTCTTCCAGGATGTCGTTCCAGTGATCTGTGTGCTTTTCTTGTGACTTTTAACAAGGAGCATGGAAGGTTTGTACGTTTCTGGTTTCATACTCTAAAGTGATGGTCATACTAATCACCAAAGAACTTCTCAGCATGATGAAAATGAAACTATCAATGTTTCACTTATTTTTTTTTTTTATAGCCAAGATTCTAATTTGTGAACAGATGTGTTCACAGGAATAGGTTTGGTAAATATTATGAGGCACCTTAACTAGTTCTACATAGCACACAGTAGGGTAGGGTATATTACTTCTACTATATACAGGTATCTCATCTCACTGTGTTATGCCAGGTAGATTTGCTCTGAAATTTTAGACATTTAGACAAGAAAATAGTATGGAACATTTCTTTGTTGATATGTCATATTGAAAATACCACATTGTAGATATATTATGTATGTCTGCAAGTATCACTGATGCTGTAAACAGTTAAGAGTAATCTTAGAAAGGCCAAATGAATTCTGTCTTAAGCATGTATAGAAGTCATCACAACCTGAAGGAAATGGGTGAAGAGCTTCCATTTGTTGACTTGAGGTGGTGAGTCTAAAATGCATTTTTCTTGGAAAAAGGACTGCGCTAACACTCCTTGCTATAGCATTGCATTAAATCAGACCTGGTTTCTGTTCTACAATAGGAGGAGATATATTCAGGACATCTGTTGTATGGCAGTAAGATAAGTCTACTGTAGGAATTTGCCATTTGGTGTATTGATACAGCTTCTGGAAAATAAAAAGAAGTTCTTGTCCTTTTAAATCTTAAAGCCAAACACCTTACTATTTAATTTTAGTAACATTCTGCACTGCTTTTTTGTATTATTTTTAACTCGGTGTCTTGATATTAGCAAGTTGATTCAGAACAGTTTTGTCATTCTGTTTTTAGGACGAACATGTAAGGTGACTTTTGAATATTCTGTAATAATACATTTCATCATGTTTTCCTGCAAACATCTTCATTGCTTTCTATTTTTGCAGTGAAATATTTTTTTGCCCAGAGTCTTTTGATTTGGATTCACATAACTTTTGTTTACTGCATCACTAACAAAGATCAGAACTACTCATATGATGTGCAGCTTTGAAGAAGCTGTTGAACATAATTTTATTTAAAAAAAACAACACCACCACCCCCCCCCCCCCCCCAAAAAAAAAACAAACCCAAAAAACCAAGACCCTTTTGACAGTAATGTAAAGAATGCACTTATGCTGGAAATGATAGAAAGCAAAGTAAATTTCTCTTTCCTGTGTGCTATGAGACATGTGGAATCCTGGGGCTTGTCAAATTTATTTTTGGTTTGTTGGTTCAAAATAAAAAGAAAACAGAAATATTATGTCATAGAACATTAACTTTCCTTGTTTTCTTTTATTTAGGTGGATAGTTTATCGGCAAACTATGGATAGTCCTGAATGTTTCAGCGCGACCCATTTCCAGCGTTACCTCTCCAGTGTCCTGGAGGCTCAGCAAAACCACAGCGTCCGTCAGTCTGCTTATGTTAAAAAGAACAAGCGTCTCCTAGTGGTCTTGCAAGGGTAAATGTTTGAAACCATTTGAACTGTTGCATAGAATAAGGGATTTTCTGTTCCCTTCCTATTTCCAAGGCATTTTTGAACTTTCCCATCACTCTGAAGCAGCTGATGTTCTGTGCTGAAGTGTGGTATTCTGTGAATTCGTTTTACATATGTACTAAACTCAGCTTTTCTGCAACTTGTTAATTTTATTGCTTATAACTCCATTGGAAAAAAGGTGTCCATAATCATCCTTCAGTCATATGGAAGGATGGACTGCATTTTTCGTTATTTAGGAATTCTTCCGTATTTAGGAGACTGTGACTTTTGGCTTCTCAAAAGAATTTTTCTTGCCCTTTCCATCTGCATCTTAGACTGTTGTTAAATGGCACTTTATTTAGTGGGGCAGCTACGTGGTTTGGTTTTGATTTTTGTTTCTTCCCACCTGCCCAAGAGGTCCTAGATAGAGAGCCATTTGCCCTTTAAAGGCTGGTGAGACTTCATGATGGTTATCTGTCTTTGAAGACTGCTGGAGTACTGATTGTCTGTCTTTAAAGCCATAGATTTAGGACAATAATGCCAAGATGGCTTGAGATTGTGTTGCAAGTTGTACTCCAGAGCTGCAGGTGAATATTACTGAATATTTGCTATAGCATTATCTTAATATTTAGAGGGAATGTTGCATGTTTTCGTCCCTTTTGGTATACAAATTAATTATTGCTAGTTTTAACCACCAGACCTGTGTTTTACTGATGATAAAACAAAAAAACCCTCCATGGAATAAATGCACAACTCTTTACAGAATACAGAAAAGCTAGCTGAGTTCTTGCCCTACATTTCATGTATAATTTTCTTTGAAAGTTTGCTAAAATATTGAAATTGTTTTGATAAAAAACAAGGGTGGATCACTTCCCTGTTTCTTTCAGAGGAAGATCTATTGTCTTTAAGGCATTAGATGACTGCGTTTTGGTAAACATTAATTTGAGTTGCTTCAGAATACAAATTAATTTTAGGAAGTTTGATATGGTGTGACATAAAGACTGTAATTATATCTTCCAAGTGCCTACAGTACCTTTAAACTTTTGAAAGCTCAGTGAGTTCTAGAGAATCTTTAATAAATACTTAGTTTTCAGAATAAAATGTTCCATTCAGTCTGAAATACTTTTTCCTCTAAATAAAAACTTAAAAGCCTAAGCTGTGACTTTTACTGATATTTTTTAATAATTTTTTAAACAGTGGGCTACAGTAAGCATAAGAATGAATCTTTGCCTTTCTTTGGAAGTATTGTGCATCTTTGTGTGCATAGATGCTTGCTTTTTCTTTGCATTTCTGTTAGTCCTTGCTTTGATCCTCTGGCAGTATTAGGTACAAAAATCGTGACACAAACTTCCAAAGGTCCAGTTGATAAAAGATAAGGAGAGAGAGAGGCAATATTGCATGCAACTTGCTATCCAAATATTTTATGCAGTTTTGCACATCACTTCTCATAGGGTATGTACTGAGTCCCTGTACTTCAGGGTGAGCGGGTCCATAAAGAGCTTGCAGGCTCTTGTCCTGCTCAGGGGACTTCAACCACCCCAGCATCTGCTGGAAAAGTAGCAAGACAAGCTGTAGGCAATCCAGGCAGCTCCTGGAATGCACTGAGGATAACTTCTTAAGCCAAGGAATAGATAGCCCTACCAGAGGAGATGTGATACTGCACCTGATGGTCACCAATGCAAATGAGCTAATTGGTGATGTCAAGATTGGAGGCAGCCTGGGCTGCAGTGGTCATGCGCTGGTGGACTTTGCAGTCCTGAGGGATATGGGTCAGGCAAAGAGTAAAGTCAGGACCCTGAATTTTAGGAAAAAAACCTTCCAGCTCTTTGGGGGATTAGTTGATAGGACCTCCTGGGAAACTGCACTGGGGGACAAGGGAGCGCAACAGAGGTGGCAGATCTTTAAGGACACTTTCCATAAAGTGCAAGGGCTCTTGATCCTCAGGTGTAAGAAATCGGCCAAGGAAGGTAAGAGACAAGCATGGCTGAGTTGAGACCTGCTGGTCAAACTAAAGAGCAAGAAGGAAATGCACAGGGAGTGGAAGCAGGGACAGGTGCTCTGGGAAGAGTATAAGGATGCTGCCCAGTTGTGTAGGGATGGGGTCAGGAAGGCCAAGGGACGGATGTAGGTCCCTGGCAGGGAATGCTAACAGTAATAAGAAGGGATTCTATAGGTATGTCAGCCAGAAAGGAAGGTCAAAGAAAGTGTACCCCCCCTGATGAGCAAGACTGGCAAACTGGTAACAACAGGTGAGGAGAAGGCTGAGGTACTCAACTGTTTTTTGCCTCAGTCTTTTACTGGCAATCTCTCTTCCCACACCTCTCAAGTGGATGGACCGCAAGACAGGGATTGTGGGAGCAAAGTCCTTCCCACTGTAAAAGAAGATCCAGGTTCATGACCACCTGAGGAACCTGAACCATACATAAGGCTATGGGAGCTGATGAGATGCATCCCAGAGTCCTGAGGGAATTGGCTGATGTAGTTGCCAAGTCACTCTCCGTGATACTTGAGAAGTCATGGCAGTCAGTTCAAGTCCCTGGTGCCTGGAAAAAGGCAAGCATTGCACCCTTTTTTTAAAAGGGTAGAAGAGAGGATCCTGGGAGCTACCAACCTGTCAGCCTCACCTCTGTGCCTGGGAATATCATGGAACAGGTCCTGTTTCACATGAATAGGGGAAGTTTTTGTGTCAAAAGTTGTAGAAGGAAAAGTAGGCTTTGAACTGAGATGTGGTGCACTCTTAAACTTTGCAGACAAATGCAGGATTGTATCGCACGTATAGGAGAGAATTTACTTCTGCATGATTGAGAATTCACTTCTGGTGCAACAATAGCAATATCTAATGAGACATTCACTTTGGGAGATACTTGTCCTAATTTTGTGTGTGCGTGTGTCATGCACCCTAGTATTGTTTGTGTTACTGTAGCATCAGTGGGCCAAGGTGCTATTGTACTGGGTGTTGTAGAAATCTGAAAAGAGAAACTTGCAGTGCGGGTAGAAGGAAAGACACGTATTCAGTAACTGGCTGAGAAATAAACACCTGGAAAAAGCTCAGGTTCACCTAAACTTTGTTATCATACAGAAGTAGAACACAGTAGTGGCTGGAGTAGTGATAAAAAAAGGACACATTAAATATAGAAGCGCACTTCATTTAGAGAGTGCTGATAAGTGAGAGACGTTGCTCTTTAGTTTCTTTTTTTACTTGAATCATACTTAGTCCTTAGCATGCTTGGCAGTAGGCTTATCATGCTTCTATTACACTGAGCTTTTCGTGCTTTCTGAAAGCTGGACTTTACAGTTGTTCAGTGCAAAGTTTATACTGCTTTTATCTGTAGTTGTCAATAATTCATTTGTAATATTACTTGCAGTCACCTTAGTTTGTCTGGATTTGCTGAGTTTTGAGCTGCTTTATAAAAATTTTGGTAGGCTTTATTAGAAACCTAACCTTCCTGCAAGCAATTGATTTCTTACTAGATGTTGAAACGTGTCATTCTGTTTCTCTAAAACCGTATTTCATTTTGTTTTTTTACAGGTATACTGATGTTATTGATGTCGTACAGGCTCTGCAAACTCATCCAGACCCAGATGTGAAGTCTTCTTTCATCATTGGAGCAGTTAATACTTGCGTAGAGCCACTGAGTTGCTATATGGAACACAGGTATAATTTAAAATATTTTTACTAGTTTGAAAACAGATATGTAAGTTTATGAGATCGCTTTTATAATAATTAGAGATATATGATAGTTAAATGCCATTGAACTGCCTTAAATCTCATAAAACTGCCAGGTAAACCATCTTGAATGAACTTTGAAGTGCTGTTTGGTTTGTAAGGATGACACTTGGTTTCCACCAGTTATATATACTAATAAAAGTTTAGCTTGTGGAAGAATTAATAAAGATTGTCAATAGCATACTACTTAAATATGTATACTCTGGTGAAGGACTTTGTAAAATCTGGACAGTCAACTGTCCTCTCGTGTGTTTTTTAAATCATTTTTTTTTTTTTACCATCTTTTTGTAAGTATGACTGAAAACAGAGATGTGTATCTCGGTTTGGATTATTGATAGTGTCACTACTTTTGGACATTAAATGAAGACTTAAAGACTTAAAACATGGATCTTATGGGAAGCAGTTCCAAATTTAGTGGAAGAGAATGACAAAGCACGGAAGCAAAAGCGTTGCAAGTATTGAAATCTGATATCCTGGGTTACTGCAGATGCAGGGTGGGGAGGAAATGGTAGCAAAGCCAAGTCATTGACATTTTTAAATAGTGTGGTTTGGTCACTGTTTCATAGTGTGTGTGTGTGCTCTGCATTCCAACAAACGTGAAGCTAATCCCATAGACCTATCTGTAAAATGAAATACTTACATTTTGCAATTATAGCTTGCAGCTGATTAACTGCTTTAACTTTTGTGAACTTTCCTTAGCATTGCTTCTATTTGTGATAAAACCCTGTGCATCACAGCTTAGAGGTGAACTGTCCAATCATTTTATAAAAGTGCACTCCTTAAACTTCCTAGCTGTTTTTAAAACACTAACCAATATGCTTCTTGAGCTTTGCACTAGTCAATAAATAGACATTCTTTTTATGCTTCTTTTTCTCTGTGACATAGATTGTGAATAAATAACAAAGACTACATAAAATATTGGTAAATTGATGCTGGAGTGCTCTTTAAACTTGTTCTTTCCATAATTATGGGGAAGGCAAGTTCCATTTCTGATTGTTTGGTGTTTTTTAAACTTACTGTGTTACTGGTCATGGTACTGAGCAGTATTTATAGTGGTGGTGGCCTGCAATCCTTTGACTAACCTTGTTTGTCACCTGAAGTGCAGTAGCAATTGAAGGAAGAGGCTTTAGCTTATGCTGTAGCCTGTTTGTGTCTCACTTTGAAGTTTCTTCTGATAAGAACTTACCAAGCAGCCACGTATTGCCAATGACAAATCTTTCAGTTGGGAAGCTTTGGCAGATTTCACTGTGAGAACCAAGAAGAGTGATTTTTTTTTTTTTTTTTTTTTTTTGTCTGACTTGAAACTTTTGCAGTCAAGAGAATCACAACCCTTTCCTGTCTCAAAGTTCATTACTGTAGAAATCTTGCTTTTTCATGAGCCTAGGATGAAGCTCTTGCCCATGTTGAATAGCAAGCAAGGGCAGGGGAGAGGTAGTTGAAGGGGAACAGATGAAGTACTATCTCTGGAGTGCTTCTGTGCATGATAGAGCTCATAAAAATAGTTGCTGCTTGTGTGACGCAGTACCAGAAGTTGGTACAATATGTATGGAAAGCATTATGTACATACAGCCTTTCCATGAAGAGTTCCCACACTGTTTGAAAGGCACAATTCTTTAGGGCAAGCTTAAAATTCCTAGTGTTTAAATAGGGATTAAAATAATGTTGATACCTTTCTGATTTCTTAGAATACAGAATAGATTGCATGGTGCTAATTAGCTCTCAAATTCATTAAAGAATTAAAACTGTCTACAAAACTATTTTTGGGGGAATAACTCTTAAAAGACAGAACCTGTGGGGATGTCCCAGTTATATGAATTGAGGAAAGGAAATGTGAAAATGTTTTGGATAGTAAGACTCCAGCTGTAAGTGTCCAAATGAATGTAAATGCTTTGCTTTAATAATACCCGTTCTTGATATACAAACTTTTGATTTTTTAGGCTTCTTTTTCCCAAGTTCTTGGACCAGTGTTCGCAAGGTATGTGTCACTTTCCTTGACTTTGAGCTGAGCCATATGGCCACATAAATACATTGTAAATGTATGTAGTCAAAGGAGCATGAAAAAGTCTTGGAGGTAAGAACCATCTGTGCAGAACAGACGATCGCTGCCTACACTATTAACCACCATAGGCACCTGGAGAAGAGGTAAGAATCTGGAGCGTGATGCATTCTGGTTGTCCTCATCTGGAGGATGGGTTTCCTAAGACCATGAGTTAAAATGCTTATCTTGAACTGCTGTAACTCGTGCCTTGTCATTGATTTAGAAGCAAAACGGATTGGATTGGAGTTCCATCCTCTTCTGGGGAGGCATGAGGAGATGGACCTCTCCTTTCATTTTTGCTGTTTTAGAGAGGGGAAAAATGAACTGGTTCCCTTGTTCCCCATATCCTCTTCTCAGTGCAGTGTGGAGGATCCTTGCAGGGTTCATTTGACATTGCAGCAGACAAAAAAACCCCTCACTTGCAGTAGAACTGTTTCTTATCTGTGTACTTAGTTTTATATCCTGACTCTGAAATAAATCATTGCATTGTCTTTCTTGTCAGGCTTGGAACTTGGAGCAGGTGCTGGCATAAGTATGGTATCATCTTTTCTGACCTATCATCAAATAAGTTGTTTAGTTTCAAGGGCAGAAGCAAGTTTGACCTTAGCATATCTACAGTGTTTTTAACAGCTGTGTAGCGGATTCACAGCATTAAGACCAGTACGTGTGTGTGTGTGTGTATATATGAAAACAGATCTCTCCAGTCAGGCAATCTTTTAGGCAGACTATAAGCTCAGCCTGAAACTGGATAGGCCAATGACAGTTGAGGGTTTTTTTTTTGTTTTTTTTTTTTAAAGTCACTGTTGGACTGCAGTTACTGCAGCATGACTTTCTGATCTTAGGCTCACGTCTTCCCAAGCGAACTGTAGGACTGTAATGGTTAGCGTTCATATTTAAATGCAGTTGTCAGAATAGGATGCAGCACTCTTCTTCTGGCCATTTAGACTCTGCAGGTGCTTGTTTTGCTGCCAGAATTCTGTCATGTCTTACATGTCTTACTTGTGTGTGAAGGGAGCAGAGAATAATGAAATGCAAAAGAACCCAAAATAATTAAGTTGTGAAAAAGCTGGAGATGATGTAGGTGCTATTATCTAGATGAGTATCTTATTCTTATTGGGAGAAAAATGTTGGCGCTACAAATTGGGGAACTGATGAATAGATAAATATGGGTGAAATTGAAGAAAGCAGTAGAATGCTGAGTTTAAGAATGTAACAATATATCAGTAAATACTGAGAAGTTAAGAGGGCGAGCATGCCTTTTTTGTTTTGTGACATTTTGAGAATAAAAAAAATTACTCAAAGCTATCTTGTTTTTGAAGTGCATTTGTACAGACCTGATTGGGTGAGAATTTGTCATTGTTTGAGGAGGAACTAGAAAATCCTTAAGACAATTATAGCTTATTTTCCTATGGTCCAAACACTGAGGGAAAAATACTGGAGGTTAGAAGAATGTTCTTTTGGCAGTGAATTATTTCTGCATGTTGCAAGTTTTTTGTCATCTAGTTTTCAGATATAAAATGTGACATGAGATAGCCTAGAGGTCTATTGGTGTAAAAAAAATTGTTTCACATGAATAGGGGAAGGTTTTGTGTCAAAAGTTGTAGAAGGAAAAGTAGGCTTTGAACTGAGATGTGGTGGACTCTTAAACTTTGCAGACAAATGCAGGATTGTATCGCACGTATAGGAGAGAATTTACTTCTGCATGATTGAGAATTCACTTCTGGTGCAACAATAGCAATATCTAATGAGACATTCACTTTGGGAGATACTTGTCCTAATTTTGTGTGTGCGTGTGTCATGCACCCTAGTATTGTTTGTGTTACTGTAGCATCAGTGGGCCAAGGTGCTATTGTACTGGGTGTTGTAGAAATCTGAAAAGAGAAACTTGCAGTGCGGGTAGAAGAAAAGACAACTAGGGGTATAGGCAAGTAGGAATTAATTAGACTTCTGGATACTTACCTTGTCCACATAACTGCAAATTTTGGGAGTGAGTAGGGTTAGCTTTTTGCTGCTGCTTTCCAGGTCTCTTCTATTGTGTGGCTTTCCCTGTAATGAAGAGTTATCAGCATGACATCATTTTTCATGAGTTACATGGGTTTGTGGTTTTTTTTTCTGTTTTTTTTTTTTTGAAAGCCCCAAGACTAACAGAAACAGATGAGGATCAGGAAGAACTGATAAAGCCTTGAGCAGAGTCACAAACATTAGCAGTTTTGCTTTGTTTCTTCCTTGCATACTTGTTTAAGCTTTGTGAAAAAATCTTGCCACCATCTGTATGCTGTAATTTCCTTTTGTCTCACTCCTTCCAAATATGCTGCTTTTTTTCCCTTTTTTTTTTTTTTTTTTTTTTTTCCCTCCATTCTTGCTCAGAAGCTGTAAGATGCCACCTTTACTAGTCTAAGGACACATTGGCGTCTCTTCTGTTGTATATGAAGTTGTTTTACAGACTGACATTGCCATTGTTAGATAAGTCCATTGTACGTATGGGAGCAAAGAGGACACATTTTTGTGAAGCATATGTATTTTTAATATCTCTCTCCTGTTTTTTTTTACTGCTTCTATTGAACATGCTATTGCCTATGCTGCAAAGATTTTTTTTCTTTAATGAGCGTATAAATAAGGAATTAAAACTGGGTGCTCTTCAAAATGCAGTAGAAACAGAGGTGGCAGTGAGAATTTAAATAGAAAAGGTCAAAATTACTTGTTACTAAAGCTATGTAGGCATCTTCCAGTTCTCCGAAAGCTATTTTTCTTCTGAATTACACTAACTGCTGGTCAATTCAATATCATGGACTGTTGCCTGCTAACACAGGGCCAATTTTTGTGCAGTACTGGCACCTAAAGACTTATGCATAGGTGTGTGTGGAGCCAAAGCTTGCAGGTTCCCCAGGCTCTGAGCAGTCTTCTGTTACTTCAAAGGCTGTGTGGGAGTTTACAAGCAGGAATGACAGCTAGCGCCCGAAAGCTATTCTTCTTAAACAAGCGCAAAAGCAGAGATGGATGGAGAAAAGAGTATGGGTGATGAGCATGAGACAAGATGCATAAGTTTCTGATTTGTTGGATATTTTATTTGTTGAATCTTTTTCTTAACTTTAAGCTTTGCCAGCTTTGTCCTTGACAATTACCTATGCTCTCCAAGGCATAGTGCTTCTAACTGTAATATATGCTTTGTAGCATTTATGTTATACAGCCTTTTTATTGTTCTGTGCCAACTTCACAGGAAGTATAACTATGTTTTTAATCAAACTTGAATTTTAAATCAGTATCAAGTTTGAGGATATTAAGAAAAAAACACCCAACACCGTGCGTAGCACACCCACAGCGTGGTGGTTGTTGATTAGCTTATTCGTGCTTTTCATCTTAATTGCATGATCTACATAATAACTTCAAGCATGCGTGTGACTTAAATGTCTAAGTGTGCTTGCTGTTCCCCCTCCCCTGCCCGAGCAACTGTGTATTGGGGGAAACTTAGATGTTTCTGAAATTGGAGTGGAAATGTCTGTGGGAGATTAAAAAAAGAGAAATACTAATGATGGATATTTGCTTGGGCTGCTATTAAAATTCTAGCTTGAAAGGGTCAGTGATGCAAGTAACGGTGACTGGGAGCATATGGTATAATGTAAGTACCCCAGAAATATTTGATATAGGAATTCCTGTGTAAAGAAGCCTCTGCAAGGATTAGTGTACTTTAATGATTTCTGTAAAGATCAGGAATAACTGTAGGCAGCAGCTCATGGTGTGAGCTTCATTACATATTCTGCGTTAAATAGTGGTGAGTTGGGGAGAGGGGAAATGCATCCCAGTTCAGTTGTTCCTGGATATTTGAAAACGTAATACAGAACAATAAACTCTACTGGTAGTTTCAGGGAAGTATATGAAATGAGCTGCACACCTTGAGTAAAGAAATAGCATTCCTTACACATTCTGGGCAATACTGACATCCTAGGAAATCCCGAAGGGTTTGCCCTTCACTCTCGTTCAGGAACTGGGCTGGAAATCATTCTGATGTAACGCTGCCGTGGTGTAATTGGAAAGCAGAGATCCTATGACACTGAAATTAGTCAGATAAGCATGATATGTCATCTCATGTTTTTTCCTTAATGAGATCCCTTCCAGTGCCCAGCCCTTGATGGCTGTGATCATCGGTGTGTTATTTCTGATGGCCTTCAGAGGCATCTGCAGTAGCAGCAGTTGGTTCTCATTTAACATGAAACTTGTCTTATACCTGGCAAGACAGCAGGTATGATGTGAAGACCGTGTTGCCATCTTTGAATTTTAGAAAGATTTTGCTTAAGAAGAGTAACCATTTATTCAGTGAAATTGGTGGCACTAGGTGCAAGGTGAAGGGGTACTGTTAAGCCTGAAAAAGGAATTGCTTTTCTGGTGACACAGCTGAGTCTCTTTGGGAATTGGGTTCAGGACAAATAGTTACCCCATTGTTTTTCTCTTACATTTTTTGATGCCTTATGGGTTCACACCTGCTGTTTGAATAACATTTTGGGGTCTTTCTTTAAAAACAGACCAACCCCCCCCCCCCCCAACCCCAAACCATTCTCTTGTTTGTGGAAGTGGCAACTGTCAGTCTGCAATACTGATATTTTTTTTTAGCTGTTTAGCCTGTCTTTCTACACATTGAATTTTCCAAGAGGGTTTAAGCATTAGTGTTTTTTATTAAACTATTCCTTCTCAAATTGTTTCTTGTATGAATTTATTCTTTTAATTAATTAATTGAATCTGAATTGCTTCTATTAAATGAAAGGTCCCTTGCTTTTTTGATTTTTTTTCTCTTTTAAAGTGAGATGGAAGGAGAATAAAAGAATGGCTATTCTGTCACTTAATCCTTCATTAGTCACTGTTGCATACCTGACTTCTGTAAACTATCCTCTGATTTCCTTACACAGGACTAGTGAGTAACGTGGTTTTCACAAGTCATGCTACAGAGCAGAAGCATCCACTCCTTGTGCAGCTGCAGAGCCTTATCCGAGCAGCAAATCCTGCAGTTTCCTTCATCTTGGCAGAAAATGGAGTTGTAACTAGGTAACGTTAGTCACTGTACAGTATTTGTCTCTTTTGGCAGATAGGACACATGCACTTAGAAACTTATATGCTCTTGTTTTACTCTGGTAACTTATACAAAGGAGATGCAGACTTTTCTTTGTTGGCTGTCATGCAAAAGGCATCTTCCCTTTACATTTATGGTCCTATAGGTATAGGGATTAGGAAATGTATGTTTTTATTTACAGAGTATGACTGACTTTACTGTCATACTAAGGGGAAAATACTCTTCATTTTACTGTAGCATACTGTAGTGTATAGCCACAGATAGTGGCTGTTTTATTGAACTTATAAAAGTAAAGTCTTCATCTTTATCTCTTTATAGGAATGAGGATATCGAATTAATTCTCTCAGAAAGCAGTTTTTCAGATCCTCAGATGATGAGAGCTCGATATTTAATGTATCCTGGCTGGCAAGTATCTAGATTGAGAAATATTAAAACTGTTTTTCTAATTAACTTGAAGATTAAAAAGTCTCACTAACTTAATTATTTTTTTTCTTTTTAAGACTGCTCATTTGGAACAGGCAATAGCTTTGTAAATCTTTTTTAAAAGAGAGCTGATGAGTATTCTTAGTAGATACATGATTGCTGTCCTTTTATGGCGAAACGGATCTTTTCTGGACACCATTTAAATCAATGGCAAGATTACTGTTGCTTTTCAGAAGAATAGAAAGGAACCCTCTGGGAATAAGCTGGGAAGGATTGGGATGGGTGAGGTCAATAATGACTAGAGTAATTTCATTCTGACAGCTATTCAGCCTTACTGGAATGAACTTGCTATGTCAGTCTAGCTATTAGCAGAACAATTATTCATAAAAAACAGCAATCTTATTGACAGTCTTGGCAGAGGCTAAGGGCACAGTAATACATGTTACCAAGCTTTCCATTTAATACTGAGTGATGTTTTTCATGGTTCAGGGTTCTTTACACATCTTGTTGCAGTTATCTGTGCTGCACCTTTTTGGCAGAAAATATAAACCTGTCAGCCATTATAACTCTGGGCTGCTGTTTTCTGGTTACATTTATAGTGCTGGAAGCACGATTTATTTACTTTACCTTGCCAGTCCTGTATATACATATATATTCTTATTCCTTCCTCTAAACTGGATGCAATTAAGGCTCCTGAAGTAAACTGGCATGAAGGTTGGGGTGCCAAGAAGGAACATAAAGTATTTAAAACTTTTGGACAGCTGTTAATCTATTTGATGATAGTATGCAAGAATATATGAATGTAAGGGGAAAAAAATAGCAGCAGGAAGAGCATCAAAAGGAGTCCTGCAAACTTTGAACAACATAATACATTTTCATGGATGTCTTAGAGAAGAAAGCTTAGTATTTTTCTTCCTATGTGCAAGGCTTATCTGTGGTGAAATAATAGATGTTCCTTTAAAGAAGTTTGTTAGATGAAAAGCACAAGTGTGTGTGTGTGTTGTGTATGTTGAAGGTGTGTGTTTTTGTCTTTAAGGTATGAAGGCAAATATGGAGCTGGGTCTGTCTTCCCTCCAATGGTTCAGATATGTGTATGGTTTAATCGTCCTCTAGAAAAAACACGTTTTGTGACCAAATGTAAAGGTACAAATTAACTTTGACTGACTTGATTTAAGTTCAAGTTTGAAATACTTAGTAATGGAGGGGAAAGCAGGCACTGATGTAGCATAGGGATTTACTGCTGAAGTGAACTTCTAATTGAAAATTCAGCTTTCCTTCCTTAATGTACAGTAAATTATCTTCTTTAGTGTCTGCTCTGGAAAACTGACCCATGATTTTGTTCAGATGAAAATCTAATTTAATTTTTGGTTTCTAGAGGCTGAGACCCTTATCTTCATATGTTTGCTTTTTATTTTATGTTTGATTTTATTTAGTAATGTTGAAATACAGTTTATAAGTGACCATCAGCTTCTACTTTTTATGCCAAATCATTCTTTGTAGTTACTAGAAAATAGGCTTAACTCTGTGTTAGGCTACTAGGGTTAGGTATATAGTCGTGCCTTTCCCTCTTTCCTTGGCAAAAGAGTGTTAAGGAGCATCTTTTTACTTCCACACACACTGTAAGAGTTCATTATGCCAAGCATGTTACTTCCCACCTACCCCATAGCAAATAAATGAGAACCTACAGAAATGTTACGTAGTGGGGCTCTGGGGGATGCTGCAGCTTTTTCCCCTGAAGCACTAGGATGTCGTTTATAGACCTGAGGTATAGGTCTGACCAGAAGCTACGCCAGGAAGAAAAATAAGTGAGATAATCTATTTGTCTTCTGTTTCAAACAGCGATTAAGTCATTGCTCAAGCCAAGTCCTTTTTCTGGAAACATTTATCACATCATGGGCAAAGTTAAGTTTTCAGGTAATGGCAAATTACTACTTATGCATTGTCTGGTGATTGCACTGCATGTATATATATTTAAAATGTTTTTAATGTATTCTCTCTACACCAATGTGTTGATGTTAAATTAGATTAGCAATTATCAGGACACTTCTTTCTTCATCTTCTCCTTGTTTAGATTCTGATAAAGTGATTGAAGTCTGTCACAACACATCATCTAATTCACTAAGCCTTGTGCCTGTTCAGGAGGGGCCAACTCCTCCTGATTCAAGAAGCGATAACAGAGATTGCAGCAGTCAACAGGAGTGCTTCCTTGTTTTTATTGGCTGCTCTCTTAAGGAAGAGGATATAAAAGACTGGCTCAGAGAAACTGCAAAACAGGTTCGTGGGCATGTTTACTTTTGTTCAGTGTGATCTGTTTGGCATTAACAACAAAAGGTGGAATCTGTGTGCATCCATTAAACTCCCCACCGCCCCATCTCCTTTCCATCTCCTTTCTTTTTTACCAAGTTATTAGCATTCCAGGGTGTAAATGTATTTCAGAAAGAGGGCTAACAGTTTGCAAATGTGTATTGTAATTTGTGTATTGTTTTAATATCTGCTACAGTTCATGCATGGATTGATCTGCTCTTGAATGCTCAAGCAAATGGATTATGTCCAGAATAAACACAGGATGATTTAGCTGAGACATGATTGCCAAAAGCTAAAGTGTAGTGTGAAATAAATCTTCCTGAAGTACCTGAACACTGCAAAGCTGGAAACTTGTTTTGATTCACTAAATTAAACCTTCTTGGAAGTAATCCACTGAAATGGAGGGTTTAGTTTTTTCATTTTGTCTTGATTAATTTGTCAAGTCATTAATTAATAAAGAGTGCAGCCATGTAAGACTTCATGTATTTCTGCGTGGCTAACATACCTATGCAGTTGAAGTTGGAGGAGGGAACAGGGTGTATGCACATCCATAAGAAGCCTAGAAGGCACATTTTGCAGTTGTGGTGTCTCACTAAGATCACGCAGTGACTGGCACAGCCTGAAGAGGAGTGTGGAGCAGGACGGTTTACTGCTACATAACCAAGTAATACCAGCGGGTATTATTCTTGCCAGGCTGCACATCAAGGTCTTAAAAAGTGGGTCTTGAGTCTTGATTCAGAAAGACACTTGGACAGAAACTGTTCAGCCGTACAAATTGCATATTTTAGCACTCTGGTTGGAACCTGAGCTGAAAGTTTCAACTGTGCCCTTTCACGATTCCCACCTTGGAATGTTTGTTAGTTAAAAAAACTTCATGGTTACTTCTTTATGGCTTAGGATTTGCATAGTATTGTGTAGGACGGGAAGAAAGTTTCAAAGGATCTTCAGGTTCTCACCTCTGTTCTCCTAGTGGTTGTGTTACTTCAGGGAAGTATACATTTTCTGTGATGATATTTCACGCTCACGTGACTTCTGTGATGATATCTCACGATATGTGTACATATCACATAGGTAATACATGGAGACAAATGCTTTTGACATGTAAGAAAGCACTCTATGGATACTATTGTAATGTTATGAAAGCTTGGAACTTAAATGCTATCTCAAGTATGAAGTGCTTCCTCTTTGAGCAGTTCAAGACTACAAATAGTCTTTGTACAGTCCCACTGGTCATGACTAATTTAGAGTTTCAGATATTTCTGAGAATTACTGCACATTGCCTGAAAGCAACGAATTATAAAACTTTTCAGACTTAAAACTAGGTTGCTTTTCTGTTCCTGTGCCAGTTTTCTTAAATTTTTGCAGTAAAGCTGTATTTGAATTGTATTATTTCAAATACCTTTAGAATTTGTCATTTCTACAGTGCTTTATGTAAGATCACGTGATTTTTACTTCTGTTTTCAGAACATAGTTGTGAATGCCTCAATTGAATAATTCTGTCTAGAAATTAATTTTTAGAAGATACACTTCTAAAAGGAGTACTTCTGTGCTGGGCTTGAGCATGATAGCATGAGATCATAGATTTCATTATCATTGGCCACATTTTCAAGAAAAAACTTTTCTGTTTTGTGGTTTGTGTTGGGTTTTTTGGTTGGTTTGTTGTTTTTTTAATGTAACTAAACTGTAGTATTACACTGTCACTCAGTAGGTATATAACTGAGGTCTAATTCTTCATACAGAAACCTCAGAGGAAAGCCCTGAAAACCAGAGGAATGCTGACCCTTCAGGAAATAAAAAACATTCATGTAAGTAGAAGCAATTAACAGCAAGCCCTTCTTCTGGCTGGTTTTCTTAAATATGCTTTTTTGTATGATAGAGCATCTCCAATACCTGCCATAGCAAGTGCTCTGAGCACCAAATCATCATGGCAGTTACTGCCTTATGATACACTTGAAACACAACTGAGGCTGTCCAGAAGGGATTTGAGATTTAAAGCTTGGTGTTATCTCAGGGCTTCAAGTTAGCCCTGAGAAGTAAGGGGAGGAGGTGTAAGGTGTTGGAGAAGCATACGGTTTTGGTTACTGTAATGGTCTTTCGCTGTCTTTTCTCCCTGTTCTGTGCTGTGCAGGTTATCACTTACAAATTGGGATCCTAAATGCCTAATCCTGCCCTCATTAACTACCTTTAGGTTGTAAGTGCTGTCTCTGGAGTTGGGTTCCTAAGAGTATGGCGTGGCTATGATAGGTGTTGCTGTACCTAACACCCCTAGTCCATATGGATGTCATTTGTCATACTCTCTTTCTGAGTGCTTCTTTATAGCCAGGAGCCATACCTTCCTCCCTGGCTGTTAAACTCAGCAGGAGGAATTTCGCTTTTATCTGTTTTAAGTTTTTTGGGACTGTCTCTAAGCAGTTCTGCATTTTAGAAGTGTAACATACAGTATCTTCTTTCCTAATGTAGGTGAAACGCCACTTGGATCCACTCCCAGCTGGTTATTTTTACAATGGGACTCAATTTGTGAATTTTTTTGGCGACAAAATGGATTACCATCCATGTATCCTTTAAAGCGGCGGGGTGTGTGTGTGAAGGTTTCAGGTAGGCAACAGGCTATGCAAATCTGACATGTAGACTGTGGAAGCAGGCAATATGGTGAAGAGCCAGTTTGATTTGTGGTTATATGAAGTGAAAAGTTTTGTTCCTTAAATCTGTGCGTCACTACTTGCCACTTAAAGCTTACTGTTAAAACACTTTTTCAGAAGTATCATCTTAAGAAGCAGAACAGAACCAACAAAACAATCCCAAAACTGTACATGAGCTCACGCAGAACATCATTTATGGACCACAGCTCGTCAACAAATATTTTTCAAACCAAATAGTGCTGTAAGATTGCTTATCATGACCTGGTCATGACTGATAAAACTTCCAAATGAATATAATTTTGTGTGGGTACATGTGCACACACATGTTCAAGTAAAAACATTCAACGTTGCTTTAGGTTTTACTACACTGTCCTTTTTTTCTGCCATGTATGTTGCAGTGAAGCTGATGATAAATGATTGCTCTCATTTTGTAAGTTGAGGTGAGAAGAACCTTACTGGATGCCGTGCAGTAGTATGGACAGGGTACTCAGAATTAGGTGTGGAGGTGCATTTTTTTGTAACCACTTTTTAAACTCAAAGTAAAACCTTATTTTACAACTACTACAGCTTAGCAAGCAGTGTGATCTGCTTATCAAATTGTAGCATATGCAGATTTGTAAATGTGCTGTCCTTGCTGGTTGTCTTTGTCAATTTACAAACTACAGCTGAAGTAGGGTCCTCTGGAATTCTCTCCAGAAATTATCTTTATTTTTTAATTTAAACCTGATAATATTTTTTGGTTTCAGCAAGAAATGCCAGAGTAATACTAATGTTCCGGTGTATTCCTGTTCTCATTTTCATAACTTTCTATTGCTTTTGTCTTTGGTTTATTACCAATTTCAAATTTGGTTTTGTATTCGCAGTTTACTTTTCACTTTAACAAACTTTAGAAAAATCCAAGTGGGTTCTGTGAATCTCTTTTGGAATAAGAACAAGTGATTATTTTCTTTGTCCTATGGGACAACTACAGAGTTTTAAACCAGCAGACTTATGTCTGCAGGGTAAGCTCCTACTTGAGTTATACTGGCAGAAGATAGCTTACTGGTATATTTGGATTTCAGTATTCACTGGATCTTGTCTCCACCACCGTCTTGGTGTTTGGCATTAAAAAATACAGGCACTGGTTAACCACTTCTGAATGATTTGATTTTTGGGCACAGTGTTTTAGACTTCTACTTAACCAAAATAGCTGTAAACATTACAAACCTGCTCTAGTTTTGCTGTTAAATTCTTCCTCTTGGCTGGGAAATGTCCACTGCACAACTCCTTTGTTTCCCAGTAACACAGGGGAGTTGTGGTTGGGTCAGACTGCGGCACTCCTGGAAGCTAATATTTTAAATTCTGCTTTCGGTATGTGTCCCTGAACTGGCACGCCCTTCAGACCTGTATGTTGTTTTCTAATGAATGCTGTTTGCACACGTTTTTCCTTAGTGTTTTGAAATCAGTAATGGACCAGTTCATGAATGATTACTTGGAAGAAGCCAACAGGGAAATTGAGAAATACAACAGAGAACTAGAAGAACAAGAGTATCATGATCTCTTCGAGCAGAAGACATAAGCACGTGTGTTCTGTGCATTTCTGAACCACCTACTATCAGTAACCAAAAATGCTCTTGTCCTTGCTGGTTAACTAGAAAATTAAGTGAAATGTCAGTTTTCTGCACTCCTTTTAAAACTAAGAGATCATTCCTGTAAGGTTGGCATTTTAATATGGTAACTGCTTAGCTGTTTGTACTGTCAGGTTTGCTTCCACTTCACCTTAATTCCAGACTGTAAAAAAGCATCACCTGGAATCTCTGGCTAGTAGTGGAAACTTATTTAAAATAAGAAAAGAAGCAAAACTGTGTTTCCTAATAGGTCAGAATGTAATCGTCGAATTGGTCCGTCGTGCAGATAATCAAACCGCTTTAATCTCTGGGTGTCCCTTGAAACTTGTTGCACAAAGGCATTGATGAGCAGTGGTATACTTCAGTATGTGGGATTGGGGGATGTTCCTAAAGCGAGAAATGGGGGATCATTTAAAAAACTCGGATGAGTACCTAATCCCACAGCTGTTAAGGTGTTCCCAAAGCGAGAAATGGGGGATCGCCTCAAAAACTCGGAAGGTTACCTAATCCCACAGCTGTTAAGGTGTTCCCAAAGCGAGAAATGGGGGATCGCCTCAAAAACTCGGAAGGTTACCTAATCCCACAGCTGTTACGGTGTTCCCAAAGCGAGAAATGGGGGATCGCCTCAAAAACTCGGAAGGTTACCTAATCCCACAGCTGTTACGGTGTTCCCAAAGCGAGAAATGGGGGAATGCCTCAAAAACTCGGAAGGTTACCTAATCCCACAGCTGTTACGGTGTTCCCAAAGCGAGAAATGGGGGATCGCCTCAAAAACTCGGAAGGTTACCTAATCCCACAGCTGTTACGGTGTTCCCAAAGCGAGAAATGGGGGATCGCCTCAAAAACTCGGAAGGTTACCTAATCCCACAGCTGTTACGGTGTTCCCAAAGCGAGAAATGGGGGATCGCCTCAAAAACTCGGAAGGTTACCTAATCCCACAGCTGTTACGGTGTTCCCAAAGCGAGAAATGGGGGATCGCCTCAAAAACTCGGAAGGTTACCTAATCCCACAGCTGTTACGGTGTTCCCAAAGCGAGAAATGGGGGAACGCCTCAAAAACTCGGAAGGTTACCTAATCCCACAGCTGTTACGGTGTTCCCAAAGCGAGAAATGGGGGAACATGTAGGCATCTGCATTTTTTTGAGGGGACAGTATGTCTCATAGCCTCTGCACAGTTTGAATCTGCAGCTGAAATTTTGACTTTTCTAACAAAAATATCTTTATACATTTCAGGGTAAAATGAGATAAGCGGCGCTATCTTGCTTTCTTTCCAGTGTTACTGATGCTCTAGAAAATACTGACATGAATGGCGGTAATCTGCAATTTACTGTTGCTTAGAAGATTATCACTGAAGCATTCTTATTTCAGTACTAAAAACTAAGCAAAGCAAGAAAAGAGAGATTCTTTAGCTAAAGAAATCCTTCTCCTGAAAATTACTTATTTCCAAAGGTAAAAAATATCAAAAAATATGCTTGAAATAAAATTGTTTGTAAAGCTTTCAGAAGAATTTGCGTGCTGTAACATTTAACTCCTGGTGTATCAGTTTAGTGAAGTACTTGCAACAAAACTTTTACAGTTACTAAGTGATATCATGATAGGAATTCTGGCAACTTGTCCTTTAACTTAATTTAGTGCAGTTTTAAGAGAGACTTCATAGATCAGTGACTGCAGGATTATAAGGTATCCTAGCAGCTTCTTAAGGGTAATTATTGAAGCTTATTTGAATAAGCAGATTATTGTATCATGCTATGTGCTCAGAATTTAGTCCAGAAGAACTAAACAGTCCAGAAGGAATTTTTTATTTTCATATTCCATTGCCTTAGGAACATCTCAGTCTTTTAATATAACTGCAACTTCTCATTTTGAGTCGGATGTATGTAGTACAGTAAGAAACGGAATGAATAACTTCTTAAAATATACTTAAAATACTTATGTCCACACACTCTTTCTGTGGCAGGAAAATGAGATTTAACTCCTGCCATCAAACTGAAGGCTAGATACAGTTTTATGCCTTACTTAAGGAATATATTTTTTATCTTTGGAATGTTGAAATGGCTGAAATTTCAATAAGCCTGTCAAAAACCTGAAAGTTCTTTTAGGTAGACTTCAGTACACGTTGCTACTAGCTGGCTCGGTGCCTGTGCTGTGGTGGTTTTACAGTGCAAAGGCGGAATTCCAGGTGCTGCAGATTGGGATATAGATGTTGATAAGGTTTCGTTTCTAGCTTTCTTACTAGATTTGAAAAGCTGTCTGAATTGAAGATTATTTTTTTTTTTGCACATCACGAGACTTTATAAACTACATGTATCCGGTTAAAGTACAGTAAAAGCCAGCGATTAGTTTGTGTTTTTAGGCTTTCTGGGGTAACCCGTATTACAGGTATAGAGCATCATGATAAGGCTCGTGAGTTTATCTATGCATGGCTATACTTTAGTCTTAATATACTGTAGTGCCTGGTAGAGTAAATGTAGCTAGCGGTGGATGTGGGGGGCTAGCGGGTGTTTACAAACTAAGTACAGTTGGTTGCATGAAACTATTTATCAGATCAGGATTATTAGAGTACAAAATTCTGGTCTCAACACTGCAATAAAAAGGGGCATTAGCAAATTCTTCACAAATTCTAGTTCTTTGCCAATAAACTTAGTGTAAACCCAGTGTGCTCCTTTTCAGTACAAGTTATATTACCTGCAAAGCCATATTTTTAGAATAGTGGTATGACTATGTTATGTCGGAAGAAGTACCAGTGGTTGGGACAGCAGGCATGTTGTCAATGCTTTGTCTCAGTTCTGAAGTCAACAACAGAGTAGATATAAGTGCAATTGATTGAACAGTAGTTGAAGATACTGTAGCTTTTTTTGCTCTGCTGAACTCTTTTTAAGAACTCCAATTTGTGCAGCTCTCAAAAATAAATGTTGGTGGGGCTAATTCATTTGGGGTTGGCGTAGTGAGTTGTAATTACAAGTGAGATCCGCTGTGAACAAAAAGGAAATAAGTATTTGGAATCGGCGTGCTACTGTGCAAATTGAGCTGTTCCTTAAAAACTGAAGCAGAAGAGCTCAGAACAAAGGCCTAGTATACTTATATACTGTACTGCATGTTATATGGTAATAGCTGTGTATTATGAAGACCTTTCACCATACTGGTACTATTTCAATTAATATATTTTGTTATTGAAATGAATTGATTACCTCAATTTTTTTAGGTTTTTTTATTAGTTTTTAACTGTGACTTTAAAACAGAAAAAATACCGAAATAGTGAAACTGTGACAATGGTATCCTTTAAACATAGTAGTGCCTTGCAGATGACACCATTTATTCACAAAGCATAAAATAAATGGATGTCATGGGTTGTGTTGCACCCTCTTTTTTAAGGAAAAACGGTTTTGGTGAAAGGACTTAAAATTAACCTAGTGAAGAATATTAGCACAAATGGTTAAACTGTTTAAAAGAAAACTCTTTGAGGACTAAAATGTGTAAATGCCTGATGCTGCTGATAGTTTAATAGCAGTTGCTGATTATTTTAGAGTTACTTCTAACAATCAGCAGCGCTTTTTTTTAGATGAGCGTAACTTTTGTACTCCAGTCAGAGATGTTTATACTGTATCAAACCCTGTCTGTAGGGGTAATCTGGTTTCCTCATTCTTTTGAATTTGAGATGAGGATTGAGATACTTCTAAGGATCTAGTTTTGATTTTTTTTTTTTTAGCTACTGTAAAACTAAAAAAAAAAAAAAAGGAAAGAAAAAAAGCACCATTTCTAAACCACAAATGTTTGGATACAGAAAAAAAGTGCCATTACACTGTTCCTTTATCTCTCACTGCATTTTGAAAATTGGTAACAGTAACTTTGTGTTCAGGCATTTGTGATACTGAAGAAGTGCTGAGAGTCCTCAAGGGGTTTACATGCTTTGCTGACCTTCATGTTAGCAGCTTGTGGTGGTGTTTTTTTGTTTTCCTCACCGAGAATGAGTGTGGTCAGAAGTTACTGAAGTTATAGGGAGAAAAACGTCATAAACATAGGAGAGGAACATTTGCAACTTAAACTGCGCTGCAATCTTGGAGTATTTTATATTAAGCTGTGCAATTTGGTCTTAGTCCAGTTTTATACTTTGCAATTAACAGAACTGATTGTGGGGAGGATTTAAGTTGCATGTAAAAGTTCCCTAATAAGTTGCGGGGTGTGGGATGTGGGGGGGTATTATTATTTTTTAATTGAAACTTTTCTGAATTTGCACAGATTTAAGCTCTGGAATACTTTGGTATTCTTAAAAGGGAAAAATTGTAACTAGTATAGTGAATTGTAAACTGTGAGTTGTTTAAACCGCATTGTTGATCTAATTTTAGATTGTTTTAAAATGTACCTCAGAAAGCTAGTGAGAAATTGCTTCACTTGTACACAACAGCCAGATACTAATGTAACACTTCTCACTTTACAATGTGCCAAAATTCACTTTTATACTAGTTCTCAATGCTTTAATATTTGCAATTTTAAGTTAAAAACTTGTTACAAACACTACTGTAACTTCAGTTAAACTGAATTGTGTGATTGAAGCTTTTTGCCTATTGTATTTATTACACAACTTGATTCAGTAAATATAAAATTACCTTTCCATTTATTTTTGTATTGTTTACATGTTTATACCTGTCATTTGTGTGACTCTTACACCTGTAACTCAGATGTGATGGACAGAACCAATAAACAGTATCCATCTGCTGTCTTTGACTTCTTTAATAAACTCACTATTTCTTAAACTTGACTTGTTTAAGCTTTGAGCAGTTTTCTTTAAAAAATTGTGGGTTTTCTAAACTGACTGAAAGGTGACTGGTTTGTACTTAAACTAAAATGTAAAGATTTAAGGATTTAAGTTGGGGTTTTTTTAAAGCTGCTGTTTTGCATATAAACTTTCTTGCTTCGGCTTCTAGTTGGGTGAAGTTTAAGACTGGTTGTAGAATGAAGGATATTAATTTGCTTCATGCCTGCTCTCTCTCTTGTTCAGCAACTGTATGTAAGCATAAGTTGATAGTTGTCTATACACAAAGGCAGGGACTAAATCCTCCTCCTTGTATTTGTATAAATGAGGATGCAATTTCAAAACCAGCTTCCACTGATCTAAAATAAGGCTGCCACTGAGAGGGCAATCCCACCTTACCCTCCCTTTTCTGCTCCAGTCACTGAGTGAGAGGATGTGCACGAGTCAGATCAGTTTGCTGATTAAACTGAATTTACAAATTATTCCTGTCTGTTTGACAATGCTATTGCATTATTTTTTTGTGTGTGGGAAGGTGTTGCGTTCAATTAGTTCTTACACACTGTTTATGTAAAAATAGCATGTTAAATTCAGCCTGTTTTGCATTCTCCAGGTGTGCACACAAGGAATTGCAGCTTCTGATCACTCTGCTTTTGACTGAAATCCAGGAATTTTCCCTCACTATGCAGCTAGTTTTGGAAGCATCTTCCACTTGTAAATGCACTTGGGCTGCATCCACTGCTGCTGAACTGCTAAGTACATGAGTTTCCTTTTGATATTAGTGTTGTGTTGACAGCGTGTAACACAACTTCCATATTGTTACATAGTGATTGTCTGGTGGAAGCAGACAGTTACTGCTTCAGTATCACAGTACGGACCCTATAACATCCTTCACGTGTCAGCTTTGCCAAGAGCGTTTGGATCTTGTTACTACTGATGTGGGCATATGTTCTCAACCCAAGCCTTTGGGCTAGGTCTTAGTACTGGCCGAGTTAACTAGGAGGGTTTCCAGCATCCCTCAGGTACTTGAGTAGGGAAATCTAAAGTCTTGGCCCATGGCTTTGTGCATGTCTTACCATATAGTTATTCTTGAGATGCTTTTCAAATGCAGCTAAATTGCTGAAGGTTAATGAAAGTGACTTCTTTATTACCCTTTGGTCTGCCAGGATCATAAACAGTTGGACTTGACCTTAAAGATCTTTTTCCAACATAAACTACTCTATCTTTCCAGTGAGAATTCTGCTGCTTTCTCTGGTGCATAGCTCTGCTCACTGCTGCTGTGCCCTTGTTTCTTCATCTTTCACTCTGGATTTTCCAAGATTTAACCTAAGATCAGTTTGTGATGGACTATTAAAATGTAAAAGTTGTCATCATATTACAATTTTAAGAAATGTGTTTTGCAAACAAACACTTTTACAGAAAGGCTAAGAAATTAGACTGTCAGCTGGGTACATGTAGTTCTTTGGAGCTCTGAGCAGGAAGGGTACATCTGTTCGTAACAGCCTTTTAGCTTGAGTGCAAGGAGAAAAACTGTGACCAGTGATGAACTGTTTGTGATCTGGGAACTTCTAAAAGGTACTCCAGTACAGAGGTATTGAGATATTTTTCTAGAAGTGAGGTATGTCTCTCACCAGCCTTACTGGAACGCTTGGTGGTGGGGAGACCGCTGGCTTCACTGTTGTCCCCTCCATGAGCATGACATACTGTAGGTGATCATTTTGGCCCAAATTCAGGATGCTTGCCTCCACAAGTGACAGGTTTCTTGTGCATCCATGTGATCCTGGGCATGCATTTGTATTTAGGTTGTATCCTAGAGCTGCAGCCAGCTGTTGAGCTCTGTCAAGCACGGCACAATCTCTTGCTCTCGTGCTTTTACCCAAGCCCATGTCACAGACATCAGCCCTGGGCTTAGCAAAGGTGTGCTGCGACAGGCACCTGGAGCACCTGCAAGGAGGAAACATCACCTACAAATACAGAGCAAGTTCTTTTGTTTTTTTATTCTTGTTCTTGTCTTTGCAATACCAATTTCTGTCTGTACAATTTCATTAGTTGGACACACTTGTAATGTGCTGTGAGATTTGTTGTTGGGAAAGCTTTGAAAGTAAGCGCTGTATTGCCTCTTTACATGCTTTGCTAGCTACTGATTCCCCTGCTTCTGTGCTTCCTGTGCCTTTTCCACATGACATGGATGTGCTTTTCTGCCTGCAGCTTTTGCCTCCTGCATGGTAATCCTGGGGTGCTCCATCCTATTGGGTTATTTTTCAAAAAGAGAAAATATTTTTTTTCTCTCCCAGGAATACTTGGGTTAAAGCTTCCCGAAAGTGGTGGTGATAAATGATAAGCTTTGAATTGCCTGGTGGGCCAGCAGTGCTTTCTCCATGGAGACTCTAGTTTGATTCTGCTCCTGGTGGCCTCAGTTTTGTGAACATTTACTAACGTAGCTCCTGCAAACCAGGGGGGTTTGAGGTGTCTGTGAAAGTACAGTGTTACATCAACTTACAAGCAAACAGTGTTTGGGGGAAATCCCTGTGTTCCAGAATCAGAGGAAATACCCTTACATTTGTGCATTAGCAAAAATGAAGAGCAATAGAAGGTTTGAGTGGGAGAGTACACAAGGTGTGATTGTTTCATCTGCTCCTTTTTTTAAAACCTTTGGCCATCTTCTGGGTAAACCGGTGGTGCTGACTCTGTGCTGTGTCTCACCCACTGCAGTTTCCGCTCTGCCCAGCCCCACTGCCCTCACGTTGCGCCCTAATCTCCAGTTCTCCAGGCTGAACCTGTTTAAATGTCCATTTATTTTTAGCAGCCAAAACTTTAGAGGAAGAGTGTGCAATGTGTTTAAAATACCGTGAGCACACTTGCAAGTTTGTAATTTTTACAGTCTTTTTTAGGAACATAATATAGAGGTTGAAGAATGTCTCTTCTCCAATCCAACTCCCCTAAGGGGCTGTGCAGGTGCATCCTCTTTCACTTGTTTTAAGCAGCTTATTCTTTTTCCCCTCCATATTCTACTTACTATGGGGCAGAACCAAACTTTCCAGCCAGTCTCTATTTACTCTTCCCATACTGCTGTTTAGCTTCAAAGGTATGGGTCCCATTCCTCCCCAAATCCTTGTTCCTCTCTCTTTAAACTTGAGGACTTCTTTCCTCTCCTTCCCACTGAAGGTTGATCCCCAGGCGTGGCTGTGCATCTCCCTGCTTCAGTCTCTGTCCTCTCATTTCCCCTTTCAGATGGGTCATCCTATCCGCTGGGATTTGCAGGGAGAGCAAAGATGGAGCTTGAGCCGTCTAACCCACAGTGTGGGTGCTAGCAGTGAGCGCCAGGCTCCTGGGCTTCAGCTGCTTGCACATCTGGCCAGCTGAGGCATGTTTATTTACGTCTTGTGTTTTATACCCATGTTTCAGTGCTGACATGGGAAATGTAACAGGTAAAATCTCTGTTGTGGCAGGTCAGGTAAGATCAAGCTGAGACTCTCAAGATCTCTTATGCCTTAAAAATCTTAAAATTTAGTTTGGGTTTGGGTGTGGGATTTATTTTCTGGTCCAAAATAGCTTCTTACTGCCTACAAACAAGGGATGGAAGGGATGCACAGGTGGGTGTCCTAGGAGCTGCAAAACCTTGGTTGGGAAGGACCTCGTGAGGTTGACTGGCTTTTCCCCCTTATCATTCAGACTGTTCTCTATGAACCTGAGCTGCTTCTTCCATAGCTCCTCTTTTAAGCAAAGGAAACATGGAAGATCTCATCTGGACTTGGGTGGTATATTCGGAATGCTTTCAAGATGGGAAGCCATTAATTTGGCAACAAATGGTGGGTAGGTCACAAGGTTGGTCAGGAACTGGCTGAAGGATTGATGGGAGAGGTCAGTGTTGCAAGGAGAAGGTTGTTTGGTGAAGCTCCTGAGGAACATGCGCAGTGAATTATTTCAGTCACAAGAATTTTTGTATAGGGAATTTACTCAGAGTGTAAAGTAAGGGAGTGTTATATCCAGAGGAGGGTCAAGAAATGGTGGAGAATGAAGTGGGGGATGTAGGGGTAGCATTGAAAATCAAATAATGAAGATATTAATAGGGGTATTTGAGCTCATATCACTCAAAGCGAAGCTGAATGTTAGGCTGGTGCAAAAGCATCTCTGAAAAAATGTAAACAAGTTCTGGGAGGTGAATAGTGCCAGTATTTCCAGTGTGGTACGGGGTGATGTAGGCACTCGTAGATCACTGGGATAACTTGGGTTTTTCTGGTCACTTGCGATCAGACTCCAAAAACACATAAGCAGAAGTGTTCAGGGTGGATGGAGATCCTGTCTCATCTAGGGACACTAAAAACGAGCTTCGCTTTGGCCCTACACTAAAGTGGGCATGCTAGTGGTCAAGGGTAGGTGCAGATTAGATGCTGGGAGGAAGGTCTTAAATGGCCAGTGGGAGCATCCTGCTCCCTTACTAATAGGAGTTGGTGAAGAGGAAACCCCCCTCAAATAATGTAACATTTAAACACTTTGAAAGGCAATCAGTACTGGGGATGCCTGCTGTCTGAGTTCCGTGTCCTAAGAGAGATGAGTTAGGTTTTCCTAGACAGATCTGAGCGTATCCCTTGGATCAGGGTTTTTAGGCCTGTTGCTTGCTGTCAATTCTCTTTCTCATTTTGGCAAGTCTGGTAGCATCTGCAGAGGCTTCCAGTTCTGCTTAGCTGTTCACGAGTGCCTCTGTGTTCCAATGTGAATTGATCTGGAATTTCCTTGCTTATGTGTCCTCAGACAAATGGTGCCTTTTTAGCTTCATAAATTTCTGGTCTGATAGAAGCAATGAATTCACAACAGGAATTGCATGAAAATGGAGCACTTGTTAATTGAATAGCCCTGGGTTCAACTCCCATTGTACACTTTCAACAAGGTGCTTGTGTGATCTCTCCTATTGAGAGCCCTCCTATTGAATTTTCTTAAAATAAACCTTCAGGGTAGTTTGATGTCTTGGTAGGAAAGAAAACACCCAATGGGCAAGGCCTGGAGGATTTCAATAGATTAATTGCTCCAGGACAGACAAAAAAAAAAAAAAAAAAAAAGCATGGAAAGTAAAATCTGAGTGACCCATTCATGGCTAGGAAATCACTAGGCACACAATGTATTGTATAGATCACTGTTAAACTGCCCGGCACGGGTAAAACAGGAAATTTATAATAGTTAAAATTGAGCCTTCAGTTAACCCCACCAAAAATCTTCTATTTTTCTGTGTTATCAAAGTTAGTTCAATATCTGCTTTATATACATCCTGTTCCGGACTTTGATCCCTCTATATAGCGCACCTTCCTGCCTTCCAATATCTGATTTATTACATAACCACTTTTCTTCTGAAGCTTTTTCTTTGCCTGCTTTAACTCTTTATCTTGTCAGCCTAAGAGCTGGTTTTATCCACAGTCTTTCCTAGTGTCTTTTCTTGCTTGGTGAAGCCCCAGAGAAAGAATAACTGAGGAGCTGGCAAAGAGGGGAGGCTATAGGGGATGTAAGGTAAGGATGGGTTGCAGTGTCTTCTGGAGAGAGATGCAGAATATCTAAGCTGGCTTGTGTGCATTAAATCAGAAGTTGGGGGGGTTTGTCCATGATGTTTTTGAAGTCCAAGGATTGCACATGTGCAGGATGTGCTCAGTGTCCCACTGCTGGAGCGTGGACAGTGTGAGCACAGGAAGGACCACAGGTCCTAGCCCCGTGTGCCCATCCCCTACATCAATTCCCTCTTTCCTAAAACCCAGTGTGGGACGTGGAGGCTTCACGTGCCCTCCCGGCTGTGGCACTGGGCTGGGGATCACTGCCTTCCCGGTACTCCGAAGCTATTTGCAGTCTTTGCCACGTCGTGGGGAAATGGGGAGGAAGTGCTTTGCTTGAGGTCAGAAGGGATGTCACCAGCAGACGGGGAAGGTCCCAAAAGCAGGTTTGATGCTGAAGACTGTTGAAAGATGTGTTTCCTGTGCAACAATAGAGAATTTTGTTGTATTTCCCTGGGGAACCTCTTGAGATAAGGGCTGAAATTAATCCTGTACCAGCAGACACATCCCTTCTCCCTTTGTTGGCACGAAGAGGAACACAAAGACAGAATTAGAATTTACAGTGCTTCTTATGTGCCTTGCACTATCAGGGGTAACCTGCCCCTGTGCAGTGTATTCTATCCTGAACGGACCACCAGGATGACCTGCATCTACCTAATGCACGTCTTCATGTGCATGAGCAGCTACAGATGCTGTTAGAAGTTGCCTTGGAGAGAACAGAAAACTTGTGCTTTGAATTTTAGGAAGAAAATGAAGAAATTGCTTGCTGTTCCTGGTCTGGTTCTGAGTACAGCAGAAAGAAGAGGCAGGATCTCTCCTGCTTGCAGAGAAGCATCTTCACATCCTCCCATGCTTCTCAGCTTGCTGGTCCAGCCTAGGGCAAGGATGCAAGTGTGGCTGGCTCCAACTTTCTGCTGTTAAGCAACGCGTCCCCAGTGGTGGGCATGGCTTAGATCTCTTTCCTCTGCAGAAATGGCTTAACTATGTGAGCCCTGAGCCTTTCCTTCAGGTCCAGTTCAGGCTGGCCAGGAGCTAAAAGGTGTTAATGGAGAGCTGCAAAACTGCAAACCACTCCCATTCTTTAAGGAAGAAACGATTTATAATGAGGGTGGTGAAACACTGGCACAGGTTGCCCAGAGATGGTAGATGCCTCAGCCCTGGTAACATTCAAGGCCAGGTTGGCTCTGAGCAACCTGATCTAGTTGAAGATGTCCCTGCTCGTGACAGGGCATTGGACTAGATGACCTTTAGAGGTCCCTTCCAACCCAACCCATGCTATGATTCCCTGCAGCTTTGTTTCTTCAGGAGATGGGGTTAAAAAGTTCCTGTAATTATAACTTTTTCTTCTCTAAAATAAATCTGCTAAAAGGCCATGTTGTCCCCCTGCCCAAGGACCTGCTTCCTGGCAGTGGGACGTGGTCATGACAGAGTGGGGCTGATAAAGAGATTTCTGTGAGAAAACCAAAGGCCTACAGCTTGCTTCTCTCTCTGGCTGCAAGACTGGAGAAAGAAGTAAAATCCCTAAATTCCCCTCCCTAAAACGGGAAAGGAAAGCAAGGAAGGGATGACTGCACTTGCTTAGCCTGGGCTGCAGATTAAAATTGCTGCTGCAAAGCAAATGAAACAAACATTTTAGGTTTGGCTTGGTTTAGAAAGGGCGTCCCTTCTGCTAGCAGCTTTTGTTTGGTTATGTTAGGTGGGTGCAAGCTCTAATAATAAACTTTCCTGGGAAAATGATGGCTTGCAGAGAGATCAAAGCAAAGGAATAAACCAGCACCAGTCCTGGGATGGGACACTGCGGGGAATGCGGGAGGATGGGGTGGGCACATAAGGAAGTGTGGTGTGCTCCTTCCCACCATCTCTGTGCATTGTCATCTTACCCATCTTGCAAGGTAGTGATGGGCGTTGCTTAGCCTCTTGAGTCTCCTCCCACGCTAAGAGGTCACTGAAGGGCTTAAAGCACTGGAAAGTGAGAGGAGAAGGATGGGAAGATGCATGAAAAGCCATCTTGTTTATCCCCATTGCCCCAAGAGAAGACCACTGCTGCTCCTTGGGGCATCCAGCTACGGAGGTTTCTCCACCTGAAGTGAGTATTGCCTTATTCCTCCCTAAAAAGCTTTTTTTGTGCCTTACTCGCCACCTTTTCATTGGTAGAGCTGAATGGAGACCCCAGGAAGAGGAGGAGGGGGGTCTTTTGGTACAGCCAAGCAGTTTGAGTCCCCGCCACATGCAGAAGCACAGCTCCTGTGAACTAACAGCATGCCCTTGGGGCCACTCCTCAGCAGCCTCAGGATCAGCACTGAGGCAATACCACCTGTAGAGGCTGGGAAAGGGTGGTGTGATCGCTCTGAGCCCCCAATGATGGGGCTCTATGTCAGGTTTTGCTGTCCTTGCTAGGAACCCTGAGGAGCTCCACGCTCCTGCTTCCTGCCGACTTCAGCATGAATAAGCTAACTATTGTTTGATTCAGTACTGAAGTGGAAATGTGTTCCAGATGTGAGAATATCTTTGGTGCAGATCTGCCGAAAGTGGACAAAAGATGGGAGCAGCATCCCTGGAGTGAAGAGGACCAGACTGGCTGTGGTGGGTCAGGTATGGCTAATTGCTAAGGTTCCTTGGAGTAATGTGAGATAAGAGAGACCAGTGTTTGCATGGTCTTATCTAGTTTGGGTTGGAAGCAACCTTTAAAGGTCAACCCATGGGCATGATTGTCTATATAACTATATCTACCTGGCACTTTGCAACGATGTTAGCATGAGGCCAAGCCCAGATCAATACACCCAAGAAAGCCTCTGCTTTGATTCCCCTTGCAGGGAAACTCAATGGGGCTGTTTTGCTGGGTGTGGGGAGGAAATATGTGTTGGGATTCACTGCTGGAAGCACCGAGGTGTGCAGCATCAGCCTGGTGGAAGCCTGCCTTGGCGGTGCCTTGTTGGGATGGATGTGACATCCCAAAGTAGCAGTGAAGGGCAGAGCTCATCTCCAGTAGGAGGAAGGGAAACAGAAATGCTGGAAGCCCAAGGTGTTGGCATCTAGGAAGGAATTACGGCACTGGGAGGCAGGGTGAACGTCTTCTCATGTGGCTAGAGCCACAGGGGTCTTTTGCTCTGCTTCAACCAGCTCGAACTGCCAGTTTCCTTCCTTACGGTTCTAGATGGCAGCCTGCTACCCAATGCTTGGGACGTGGTGAAAGAGCAGGGACACATCGATGTCATCCAGGATACGTTAAACTCTGTCCTGAACTTGCCGGTCCCTCTGGGATGCATGGAGGAGTTCGCTTCTCAGAGAGCTTCTGATTCAGCTGGCTTGCAGACAGCGCTGAGTTCACCCATCTGCCACTTTCTTGGCAGCCAGCGAGGGTAGGAAAATAATGATCGTTTTCAATCAAAGTTTAATGTGTGCAAAAAGCAGCCTAGAGGATTCCTTTGGCAAAGCCTGCTGTGGGGGAAGACAGCTGCTGGAGTGGGCCAGGAAGGCATTTTCCCCATGCCCAGGGTCAACCTTTTGTTGTAAGCGAACATTTTTGACTGTCTGCAGCCAGTCTGCCGTGGCCAAGTGTCTCGTGCTCGCCGCAGAGGTGTTCTCATCCCTTTTCTGCCTTCGGTAGTCCTGCCCGTCTGACATTTCAAGCACAATTTGTGCACTGTTGCAGACAGCCTTCAAAGGCTGAGCTGTGAAGAAGCTGGTATTGGGGCTTGAGGTCTTCTGCTTGGGTCTTCTCCCAGCAGCTTTCCCATTGCTGTCCAGGCTAGCCTTCTATACTTGCATCCTACTTACAGGCAAGGAACAAATCAGTGTTTTGTGATCTGGACATTTGAGAGGTTTTGTAATAGTTTAATTCCCTGTTTTTTGCTCGGGATGTGTGTTTGTCCATGCAATGCCGTCCCTACCCACGTTCTCATTCCTAACTGCTGTCTTCAAAGTAGGCTGCCATGAAGTATGGGGGTTGCTGGAAGTTGTCGTGCTTGAAGTCAAAAGGGGAGCTCTGTAGATGTAAAGCTAAGAGCATCCTTCACCTGAGGAAGGCATTCCTTAATGTGTTGCAGCAAGCCTTGAGGCTGTGGGTCAGCCCTTGAAGAGTTAACTGGTACCTGTACAAGACTTAAGCTTGCAGAAAGCTGGTCTCAACCTGTCAACCAGGGCACCATTCCACAGATTAATTTTTGTAACTTAATTGTATTTGCTTTTTTCTCTCTCTCTTTTTTTTCTTCTTCTTTTGTCTCTGTAAGTCAGAGTCTTTCAATTAATTACTTATCATATGCAGCCAGATTTCCTCTTTCATTTCTAATGGAAGAAAAGGTAGCTGGTGAACCCTGCTCCGACAGAAAAGCTGCTGGGCTTTGGTGGAAATGATGGTTGCTGTTCCAAAGCACAACCCTGGTACTGAGTTGTTTGCACCTTTGCTTTGTCACTGGCTTTTTGCTGCTGTATTGTGCCTGGTTTGCACGGCTTGCCTGGTAGCACCAGCGTTGCTGAAGGCTGCCCTTATCTCGCACGGCTTTCCCACCCTCTGGGTTCATCTTTCCTTCTCTGCTTCCCCCCATCTGTGGTGTGCGTGAAGACTTGTCCTTCTTTCCATGGACGTGTTAAGACAGCCGTGCCCCACAGAGGTGGCTTTGATCGCTTCTGCTGTGCTAGAAATATGCTCTGAGACTCAATGCTGTTCTGAAGCTGCCTCCCACAGGAGGAATGCAGGAAAGAAAGCAAAATAATGGGGAAAAGATGTTGAGCAAATCTCTTTTCTGTCTTGGAAGGAAAAGCTCAGCTAAAGAAGACTCTGAGCACCAAACCCCTTTAACCAGATTCTGCTTTCTAGTTGACCCTACAGATAATGTCAGGAGGGGACAGTCTTGATTCAGTGTGACAAATCCAGGTCAAAGCCATTGAAAGAACCCGGCATGTGTCTAAAGTTCATGCGGGGCTGCTGATCCCTGCGTGGAGACCTTCCCCAAATTAGCAGAGTATTGCAAGGCAAGGAGCAGAGGTTATTCTGTCCTCTTCCCAAGTGAAGATAAAAAGAAGGTAGTAGGAGAAAGAAAACACAGCGCACAGCTGTTTCCTTACATCTGTGTTGGTTCTTTGATAGCAGCTATTTTTGGGATCTGAGCTATATTTTGTTCCTGTTTTGAGATAGTCTGAATTGAACATTTCAGGTGTCTTTGGGGAAGGCTTGGGGTGGAGGGGGTGGGTGGGGGGAAGAGCAGATTACGCAAATTTCTAATAAAGAGATACTGCAATAAAACCTGAACTTATATATTGCACAGGAGCTGGAACTGTGACAATAACATGATCTGGAAATGGACCCCAAGCCTGGCTGACCCAACCTGTGATGTCACCTTGAACACAGGGGACAAGTTCTTCAAGGAAAGGAAAAGGTTTGTGGAGAAGAAAACACTTAACAGCTATGATTAAAATAAAATAAATCCTGTCTGCTGTGTTTATAAAGCATAGGGGAACAGAAGGTCTGTGTATGGAAGCTGGATGTTCCCTTGTGTCCTCTCTCAGCTCTTGGAGAGGGGAAACCAGGCATATGCTTGGGTGTCCTTGGAGTCTAAGGTTAGAAAGATTCCATCAAGGTTAAAGAGCCCAATGAGGAGATTGTTTTACCACTGGCTCCCCTGTTGCTGCTTGAGATCTTCCAGCCTCTTCCCATGAGATGCTTGGTCCACACTGCCAGTTTACACTCGGCTGTGGGGAGCTAAGTGCCATTACCAGCCAAGCTCGTTGTCATGCCAACATGTCATGCCAACCCTTCTCCAGCCAGACAGCAATGTCATTAATCCATCATTAGAGCCAGTTCTTACTGTTCTTTGCTGCAGGAGCTGCCTTGAGATATGAAGACCCCACTGCGGCTGACCTCCAGAAGCAGTGCAGTGTGCCCCACCACAGCTGGGCTTAGCTACCAGGATCCTCTTTGGAGTCTCTTTTGAGGAATCTGCAGTTCAGGTCAGGAACTCCTCATTATGTTACACAAAAGTAGCAGAAGAAATGTTCTGTCAAGAGCCAGTAAGAATAATGGAGAGGCAAACTTGGTGTCTGCCAGGGTGGGGACTGCAGATTGCTGGGAGCTAGAAAGGTAAGGAAAGGTGACCATGGCTGTATGGTTGTAGTCTTCCCACTAGCACGGGTTCTGGCTCCTGCCTGGCCCTGGTGAACCCTTGGTCTGATCCAAGATGGATATTGCATCAAAACCCCCTCAAGACAAAGAGCTAATTAGTGATATGGCTGGAACAGACCAGGTGTCCTGCAAAGGCAGGTCCTGGGAAGAACTGAGGAGATCTTCCTAGGGCTGTAGCATCATGCCTGGAGATGTTGCAGCAGGGTCTAGGGGACAGCTGGGACAACTTAGCTTGTCCTGGAGGCAACTGCCCAGGAGGCACTGGCCTCTGCAGCCGCCATGTGAAGCCTGTCCATCCCTGTAGCATCTCACCCCAGGACATCTGCTTATTTCTTGGCTGCAAGGTCTGTTGGTGGGGCCCATCTCCCTGTGCTCAGGATTTAGTACAATGGACCCCTGTTTCATCTGAGGAGTTGCTGTCAGTGCACCAAAAAAAGAGGGAGGGGAAATATTGCTTTCTCTGGGAATAAAAATCACAGGAGCAAAACCCAAGTAACCTTGGTTACCGTGCTTTTATTTGCGGTAAACAGAACGGCTGATAGCAGAAGTCCTTTTCTTATGTATGTTCTGAGTATGCAGTGTACCCACGAATGGAAAACAGCAAAGCCAGGGCAAGGAAGACTTTGGTAAAACAAGCAAAATGTTGCCAATGTGATGTCATGGTTTTCTCATCACTCCAGTGCTCCTGGCAAGTCTCTCCTAAGGAGGTTGGCTCTTTGATACAATGGGAAGTTGTTCCTTCTCTCCTTTGTTCTTGGCCAACTTACATCCTGTGGCGATTTGTTTTCGTTGCTTCTAGAGTTGAAACGTCTTTGGCTGCAGTCACGAAAATGCTAACGAGGTGTCCATGGTTGGATAGCTTTGTATAAGGGGTTTGTAGTTTAAATCCTTAATAATGTGGGATTTGGAAGTTATGTTTGCCTGATGCTTAGCCTACCCAGGAGCTAACCTCTCAGTTTGGTTGTTATAGAAATGCCCTTTGTGGCTTTCCCACCAGCTTTCAGCTCTGGAAGGTCTCTCTCTTGCCATATTCAGAAATGCCTGCTCATCATTTCCTCTCTTTTTTTCTGTGGAAAGTGGGACTTCCACAGCAGGAGTCACTCATGCTATATCCTCATACTCCTTTTCAGGCATTTTCGGCTCAGTGCTGTGTTATCAATATTGCGCTGCCAGTCTGGAGAGGAGGACGGTACCTCCAGCAGAAGTCTGTTTATCTCCAGTCCCTCTTGTACGACAGCCTGCCGAGATTCAAGCTGCAACCAGACTTTCTCTGAAAAATATTTTTAACCCTTCCTCCCTCCCACTTGTCTTACCAGCCAGATCCCTGGGGACTTGCTGAACAAGATTGTTCTCACTTACGTGCCTCTTGTGACTGTATGAAAGAGCTTAGCCCTGCTTTGAGAAATACACTTCTTACATATATTCTTCCTGTCTATACCCTTTTTTTTCTTGTGTCTTTGCCATGAAATCCCAGTTGTCAGGCCACAGAGGAAAAGTTTGAAATCGACTTGATGTTTTACTTGCAATAGATTTTTTTTTTTTTTGTCTTTCCATATTTTGAAGACATTTGAGCAATGTAAGGACATTTTTTCACGGCACATTCTCTGTCCTGATTGACCAAAGTACAGCAGTATTTGTGCTGCTCTCATGCTTATTGGGGGACTTATTTGATCAAATGTAGGCATTTAATCTAGTGTGGTCTTTCAAAGTCAGTGAATCCTACCCCACTGCAGATATCCCCACTGCTGGACCCTACCCTCCATACCTGAGCTGCAAGGAACGCATGTCGGAGCTGAGCAAGGCTGGTTCGTCATGTGCATTAACATGCAGTGCACATGTAGGCATATGTATACAGCTGTGACCTGCTCCAAGGATGGAAGAAGCATCGTTGTATTGCCATGGTGACTTGCGGTACTGCAGCCTTGGCATGACCTGATATAGAAAACCCACGGACATGTGTGGACAGTGCTGTACTCTGAACACACAATTCATCCCGACTGCAGCATGCGAATGGGAAGACTTTAACCCATGTCTTACTGTCCTGCTGTTCATTTGCTGCAGTCTGACAGCTATGTAACCATCTCTGTTTGCTTCTGCAAACTCCGCCATCCTCACTGCACACCGAACACAGTGAAGTCCAACCACTGGTTTGGAAAAGATGACCACTTCATGTTTTAATAGCACTGAAGTGAAGAAGCACAAGAAGAAGGCAAAACCCCCACAATTTACAAAAACACGTCAACAGTGCAGCCTCATTGGATAAATTCAGCCTAAACAAGCATTAATGTAATTTAAACTAATGACAAGATGAAAACTGACAAGAGTACAGGGAAATAGGTAAAGCCAAGGAGTCTGGGTGCAACGTTTGATGCATATCACGTATGGATCCATAGAAGAAGGTAAAAGCTCTGTCCAGTTGCTGACTGCTGTGTTACAGTTTTTGGGAAAGGCACCTGTGGTTAGTGTGCAGGGTCCTGGTTCAGCCCTTCCTGGCCTCACCTCCTTTGACCTTGATTGCAAGGAAGTTTCTCAGCCAGGATGGCTTGTGGAGTTTTGTGCAGATTCCTTGTATTGGGTTTGCGTGGCCGGGGCCTGTCGTTGTGGGCTGCCGGGCGGCTCCTGTGAGCAGGTGCCAGCAGGTTCCCCCGTGCCCGATGGCGCCAACGCCAGCCGGCTCCCAGCCGGGCCCGCCGCTGGCCACGGCCCAGCCCAGCGGCCACGCTGGCACCGCCTGGGGGGCGCCGCTTACACCGGGGACAAGGGACAGATCCTGCGGCAGCGCCAGGCGCCGGAGCAGAGGTGCCCCCCACCCGCAGGGCAGCCCCCGGCCAGGCAGCCCGTGCCCCCCGGCCCGGCCCGGGGAGGTCCGCGGTGGAGCTGATCCCCAGCTGCAGCCCGTGGGAAGGACTCATGGCGGAGCAGCCCATGGAGGACTGTCTCCTGTGGGAAGGCCCCCGCGCTGGAGGGGGGAAGGGTGTGAGGGGGCAGCAGTGGCAGCAGCGGCAGCAGCAGCGTGTGAGGGACTGACACAGCCGCATTCCCTGTCCTGGGCACTGTTCAGGGGGAGGAGGCAGAGAATTTGGGATGAAGTTGAGCCTGGGAGGAAGGATCGGGGAAGGGGTGGCGGCACTGGGGGTTGTTTCTCCTGCCCCGCTCTGGGCTGGCTGGCAATCAGTGCCGCCGGTGTCCCCGAGCGGGGCCGGTGCTGGCCGTGAGGGCACCCGCTGAGCGATCTCCCCCTGCCCTCACCCCCAGCCTGTCGGTGCATTTTCTCTGCCCGGCCCAGCTGAGGAGGGAGGGACCGAGCGGCTGGGGGGGCACCCGGCGCCCAGCCACGGTCAGCCCAGCACACTCCTGTTCGGTTTTTGGCCATCCATAGTTCCATGTGCACCTGGAGGCCTCCTAATGACTTTTTGAACTAAGTTTGTTCAGAAGTAGGTGTGTTTTTTAGCTGCAGGTATGTGTGGTAATCTAGATTTACCTGATTTAATCCTGTTGGGCAGAGGGAGCAAGGGGAGGAGAGACTTACAGGTTTATTCTTTTGCTTATGTTGGTTTTTTGTGTGACTCTTGCCCCAGGGCTGTTATTTTTGGAGAGTCAGTGCTCGTGTTTATTGTGAAGGCTCCTAGAGCTCTTGGCACAGGCTTTGAGGTATGTAAATCTAAATAAGAATGACATTTAAAATAGGTTACATGTTATACCCGAGTGTGCTCAGAGAGGAAATATGAGTAGATTGACTTCAGAACCTTGAATTAAAAAAAATCCCTTGTGGGAGTATCGTTATAGTTCTCAGCACCTCCAGGTAATTATATTCTGATGTAAGTTGTTTGGATCCCAATTCAAGGTCACTCTAATCTGGACCTTGTTATGATGGATAAAGAGAAATTAATCATTGAGCTGGAAGCTGCATTTTCCCTCGAGGCATGTGATCATGGCCCACCTGCTTAAATTTGGGCAAAGATGGGACGGTTTTGGCTAACAATGTGTACGCACAGATACGTGGAGCAGCTCACGAGGGTCAGAGGGCCACAGCCGGCACAAGTGAGCAGCAAAACTGAGTGGCAAGGAAAAGAACGTGGAGAGGAAGGTGGCAGTGGGAACTGGGAGTCATTTCACTTATCAGTGTTTTTTGTTTGCCAAGCCAAAATGCCTCCAGAAAACACAAGCAAAAATACAGTCTTGGGGAGCCTGCTGGCTCGGCAGATGTGGTTGCACTGACGGTGCTGCCTGTGGATGATGCACAGGTGGGGAGGTACTGAAGAGGTCTGGGGAGCTGTGCAGCAGCATCCCCCTGCTCGGGTAGTGCAGCGTGGCCAGAAGACTGCTGGTTATGGAAGGTGCGTGCAGAGGTACTCAGCTGGTGGGGGGAGTTTGAAAGACAACACAAACTGCCAGCAGCTTCCCAGGCTCTGGCTTTTGGGGCTGGGTTCTGGATTATCTGCTCGGCCTTATGGGGAGCAGGTTTTTGTGTGTGTGTGTCTATGGTTATTCTGAAAGACACACAAGGAAGCTGAGTCCCACTGTGCTTCTCTTTCCCTTAGCCATCCAAGTGGATGGCCCAGTATGGAGTAGCTAGAACCTGGGTCAGAAAAGAAAGATTAAGGGATTTGTACTTCTTAAACTGTTCTTTAGCACCATGGGCAAGAGTTCAGCCTATGTCTACCATTACAAGTGTTTCCCTTAGTCCAAACTAGTCCTTGTACTTTGTTCTTTAGGTGAATCTTATAACACGTAGGAGTGGCTCTAGCAAGTTTGGTGTGAAATGTGGATCTTGATTGCCAGGTCTAGAAGAGGTTCAAATCTACTTGAACTTTTGCTACAGTCAAGTTTAAATTGCCAAACCTGAAGAAAGCAGACCGTATGTTCCCCCACTATCTCTTGCACAGCATCCAAAAATAACCCACACTTCTTGTTCTTCATCATTGCCACCAGAATCCCCCCTTCAAGCACCAATCCAGTGCAGGCATGGAGGAATATTTCCGCTGTGTATGTCCTAGCCCACCTAAGTATGAACATCGAGTTTGCTTTCAGTGAGTCAGTGCTTGTGGTGCCTTGCAGCATGTGTCAGAGTTTAAGAGCAGAGCTGCCCGTGCTTTCTGCTCAGTGATTTAGATGCTTTGGCTACAGAGCTGCTTCCTTGCCTGTCCTCTCTCTTTGTTTCAAGCCCTCAGTGCTCTTAGCTCTTAAGTATATATCTACATGTCATCCTTGGTAATGAAGACCTGGAAGATATTTTAAAGACATAGACAATAAAACTCAGCATCTCTTTACTTCCTTTCCCCTTTCCTATGCCCAAGCATGGAGTTCTTCTGCAAGGAGTTCTTGCTTGCTTTACTATATATTTATGTTTTAAAAATCTTGCTGCCATCTGAAACTGTTGGCTCCAGTTTGGGCTTTTTTGGGTTTGGTTTTGTTGGTGGGTTTTTGTTGTTGTTTTTGTTGTTGTCCTCTCAAGAGGAAGAAAGTATGTGCGTTTCCAAGTTCTTGAATAAATGTCAAATAAAACATTCCAAACAATTATTCAAGCTGGTAATAAGCAGTGAGACATCCTTCCTGTAGAGAAGCCGAACAATGGTTTCCTCTGACAGAAGCAACATATTAGGAGCCTTCCATATGTTGGTGCTGATTTAAACGGCGGCAACATCTCCAAGCAGGGTAGGAGGCCCCAGCAAGTATCTGGATATCCTGTGGGAAGAAAAGCTCTGCGGGTAACACCCAGGCTCCCCCCCAACATGCCAGAAAGTTACGGGAGTTTTGTCTGTGTCTCCTCAACATCCTTCAGTTCTGAGGGCATTTGCTTACTTCCCTGGCTGTTTTCATTCTTCCCAGCACACCCAGCACTCCTCTGTGGCTTACCCTGAGCACCCCAGGGAGGCAGGTGAGCCATCCCCCACCTCAAACGCCAGGATGACCTCCAAGGAGGAGCTGTGCTGGCTGAATTTGGCTGCCAGTTTGACCTGCGTCCCTGCAGCCCCGGTGAACACGTTCCCTTCCCAGACCATGTTCAGGGTCTGCTGCAGCACCGTCTTCTGTTGCCCAAGAACAACAACTTGATAGGCTTTCGGTACCTTGACCCTGAACTGGACCCAGCTCTGCTCTTGGAGCACCCCTGTGCGTGGCTCTAGCAACATGCACCCTCTCCTCCACAGGCTGTATACCCTGGGGAAGGGAGGCCAGCTGGGATTGGAGAAGCATCGTATAACGTAGTCACAAATATGGACAAAGTCCTTGTGGTCCTTGTTTCTCCCAAAAAGACCCACCTTGTAGACACCGGACTCAGGGAGTGCAATGCACACGCTGACTTTACTCTTCAGGTGGGTGACCAGGACATACCTCTCCAGGGGGTACTTGGCGCTAATGACTTTGTCCTTACTCAAGCAGGCATCTACCTCGATGCTGGCTGACGCATGGAAGGTGATGTTGCACTTCCCCAGCTTGGTGGTGATGATGGGGTCAGAGTGGCTGGGGTTAGAGAGACCATGGCTGCTGGAGCTGATCCCACTCCCGCAGTTCATGCTCAGCCCCGAGGGGAAGAGTTTGTTCTGGCTGAGGGGCCTCAAACAACGAATGAGGAAATTGGCCACGTTCCTGAACGTGATGCCTCCTAAATCTTTCACAAACACGGAGAGTCGATAGTAACCCTGGAAAGGGCAGAGCACGTGGCAACTCAGTTTCTTCTCCTCAGCTTGAGCAGCCAGGCATTTCTTGCTCAGAGCAGCATCTAAATCTTTATTAACCAGCTCGTACGTGGCAAGCAAGGGTCGGGATGTCTGGAGAGTCAAAAGCAAAGTTCCCTGTGGAGCAACAAGCAGCTCCCCTTTGTGGCTGCTCTCCTTGATGCCAAAATCTTTCACCTTTTGGTGAAGGCCCCAGAAATGAAAAGGGTTTGGGGGCAGTTTCTCTCTGTTACGTGGCTCCAGGCATTGGATCTGATAGGAGCACACCCAGTTGTAAGGGTCCTGAGAGTCAGCGTGGCGTGCGAAGATCATGAGGTCATACAAGCCTTCAGTTGGGGGAGTCACCTTGATGGTCATATTGTTCTCAGACATGGTCATCATCCCATGGACTGCACTTACATCCTCTCCATTTGTGGTGCCCTGGAGTTTGGAGAGCTGGTAGGTGAACTCTGTTGGGTGGGTGCTCCCCAGTATCACTGACACCTCCCCATGGGCTGTACAAGGGTGAACAAAACACTTTTTACAACCTCTTCATCAGCAGTATAATATATTTGTTTTGCAGTGCTGAACCAAATCATCTGCACGGGAGACAGAAACCTCATTCTCTTTCTCTTTTTGCTTCTACCTGCTGAAGGACCTTAGCAGGACCCTACTTCACCTTTTACTGTTTTTCCCCCCTTGCTCAAGGAGGAAATGATGGTACCACTAGGACCATCATTTGTGCATGTTGCTAGGACTAGAGATGAAGGGAACAGGTACAAATAGTTATCTTTTGGGCCCTGAGACACCCAAAACTAAGTGAATGATGTCCCGTGCTGGGTAATTCTTGCATGGCTTCTTGAGCCAGAGTCATTCCTCTAAGCTGCAGGTCTTATACTGTGGTGTCAAATCAACAAAGTAGCTGGGAGGGTCAAAATCTCCCAGCCGGTAGGAGGTTCAACATCAGTGCCACATTTTAGGAATGAATTTATTTTTCCCATTTTTATTATTATTACAATATTTTTTTCTAAATTTTGGCCTCATCGGCTCACAGAAACCCACAAGCTTCTGGCTTGGAGTGTGCACTGACCAAGAAGGGGAGAGCAGGAGGTCTAAAGGAGAGGTGCATTGGTACGGGTGCCTGGTGGTGGTGCCATGGTTGGTGGGTAAGTGCTGGTGCTCCTTCCCAATAGCTTTTGCTCATTGGGTGGACGTAAGCAATCTCCGTCTCCAGATCACCACGCACCACCCAGTGCCTCCCCAGCAGCAAACTAACCTGCCCCCCCAGGCAGAGCATAGCAGGTGGTTTTAAAGCCAATCTGAACCCTTCTTCACACCCAGAAATGAAGCCCCTCCAGGGAGGTCACCATGGAGGAGGAGAGTTGCAGTGGCCTTGGTTTCACCCCAACTATCCGTGTGCAACATCTTGCTGCTTGTAAACCCTTGCTGCAGTAAGAGAGAGCACTTCTCGGGGCAGCAAGCCCTCCCAAAGGATTTCTGTCTGCTCCTGGGCAGAAGGGGCGGTTGGTTGATGTTGCAATGGAGACAGGGCAAGTTTTCGCAAGCCCTGCAGTCTTGGCCCTGAGGAAGATGGGACTGTCTAACTAGCAGATAGCAGGCTGCTTTCAGCACATGGTGAGCTCCATCACCCCATCTGAAGCCACAGGTACTGGGGAAGCCCAGCTAGAAAACCCTGTTTTAACAATATTTTATACCTTTTTTTTCTCCAGATATAGATGAAAGCATGAGAAAAATGGCCACAGAGAACAAGTCCTTTTGCCCTTGAAGGATCCTAGAGTGCTCCACAGAGCCTGGCAATGCACATAGATGTCCTGAGACGCATGCTTAAACCCACCATCCTCAAGGTCTGCCGAAGTTAAGCCCGCTCTTCACTACCCAGGGTCCCTAAGCGCCCAAGGATGGCGGCTCTCATGCCCAGAGCGCAGCTGCTCTGCATCGTCCCATCCTCACCATGTTTTGTGCTGGAGAGAGGGGAGTACCGAGCAGTGGCACTGTGGGAGCTCACGGCTGGTATCAGCACCCACGCTGTGCACAATGTTCATTTGTTTTGGGTGCTAACGGAAAATGACAAAAGACTCCAGAGTCATGCTGAAAAAATTGTCCCTTGCTAATTATTAGATTATGAAACATGTTTCATAATCTAATGAAAAATGGGGGGAGTGCCTTTTTTTTTTAATTCTGTTTGAATCTGGATTTTTTCATTGTTTGCCCCACAGTTTTTGTTGGTAGGTTGAAGCAGAGATGTGAAAAGAATGGGAAGGCTGGGTTTTATTTGTGCCTTGCCTGTTAAAGCTGTGACTTGGCTCACACAGTAAGTGCAAACAATTCTCTCCTGGCAAGTGTTCAGTGGAGACATTACTGATGACAGACTTTATTAACTGCAGGTTTGCTTGTTATTAAATTCGCTCTATGCTAGTTTTCGAAGCTGCTGGCCTGGCCGGCTGCATCGTATTAGGGTCTTTAGAAAGAAAGAAAAGAACAGAACATTGTATGCAGCAGAGCCAGTGATGATGAGATAGGGAAGCCAGCAATGCATTTTGCTTTGGGAAGGAGACCCAAGGAGATAATTAATGGCTGCATTTAAAACAAACATTTGTTTGTTTTATTGAGTTAATTCAAGCCATGCACTAGAGATTCCTGGTTTCCAGGGAGGCCAGGTAAAGCTGGGGATGTGTTCCCATGTCAGCACGCTGGATGCTGCAGGAGGTCAATGTATGTTACATTAATTGTCTGGGGGGAAAACCACCATTACAGTACAGGCATGTTTCTAATTTGTCAAAGACTTGTTTAAAAGGCTTCCCTTCCCCTCTCCCACCCTAGCTATTGTATCTACAGCATGCCACCAATGACTGTCTTTCTATTAAAAAAAATAATAAACCTTATAAAGTCTTAATTCCATAGGACTGAATGCCCTTCATTGCTGTGGTTTCCAGCCCTAATGGTCTGGGCAATGCTAGCAATTAAAAGGGCTGTGTTTTCAGAGGGTAGGTGCCAGGTATTTCCTGAAAATCAGGTCCCTTTGCAAGGTGTCCCACCAGCTCCCATCAGACAGTGATTTGTGGGAGGAATCTTGGCTGAAAGCTTTTAAGCATTTTAAGCAGATGGGAGCTGCTTGGATATCATAAAGGAGGAATTGATCCACAGTAGCCAGAGAGGGAAAACAGGCTGATGTTGCGCAAAAGATCTCGAGCGTTTTTGCACTGAGATTGCCTTAGGTGCTTAAACGTACACTGTAAGGTGATGGGTTATTTCTATCAACCTAGATCAATGTAACCATAATTTTGCATCAACAAAAGCAAACATGTGGTTTGGTTCACAGCCTGGCTTTGCAATTTAGTGTTTTAAGCACACTTCTGATATGGGGCTGGCTATTGAATCTAATTGCAGTGGTTAAACTGTTCAGGTTAGGTCCAGGAATAAACTTCTTTCCCTCCACAGGATGGGAAATTCACAAGGGGAAGAAAAAAAAAAAAAGCCATGTTTTTCCTGTTCTAACGGAAATAGCTCCCTTCATCTCAGTTTTGGAGGAAGAAAAGAAAACTATGCCCATAGCCCAGGTCACCCAGTAAGTTTTGTAGCTGAGGGACACAAGTTGCTCCAGCCAAAGGCAAGTGAAGGAGTGATGTAGCTGGGATGTGCCAGGCAGGTTTGCTTCGCTGACATCTCTCCCCAGGTCTGTCTTGACTCACAGCAGCTAGTGGCCAGTGAGGACCCAAAGCTTCGAGCTGCTTCTGGGCTCCATCCCCATGTCTTTTGGCTATAAAAAATGGGGATGGGAGGGGAGACAATAATTAAATACTTATTTTTCCTCATTCTTCCCTTTGGGCTTTTGCGCCACCGCTAATGATATTTGGTGAGAGTCTATGTTTTGCAAGTTATTGCTTTGGCACCTGGGTGAAGGGACTGGTTGGACTACTGATCTCCTATTTTTTCTCTGAGACTGCAGACGTTGTGTTGTTTGGGTTTATGCCTTGGAGCCTCCCTGGTGACCTGGACATGAAAGGGGTTTCTCCAAGTCTCCATTCCTGCATTTGCCAAGTAGGTGCTGTGTGTGACCTTGGGGAGAGGTACAGAAAGTGCTCCTCAGGGTGCTCTGAGGTTCTGCAGTGGAGAAACACCACGAGAGCTTTGCATAAAAGGCATCATCATCCTTTTGGCTGTTCTCCATTTAATTTGATTTGCACAGGCCACTCACTTCTCAAAAGGTGTGTGATAGCCCATCTCGGCAAAGCCCCAGCATCCTGGAAATACTGGAGGAGTTTTATTTCTGGGTAAGAACCTCTCTCAAAAGACTTACAGTGTCCCTTGTGTGTCGTACATTCATTTTTTGTAAGCCTGACAACTTCCCTCAACCTGAGATTAACTCCTAGTTTGCTGTCTTGATAAAATAAATTGCAGGAAAAATCCATATACCCTTGGGACCATTCAGGGGAATGGATGTAGAAAGGGTGCCCAGGTAAAAAGAAAATCGTGTTGTATCCAATGCAAAAAATTGACATAAAATTATAATCAAGGAAAAACAACTCCACCCCCCTCCCTTCATTTTCCAAAAATGGGACATGAACATTTCAAGCCATGTTTTATCTGGTGGTCTCTCTCCTCAGCTTATGAAGATGATGAGGATTGTGTCCCAGGTACATTGATGCTATTTTGCTGCTGTTGGTGCATTTAGACGGGAAAAGCCAGGCACAAAAGGGCTTAAGTGATTTGGCTCAATTAACTATAGTTTATGAATCTTAATTCCCAGTTTACTAATCACAGTATCATACAATGGCTGTGATTTCAGAAATCGCTTAAATGTGTGTCTCTGCTCTTCTAGATGTTAAACGTATGCATGAAAATAGACAGATGGGCCATTTTTGAAGGAGAAATGTTTTACTCAACCCAAACTTATTTCTTAAAAGGAAGCAAGCTTTTATATTACTAGAATTTGGCCCTCGCTTTGCATTTACCTGTTTTGAGGAGGGAAGTATTTGGGGAAAGGACGGAGAGCTGAAGTCTGAAAAACTCGGAAGTTTTAAAAACTCTCTGCTCAAAGTCTTCCCACAAGACAGGGGGCTGCAGAAGCTGCCATTGGGGGTCCTCTGGCCAGTGGGTCTCAATGAAGTGCTCAGGGTCAGTCAGGAAGAAAAAATCATCATGCCTGCAAGGTGAGAGGGGAAAGACACAATGGAAGGAGCAAGAAAACCCTCAGCATCCCAAGTGGTCCTGATGCAGCCCTGTAAGGGGGAGGAGCTTCCTCCACACCATCAGAGCTGTACCACCTTCAGCAAGGGAGGACCGAGCTCTCATTTAGCATTGCGTTTTCTGCTGCCCTTATTTTCTCTTTATTTTTCCTGTAGAGATGCCCAGAGCTGAAACTGCAGTTCCCAGCCCTGTAACAGACCTCTTCCAGCAACCAGCTAAGATGACCCTATGAGCTGCAGTGGAGATAATTTTACTGAGTCATTCCTCTACCAAGGCCTGTTACTTGCGGATGTATTTCAGTATGACGGGTGATCTTGGTTTAAAGCTCTTCCAAGAATTTACATATGATTTAAGACACAAAATGCGTATTTTCAACCTGAATGTCCCTAACCTGACTTTCCAAACATCACCCCTGCTTAGGTGTCTGCTGAGTGGGTCAGTCTGCAGATGCGTGCTCAGCCTTGTATTGGGGGCATCCTGTGAAGCCCTGTCACATCTGTTGACCCGAAGGTTTTGAGGATGCTGTGTTGGACCCACAAGAAGCTGTCATGTCTGCCTGTTGCTCGAGGTGATGTTTCGTTCTTCTTCTCCTCTTTTCCCCATGCTCAGCTAAAAACAACCCACACTTACTGGTATTTTAAACTGCTCTCAGAGAGATAATTACCTATTAGAAATTCCACAATTATTTCATTATGCGTTATTAGAGGAAAAAAATTAAAAATGCAATCCCATAATACAGTTAATGGAAACTATTAAATTGTACAAATAACTTTCATGAGAGTCATTATTTGCTTAGCATGGGCTGAGGAATCTCAAGTAATTACATACGGAACCTCATAAGAACAAAGCTGCTGTGAAAATGAGGATTAGTTGCTTTGTAAGTGACACTCATTGCACATTAAAAACAAGTTGCAGGGAGAAGTTATCATCTGAAAAGTTACTGCCCCAGCTTAGGGAATAAGGCACTTAATGTAGATGTTTACATGTAGATGGTCTATGTTTGCATGAGGTCCACCATAGTTGTGGATGAGCAGAACAGCTCTTGGGACCTTCTGCAAATAGCCTCTGGGGGTGTACCTGGAAATAGGGGCTCAAGGCCCAGTGAACCTAGACTTTAAGGCAGGGGTCCTCAAACTACGGCCCGTGGGCTGGATACGGCCCCCCATGGTCCTCAATCTGGCCCCCAGTATTTACAGACAGAACCCCCCTGCCCTCCCCCGCCGGGGGTTGGGGCGGGGAAACCAAGCAGCCGCAGATGACTGCCTGCCACTTAATCCGCACGCCAGCCCCCTGTTTAAAAAGTTTGAGGACCCCTGCTTTAAGGAGTATATTGGAAGGGTTTCGATGGCGTTCTGGGGTGTATCCGAAGTCCGGTTGAGCCCTGTACATTTGTGTCGGGGACCATGTCTCCAGTGATGCAGGGGAAGAAGTATCTCACCTGGGCATGAACAATTTTCTCTCTGCATCTACGGTCCCTGCACCCCAGCAAGCATCCAGAAGGTACCACTGTCCTTCCAGCTCCACCGCGTTCCACATGTGGCTGCTCTTCTGTTGCTGGCACCACTGGCCTCCATGGGACCCCAGGCTCCGGCCAAACCCTGGGACTTCGACACAGCTCAAACCCGCTGCCCTGTCCAGAAAGAGTCAGCAGGGTAGATAACTGTAGGCTGAACCCTACTTTGTGCTTGCTTTCTTGGAGAGCATCCCAACCTGCATGGGAAGTACCACCTTTTTCTAAAAGCCAGGGCCCCACCATGCAAGCTGTTGGCCAAATTCAGCTTTTATCCAGCCCCCTGCTTTCTCCACAGCTACTCCCAACCCTCATTCCTCATATCTCTGGTTCTGGTTGATCTGTCAAACCCAGATGTACCCCTCCATCCAAGTAGAGGAGGAGAGGAGCAGCTGCTGTGCTTGGAGACACAGTGGGCAAATAATGCTGGTTGTGTGTCAAGCACCATGGCAGATGTATGTCCCCACTTCAGATCTTCAAGGGGGCAGGAGAGGAAAGCCCAAGATTAGTTTTACCTGCACATTTCCTGGCATAAATTGGCATAACCAGAACACACGGCTCTTCCCATCTGCAGGACTTGCTCTGGCACATGGATCTTCTGAGACAGCCCCAAGAAGCCGTCCACATCATATTCTAGGTAAGGGAGAATACCATGTAATTTCAGGCCAATGTGAGGACTTATTCTTTGCAAAATGAGCCCGTTCCCTCTCCTGTCCAACCCTATTTCTCTGCCTACCCACCCTGGAAGCCATGACAGCTCTTCTATCCATCATTATTCAAGAGTTTGGCGGTTCCTTATGTAAGCAAAGGATTGCCAAAGCCCTGGGAGAGCTGTGTTCCCAGTGCATGGAAACAGCCATTGCGCCATTCAAGTGAGGTACGGTGACAATCATATTGTTTCACACACATGGATGTAGTAGCGTAAAGTAGCACAAAGTGATTGCATTGTGCTGAGATTCCTGTGTCCCCAGATGACTACTGCCAGACGTAGCTCAGCCTCATCACGTAGGCTTTTTCAGGGAAACAGCCTCTGATATGTTGAAGCCAAGAGCACCGGAGGCAGGTGGGCTTTACTGGTGTCTCTGGGGGTCTGGCACCTGAGTGCCAGTGAAGAGCGGTCATTTCCGGGATGGAGGGTCCTGTGGTGGGAACCAATTGCACTTTCCTGAATTCAAGAGGGGGACATTTCAGTTCATGACTGCAATGGGAATCCTGGGGAGTCTATATTGTGCAGGGCATGAAGAGCTTAAATCCAGGAGGTGACATGTGAAAGAAGGGGTTTTCACATCTCTCCAAAACAGGGGGACCAGACTTACCAATGTTGTGGCAGAGCCAGAACCATATGGCCCGCACCACTTCCAGTTTGCTCTGGGATTTGGCAGTGATCAGGGGGACGATGGCCTGGACAGACAAGCCGACATGCCCAGACTTCAGCTGCAATGGAGAGGATGGGTGAGTTAAAGGGAACCTGGGTGTCAGGCTGTCTGGAAAGAAAACATATACCACAAAACCCCCCAAACTGCATTTCTCTCCCCAAGAATTTAAGCTGCAAAAAACCTTTATGTGGTAGAACAAGGTGATTTCCCCATTTTCCTAGGCAAGGTTTTATAAAAGCCCAGGGGCTGGAGTTGCACACCAGAGGAGATGAAGGTGGCATTTCCCATTCCTTTGGAGCAGCTGGCTGGGATGTACAGTGTCATTGCTCTGGTGCCCTCTCTGTCCAGTTCAATGTGTCCTCTGGCCTAGAAGGTCTTGTCCTAGAGGTGGGTCTCTCCAACAGTGCTACCCTGCATCACTTAACTAAGGACAGCAGGTTTCCAGCCCCATACCAGTTAACATCTCAGTGTATTTATGCAGAAGAGACCCAAGACTTGTGGCTCAGATGCTCTTCTTGAGGCTGTGAAACTCACTCAAACCCATGCATTGAAATGAGTGGAAAGAAGATTTGTACCCCTACCACTGAAATGTCACTAACTTTTTAATCCATATGTGATCTGAAAGAAAGCCTTTCCGCCCCTTTCCTCCCATTCACGCATTCACATTTCTGGGTTCTTCCCTCCTTTGTGATAGCACAAGCATTTTTTAGCAGCAGGCTTTTCTTTCGATGGGTTAAATATAGTCCAGCTCGTTTCTCTAGCGTCCTGCCCCTGATATTTCATTCCTCAATGACTTTCCTGCCCCAACCATCTGTAACATAATTTCATGTAGATGGAAATGTCTTTCCTTTTGCTTGTGGGAAATGTTGCTTTTGTAATGGCCAAAGTTTTCCCTTGGGATGTGGGTTTAAAAATGATACTGCAGCCAGGAGAACACCAATCTGAAAATGATGGCGCTCCTGCTAGTCCCCTACATTTCAGCCATGAGGCTGTTATGAGTGTGCAGCTGTTAGGCAAACAAATAATATTATTTTTTCCTTGGGAATAATTCATAATACTCAGCCATTAAATACCTAGCCACCTGCTTCCCTGTTTATACACCTTGGTGCAAATTCAGCCCAAGTCCATGCTATTCTTTGTTTCAGTCAAGAGATGGTAAAAAGGAGGTCCTAGACTGAGAATTGCAATGTTCCCAAGTAATCCTGGTCCTGACCATGCCTGAAAACCCTGAAGAAATGAGTCAGAGCATCTGGTGTTGCAGTAGCTGCTGGCTCCACTGGAGCATTTGAAGGATGGAGCTGATTACTTGAAAACCACCTAGGCAATGATCCTGCTCAGATTTTTTGACATGGTTGAGACAGATGCATGCGAGCAGGCTGCAGGCTGCTCCTAAACAGCCAGGGAACAAGTTCGGCTTTGTGCCTGCGTTGCCTGGGGCTCTCCCATCCACCACCTTCTCCCTGGGGACTGGCAGCAGGATGCATGGGGAGAGGGGACAATCCTGTATCCCCACAGCACAACCGGCCAAGCAGCAGCCACCACCAGAGGTGCAATTCCCTCCTCATAGGTGGACAGTAAAGTGTCCTTGGCACCAATAATTCATGGCTAAGAGGAAGAGGCAAAGTGTACCCGGTTTCAGTGCAGCTAGTACTTTGAATAAACAGGGAAACAAGTTGTTCCCATGACTCCCCACAGCCTTGGAGGTATTTTTGGTTGTTTATTACCCTCTTTTCCTCTGTCTTCCAACTCCCTCCCCCTCTCTTCTCTTTTTAATAGACTAGGTAGACTCTGAAATCCTCAAGCATCCTTCTTCCCAAAGGAGATTAGCCTCAGGCTAGGTACAAATTACAGGTTTCAACAATAATGGAAAGCACAATTATTCCTTGCGCCTTTTCACTCTCGCTGAGTTGACGTGTAAGCTGCAAAGACTGCATTGGTTCAGTGTTCACTGCTTAGGCAAATTGTGCTGACCCTGGGGGAGAGATTACACCCACAGCGTGTGGTTCAGGTAACAGGAAGGAATTACAAAATTCAGCACTCCCCTTCTGGGCTCCCAAGCATCCAGAAAGTGGGAGCATTGTATTCATGGCAGATAGCCTGAAAAAAAGGACACAGCTGAGGCCTCCTGCTTGAGAAAAAGCAGGTCTTGGGCTGCCACAGACATGAAGGGGTGGTGGACACAGAGAGAGCGCGTGGTTATTGTGGCTCCGTGTGCTTTTTATGCAGGAAGGACACTGGCTCACCAGCTCTCAGGCTAACTCCTAAACATCCTTGGGGTGTCCTGTGGTCCGAGCCTTCCTCTCCCCCTTGCACCCTTCCTGGAAGGTTTTCCAGGATCCCTCTACTCCACTGCAATCCTGTTTCAGACCCTGAAAAAATCCTGTCCCATGATGAAACCAGCCCTTCTTCCCAGTTGTGCATGTGAGCTGCAGCAAGCACTGCATATCACAGCTCCAGCTGGTGCTGGCTGGAAATGGGCAGCAGTGGGCCCTGGGTGGGCAGCAATTTCCAGAGGTAGCACAGCAATCTGGGGCCACAGCTGGGACAAACTCACAGCCCAGGGCCTTGTGAGATTTCCTAGTTTTGTTTTAAGGCATCACGTTGTCACTGCTTCATCAGAGTGTACGGTGAGAGGTTGAATGTCGGGATGCAGGTCTGCTGGTGGCACTGTCTCTGTTCCTACTGAAGGGCACCAGGACTTACCTGCTGGCTCACATGTAGGACGTGGGTGTCTACGTGGCTGAAAACCTTTGAGTCAGAGAAGAGATCTCTCCTGATCTTCCTCTGGGTTTTTTTACACTGCTTCTCTTCTTCCAAGCTGCTGAGCCCTTCCTTGGGAAGAGGGGCTGGAGAGCAGCTTCCCATGGTCATGGATGACTTTTGCAGTAGCTTTTGGAAGGTGGTCATTTTGCAGCTGTTGTTAACTTTGTTGGCCCAAAACGTGAGCACTGTCTTGGAGGGGGAATCCTTGGGCTCATCTCTGACTTTTTGTGTAGCAGAGGCTTTCTTTAGCACCCCCTCCTTGCTGCTGTTCACATTGGTGACTCGGTGAGGGAGTTCCTCTGAGGTCTTGCAGCTGATCTCTTCAGAAATGTGTCCCAGGGGAAAGCTGCCATTACAGACATCTGACATGTGAGCTTCCCTCCTGCCAGGCAAGTTGTCTTCTACCTGGGATGGTATCATGTTTTCTCTATGGTTCCTGGGATGGGCCTGTCTGGATGTGCTTTGTGTGGTTTGTTTTTCATGGTGATTGCCATTCCCAGTGTGATGGGAGGGAATCGTCTCTTTTGCTTTGATAGTCTGAGATTTGGATGAGTTACCTCTGTCATAACTAGTCTTCATCTGTGCAATGGGTAAGGGTGTGAAGAAACCACAGAGAACTGCAGATGGAAAGACAGATGATTTTTTTCAAAAGAAGAATGTGCTCTCTGCGCTGATTACTTCAGAGCCTGCCTGTCTATATGGTTAATTATAGCACATCAGGATTTGGTCAGCAGCGTTTAACCAAAAGTACTGATTTATTTCCTAATTCCAGAAGTAAGATGGGATGGAAATGCCACAGAAAAGCCCTTTTCCTGTTTCCAAGTGCAAATATGTTTTGGTTGGGGTTTTTTTGGACAGTTGGAGATCCCAGTGGCAGGCTATCAGCAGTTACATTTCTGCACTGGAAGGAAATGGAAAAAATTGAGTTATTTTTTTCAGAAAGAAATGGAAAGGAGACATTTACATGCGTTGGAAGGGTCTGCAGGTGGGTGCAGGAAGGGTCTGCAGGAATGACTGGGTGCCTCAGTTTCCCAAAGTGAAACTAGGACTAATCATGTAGCATTTTATCTTGACCCCAGATCCAGGAATCAAGGTGAAGAAAGAATTAACACAATTAGTATTTTGGTGCTCCAGAGAGCTGTACATCTGCTAGAAAATCTTTCTTTTAGGAGGACCCCCAGCTCTCACCCAGCATGTTTTTGCCTTGCTCAGATTCACTTCTGCCATTCAGGTTCCGCAGAAAAATGGCATTCCTTGTATTATTACTTTGCACTTGCAATGTAGGTGTGTTGATTGAGGAGTTTGCAGGAGAAAATATGTGAAAAAGTAGAGGGAAAGGTACAGCCCAGGACTGATGAGGTTTTTGGGTTAAAGCAGTGGGCAGAGCCAGCTCTTGCATGCCCCCAACATCTGCACAGCGCTCGCTCATTTTATCTTGGTTTAGCTTCTATTTGCTGTTGTTGTTTTTAATCATAAAATGACTATTTGTGCAATGCAAATAGCTGAGCCTGCTGTGAGCCACTTAGTGTAGCCCAGAAATGTCACTCTCTGTATTCATCCAGCCTCTCCCATGCAGAGGCAGATTGGGTTTTCAACAGCTGCACTGGGGCACTGGCCTCACTCTTCCAGGAAAGCGGGGTGTCACTCATCCATCTCTCCGCTACCCTGTTTCCCCCCCTGCTTGCTTGGGATTGAGGCTTGCGGAGGTAGGACAGCATTGTCCGGAAGGGATAAGAGATTGTGACCACTCCAGGCTTGCCAAATTTTTTTTCTTATTAACACTTGGAGACCTGTACAAACATTGAGAGGACGCAAACTGCACCAAAGGGTTAACCCAGTGCTGGATGCTCAGATAGCAGAGGATGGCCCAATGGGATGATGTCCCCTAGATAGGTCCTGAGTACATGGGATGGGTTTTTTTGCAGGACAGCCGTACCGGAGCCCAAACCACCCCACTGCTGTGGGCTGTTTGCCCAGCCCGCTGAGGCCATACATTCTCTATTTACTCCTGGGCCACATCTGAGGCCAAACAGATGAATTGTTCATGACCAGCTGTTGACACGTTGAAGTTGTCCTTGTGCATGTGAGCTGTGGTCGCTGCCAGGCTGCTCTCCCATCCCGACTTGCAGACACCTGCTGTCACAGGCAGAGAGGGATTTTGCCTGCCACTTTCTAAATGAGCAACGAGAGCCCACTTCTGAATCCTTCCCGGTCATTACCTGACATGAACTGAGACAGGGTAACTAAAAAAATAAAAAATCCCAGCAGCTGCCAGAAGCCCCAGCCTTTGCTTTAGTGGGGCTTGCTTCTGTAAAGCGTTTCCTATGTCAGAGGGACTGGGGGGCTCTACGCCCAGTTTTTCACCAACTGTTCTTTCTAAGCACAAGTCTCTGTGCTGCCTTACCAAGTGGCATTTAGGAGGGGAGTAGATTTGGACTGGGGTGGAAGATGTTCCCTTGGTGCTTAGCCACAGTCTCAGAAATACTGGAAAAGCCAGGTTCTCTCCAGATGACTGAAAGTGTGAAAATCCTCACTCGCCCGCTTCAATTTTTTTAAGCTGCGCACTTTTCATGGGTTTAAACCAAATATTTTATTTCAGTTCAATGTCTCTTCTGCATCTATGGCTTCAAAATAAATTTAAGCAGAAGCACCACTTTGATATTAGCTTAAACAGCGTCCTTTCTCCATGCCTTAAACACAATGTTTCATATGTAACCCCTACCTCAGAAATTCCTAAATCACTGCTTGCCAACAGCTGGACAAGAGGATAACAGGAGGATGCTGCTTTCTTACTTTCCCCACAAATTTAATTCACAGTTGGACAGGACATGTCTTTGAGAGCATTGACCTTAGTGCAACCTCCGCTTGCATCTACATGGTAGCCAGCCCCTTTCCCAGGTCCCGTAGTGCTCTGGAGGTGAAAACATGTTAATCCATGAAACAGCAGCTCTGGAAGGGATGTTTCAGCCTGGAGGTGCCATTGCAAAGGGCTCAGGGAGAGGTGGGAGAAGGGCCAGCTGCAGCTGGTGTTTGAATGGGAGAAGCACCCAGTGCCTTCCCAGGGACGGTTGTGCTATCAGCAGGCTCTTGGCTCATATTCCCAGACAGCTATTTCAGTCTGCCCTGGCCACGCTCTGAGCAGATAAATGCAATTTTAAAGTACCCCGGGCAACATGATCGCTGGCAGCTCTGTGCACTTTCAGTGCTGGCAGTGCAGGAATTGCTTTGCCTTTATGAGCTGTAGTGGCAGCAACTTAAAGTTGTGGAAAACTTAGAGTGGAAAACCTCTGCAAAAGGGACAGAGAGAGAGCATCTCCCATCTCTGCAGCATACCTCTCACGGTAACCAGCCTGGGGAAGGGAAATGTCTTGGGGAGCGTTGGGCTGGCCAAGGAGCTGTTTGAGTGCAGAGGGTGTGGGGCGAGGAAGGTGGAGGTGATCAGGAGAGAGGGAGAAGGCCGTGAAGAGGCCACCGAAGCAGAGCCACGCTGGATTCCAGCCACTCAGTGTGGGGCTGTGGCACTCCATCCTGCTATGGTAGAGGAAGGAAATGGATGGAGCCAAGGGAAATACATGCAGAGGGGTGACAAAACCCTGGGAAATGATCTCTGGTGGGTCTGTGTGGTGGCACGTGTCCCTGGAAAGACCTGGAGCAGCATGTGCAGGGGCTAAAGGCAGAGCCAGCAAAGCCTTTGAAAAAGGGGGATTCTCCTACTCACCCTGCTCACGACGCAACTGTGGCTCCCCACCGTTGGCAAAAGGCAGGCAATTCCCAACAGACCCCTATTCCTTTTATACATGTGCCAAATCGGGGCTGTCCTTTTTCTTTTTGCACCTTGCTAGTGTCAGGAGGGCTAAAAATACTGTAAAGAGCCAGCAAGCGTGCTAACATTGCTGCTACCAACCAAAGCCTCTGCAGGTCTGGCACTTGTGCAGAGCATAGGGGCCAGGGTGTAGTTTCAGGAGGGGTAGGGGAGAGATAAGAGGTTTTCCCTTAGCATTAGCCAGGCTTTGGCAGGGCAGCAGTGGCTGGGTCTGTCTAGCTGTCTGTGCCCCTGCCTGGGGAGGACAGCTGCTTGCAGGAGGTAGTGCAGCCTATCCGTTTGGGTATTTCTGCAGGGTTGCTCCTGACTGTTGGTTTTGGTTGTTTGTTTTTTTTTTTTCTGGGCACATTTCACTGTGTTTTTGTAGTGCTTTGAATTTCACCATCCTGGCTTTGCCCTGGTAGGGATCTAGGGAAAGCCAAGAGCAGCATTATCCGGTGAGCTGGCTGCCCTCTCTCCCCGCCTCTGCTCATTAGCACTGCTTGGAAACATCTTACAGGCTTGTGAGATGCTCACGGAGTAATTAGCAGCACCTTTGCAATCACCTGCATCTGATCTGAACTTATTGCATCCCCGATTTCCTCACTCTTCTGTAAAATGTCTGGTCCTATCGGGCTGCATCTGCAGGAATAGAAGGGGAACTTTTCATTCTGGCTTTGCACAGCACAGCCTGCATTGCAGCCCTTGACTTTAGCTTGGTACCCTGGGAAATCCCCAGTGCACATCAGGATTAAGAACACCACCTCACAGAGGTAACCAAAAATTTGAAACACAGATATTGGAATATTGTTCTTTGTTATTATCTAACTATGTTCCACTAAGTGGCATCATATCCCTTGTTTCTGTTCACTCATCTAAACTCTGTCTCCAAATATTGAGAATTTTCTTCACCAAACAGGAAATAATAAGGAAGGAAAAATATTTGCCAACTGAACGGAAATGTATTTTTGGAAGAATTTTCCCCAGTTTTGGGCTGAAAGTGGGAAGGGGAAAAAAGGATAAAAACATTACTTTGGAAAAGAGGAGAAACATTTCAATCAAACTCCCCTCAGATCCTGGCCCCCTAAGCTTGCTCCCTTCACCTGGGGCTTGGGAACCACAGCCTCCCGGTGCTGCAGGTTCTCCCTGCTCGGTGTGGGGTTGACTTTTGTTTTGGAGGCAGCAGACACCACACCCTGCTGCTGGAGAGCACAACATGTCACTTGGGTCCCAGCAATGAGACCTTTCTAATTTGCAGAAAATGGTTTCAAAATGAAATTTTCACAGCGAGTAGGGTTTGGCAGCAGGAGGCTGGCAAATGGAGGTCCCGGGTCTTTGGGGAGAGAGCACGAGATGCCATAGCTCAAAGATGTTTCCAGTTACATGTGGCCATTAATGGGTCTGTTTTGCAATTAGTGACCCTGAGCTAGACTCTACCCGATCCAGAGACCTACTGAAACACTGCAAAAGGCTCTGTAAGGCATTACACCCCCCGGCTAATGTAGTTTTGGAGCCAAGGTATGAGTTCAAGCTTCCAGGCAGAGCTAGGGACAGCAGTTTGGCCATGGTGGAGCCCACCGTCAATGGGATTCTGGTTCTTTAGTTTGGGAAACCAGTGACATCTCACCTGGGTTCTGGCCATGTCCTTCTACAGGCTACAGAAATGGATTTTGCTTATCCATGCTCACCGACAAGACAACTAAGGGGAGGATGAGCTTTGGTTTCTGATGTGCAGCAAGTTGTGACTGTCCTTGCTGTGGGACTCTTTTGCTAGGTGATGTCTGAAGAGCGAACTAAAGCTTTTGCAATTGAAATAGGAGGGAAAAGCCCACACCAGATAGACCAAGGGATTCACCAAAAAGGGATGAGCCGATATGAGTTGCCATGGCTGGGCAACTCTACTGACCACAAAATTACAGCATGATTTGGGTTGGAAGGGACCTTAAAGGTCATCTGGTTCCACCCCCCTGCCATGGGCAGGGACACCTTCCACTAGATGAAGTTGCTCCAAGCCTTATCCAGCCTGGCCTTGGACACTGCCAGGGATGGGGCATCCACAGCTGCTCTGGGCAACCTGGTCCAGTGTCTCACCACCCTCACAGTAAACATCTAACAGAGGCTAAGGGGTTTTGCAGCTGTTGCAGGAAAAGGCGAGCTTGCAGCGAGGGCTTCAAGCAGAGAGACAAGGCATTGCAGTGATTGTATTTGGGGGCTTTTCTCAGCATGCAGACAGGCAGGGAAAATGGCACAGGTTTGCTTGGTTGGAGAGTCAGCAACTAGGAAAGGATAAATCAGGTGAGCCTGGAGATGGGGTTGGGATCAGAGGCGAGACAGGAGGGGGCACAGAGGCCTGAGATAACAAAGGCAAATCACTTATTCCCTCCTTCCATGTGAGGAAACAGTGCAAAGAGAATCAGGACACGGAAAGACTTGGGCTGACCAAGGCAGGGAGCTAAAAATACTCTTGCAGGGAGGTATTTTCCAATGCAATTGCAGTGCAATGAAGGCAAATTTGCATCAGGCGGGTCCAGGTGGGAAGCTGTGGCAATAACCCTGTGCAGAGACAAGGGCCTTGAGAAGCTGGTGGGCTGCGTGAGTGGGCAGGGGAAAGCAATGCTTTGAAATGCCAGGGGGAAAAGGTGCAGGCTCCAGCTGCGTAAGGAAAACTGCCCATACCCAGGCTGCTATGGATTTGATCCTAATTGTCTATGTATGACAGGAAGGGCCAGATTCTATATGCAGTTCTAGCTGTAGGTGGGTGTTTGCAGATCAAACCCAGAGAGATGTAGCTGTGCTGTCCCCACCTTGGTTGCATGACATGGTAGAAAGCAGATAAAACTGCCCCTTTGGGCTGGATGCAGCCTCCAGGAAATTCACATCCCTGAGCCATGGCACTGCTAATATGGCAGAGCAAGGAGAAATTTCAGACAGACCAGAATCTGGCCCTGCACTGGGGCTGGTCTCATGCTGTTTGCTTCATCTCTGCAGAGCCACAAGCAACCTGGGATTTGCAGGGCTGGAGTCCAGTGTGGCATCTTTGAGAGGGACTGGCCGTGGGCTCCCAACTCAGGCATACGGATTGTGGCAGCAGTTCTGCAGCCTTCCCATGCAGAGTGTGGTTGAGAAAGTAATTTTCATTGTAATCTTTTATTTTACTTGTGAAGCCTTCCAGACTCAGGGAGTCTCTTGGCTCAAAAGCCGGGAGCTGGTTTTTGGGTTATTTTGGTTTTTGGTTTTTTTTTATAAAGCACTCAGCAGGCATCCAGAATTTAAGAGACGAGGGAGAATTGCTCACTCCTCAGATATTGGCAGCAAGCCGTTTTTCCAGCTTATTTCCCTGGAAAGAGGGGATGAATACATGGAAATAAAGCAAAGGCAGTATTTTAAAATCCTCTAGGTGAGCACCTTCACTTAACGTAGGTCTGGGCTGGCTTTTCAAGGCAGCTGCCTTCCTAATCTGGCAGATCCTAAGCCCAGAGCAGGCATGGAAATCCACAGCTGGTTTTGAAACCAGCCATGAGCTGTGTTTGAATGACAGTGTGTCTTTCAGAAGGGAGCCGAAACCCAAATCAAAGCATCCAGGAGTGGCTGAGTTCACCTCAGCTCCTCTGAAATTAACACCATGTTGTTCTTGCAGCTAAAACCCCTGATTTACTTGGAGTCTGCAGTTTTCCAGTTGACAAGGGACAGCTGCTGGACATGGGGTACCCAGCCATCTGCTTGATTCAGAAGCTGTTGGCCAAAATGTGCACCCTTTGAGGGTCAGGGCCACCTTGTTCTGTTTGTACAACACCTGTCGGCTTGGGGTTAGTGTCTAAATGATGCTGCTCATGTCTAAGAAGTTTACAGCAATTCCAGCTGGGGAGGCATTTGTGTCCTGGGGTGGTCTTTGAAAGCATGAGATTCAAAAAGCAAGCAAAAAGGAGACAAATAGGTGATGCTTCAGTATGTTTTCTGATTTGGAGGGTGCTCTCAACACTATTTTTACAAGGGCATCTAGTGGCAGAATGAGGGGGAATGATTTTAAATTGAAAGAGGGGAGATTTAGATCAGCTATTAGGAAGAAATTCTTCCCTGTGAGGGTGGCGAGGCGCTGGCACAGGCTGCCCAGAGCAGCTGTGGATGCCCCATCCCTGGCAGTGCCCAAGGCCAGGCTGGACGGGGCTTGGAGCAACCTGGGCTGGTGGAGGGTGTCCCTGCCCATGGCAGGGGGTTGGAACTTGATGACCTTTAATGTCCCTTCCAACCTAAGCCATGCTGTGATTCTAAGAAAATAAATTGGGAGACCAGAAAAAGCAAACTGAAAACTGGGAATCCTGTTTTCTCACCTGAGGCTGTAAGATAAACTGCAGAGACTTGGTGTCTCCTAGTCCACCAAGAAGCACAGATAGAAATGCCCATGTTCCTCAGCTTCTCTTGCTGCACGCTTCCAGGGACTTGAGCTCACAACCTCCTGCTCTGCCTGTGCTTGGCACATGGGACCCGATCTCAGGTGGAACCTTTGCCCGCTGCTGCAGCACAAGGAACAGATTTACAGTGCTGTGAGAAGACCTCTTGATGGAAGCGGGCTCCTGTTTGGTAGAGCTCACCAATCTGCCACAGGGACCTGGAGCTGCTGTGGTGCAAAGGTACGTTTTAAGGAACGATATGGGTAATAATGCATCAGGCATGTCTGTCACCAAGTTACCTCTTCTTATGCATCACCGTCTTTCATGACCTTTTTTGAGTGCTTTCTCTTAATTAATAGTTATTTTTTGCAGACTGAGGAAGAACACGGGGCTTTTGACAGTTCCCTTCCATCATAGTTTCCTTCCCTTTATTTTGTTTTGTCATTTCTTTCAGGTGAATACTCAAATCACAAATGAGTCAATTTCTTTTTTTTTTTTTTTTTTTTTTTTTTTAATCAAAAGCACAAAATACCCCACAGAGACTGGGCACATTCAGCTTTCTCACAGTGCTGGCATCTCACAATGATGATGATGTGTTTGATGAGCTCCTAATAATGTTGCAAAGAACCATCCCCTCTTGAAGCTTGCCTCCTGGCACCAATCTGACACCAAAATCTTTGAACCTTAGACAAGTATTTAATTGACATCACTGAACTGGCCCGGTATCATCATGCTGAAGCTGTCAGGCTGCTGCAGACAAAGGGAAGGAACAATGTAAGTGACCTTTGTTAAGAGAAGGCTGGATAGTGGGGAAGCACAGCCAAGGATGAGAGCATACGTGCTCCCTGGTGCATTTCCATGCTTTGCTACTCTATAGCATGTTTTACCACACAGAGCACCCAATGGCCCACAGGGTTTCCTGATGGTCTGGTAATATACACCGCAGTAGGGTTGGTTTGGGTTGTGGTTTGTTGCCTGGTGATGTAAAAAGTTCCTCAGTAGGGACATGCAAAGGTTGTGTAGAGGTCTGCCAGAGAGAATGACTGTCTGGTTCATCTCCAGTTACAGGTCCCAGTCAGGAACTGGTACACCAGAAAAGACTTTGTGATTATGTAGTATCCTCAAAGATAGATGTTCTGGGTATCTGGTAAAGCTTTCAGCACTGGGAAAATTTCCAAACATGAGTCTTGTGGAAAAGGTGGGGAAAATTATGGACCAGACTTCTGAGTCCTTGAGGTCTGTTTGCCAGACACAGGCAGAATGTCCTTGGGGTCCGTGTGGACCCTGCAGCAGCTTCCCAGACATTGGTGTTGGGCTGTGACAGTCTGCCAAACAAAACTGCTCACACCACCACTACCAAAGCTGTCAGCAGGAAACCACATGCTGCCACCAGGTGTGTAACGATAAATACACCTCCCAGCTTGCACGAGCAACGCTCTCCGTGTTGTGTCTTCTGGTTTTGCACTGGTTCTCATCTCCTTTTCATCCACCATGGGTCATGTCTGAGTGAAAGCAGGCAGACAGGGCAGGCTGTTACAAGAGATGCGCTCCCAGAAATGTGCTGCTGCTGTTTATTTTTACTCGTTCCTGCTTTGCAAGGATGGAGTGTGTGGGAAGAACAAATGATCTCTTCCTTCAGATTGAAAGGGAGGGAGAAAACAAACACCATTTTAATGCACGATTGTGCTTGACAACCAACAAGCCTGGATTTTACGGCATAATTAGGCCCTCAGGTGTCTTAGCAAGGAAAATGGACAGCTTCCAGTCCTCGGCACAACCACCAGGCAGGAGAAAGCACTAAGACAAGTAGCCAGCCCTTCTCCAGGAGTTAAAAGGAGGCATTCACCTTTCTCAGGTGAATCAACACAGCAGGCATTGGCTGTGCTTGGACTGTAATGCTGACATACGGTTTTCTTCGTAGCCTGGTGGTCCCAAAATAGCAGAGAAGGGACGTTCGATGCCATCTATTGGAGAGGCGTAGGAAGGGAGAAGACAAGGTGACTTCACCTGTGTGGGTGATATACCACTGCAGACAGACTGGCTGTTTTGGCTTAAAACTTCACTTCCACCTGGAGTGGGTGGTTAATAAAGTGCCTTGTCTCTATTGTACAGCAATAAGGCAAAGCTACATTCTCTAGTATGGGATGTTCAACGTAAACGTCATCTCAGACAAACCCTCTGAGGGAATAGAGCAACAAAAGAGTGATTTCTTAGCAACAAGTAGTTTGCCGATGGTGTATCAGGACAAAGAAGAGCAAAGACCATGGATGGCTGGTTCTGCTTAGCAGTTGTGGGGCGGCTGTTCACTCTGAAATCAGAGGCTTGCTCCTCTCCTGGTTTGGTGACCAAGGACAGCACACACAATGCTGACATTGTGGGACTGAGATGTGTCCAAAGTAGTGTTCTCCTGATGGTCCCATTGGTGTCCAGGAGATGTAGGCCAGAGAACTCGTGGACAACAAGCAGAGGGGTGCTTTTACTGTTCATACGTACAATAAGGTTCAGTTTACCACTGTGCCTTGTTCTTTTCCTCTTGGCTCGTGCAGGGTCTGTGGGGACCCATGGATGCTGCTTTGGTTTTGCAGGGGTTTTGCCCCTTTTAGAAGGACTATGTGTGTACTTGGTGTTTGTAAGCAATAGTCTGATTCCAGCTGACATCAGCTAGGAATCCAATAGACACGTTCCAGGACTGTTTTCATTGGACTAATTATTGTTGCTGGTGTAACAAGCAGCTCTGTAATCATAACTTTTGTTCTTCATGGATCTCCACAGACCCATTAAACCCCATTGTAATCTATAGGATCCCTGGAGTACATGAAAATTAATAGCAGTGCCTATGCATTACAATTACCACCAGGCAAAACTCAGAAATTCCTTTTTGCTAGAAAGTCCAATTCTCTGAAAAACAGTGATTCAGAATTAGCAGCTCTTAGGAAAATAAGAATCCTGAAACAAAAGTTCAGAAATCCTCTTTCTTGGCTATTTGAAAAACTGCATGTTGAGCTTCTCCAAGAGAGATCAGCCTCTCTTCTTCTTTTAATTTACTTTTAGTGTTATATTTAAAACAAAACAAAACAAACCAAACCCCAAAAAACCCCACAAACCAGCTGCTACTCTAATTAGTATTGAGTGCAACAGCTTCTTTTACCATTTAATTCAAAATGTCAAACAATTCCCTTCCAGCAGCAAGACACACCTCAGACAAGCAGATAAGATGTTTCATTAGAGCAGTAGCTGCTTTCAGTATTGTGGAAAACTGATTGTAGGCTAAAATAAAAGCAGAAAAATATGGAGCTGGACTGGCAAGCAGGTGGGAGAAATTCTAGATGAAGTTAGCACCCAGGTGTTTTCCCAGAGACCTATTAGGTGCAATTTTTTTCTCTTCTCCCTCCCCAGCCCCCGCTGCCTGGTTTTTTTTTTGGTTGTTGGGGGTTTTTTTGTTTGTTTGTTTTGTTTTTTTTTTTTCCCCCTGGTGAATTGATTTGTTTCCAAGAGAAATTTTCAGTCTTGCCAAAACTTCATTTTCCTGAGAAGCTGCAGTCCTAATAAACCTGCAGCCAGCAGGGAAACTCCATTTGCAGTGAAGTACATCCAGCTTCTCTGCAGACCCCCAGGAGGTGGATAAGAAAACCCATTTTCTAGGTTCAGAAACCCCTTTTCTGCCCATTGTACAGACAAAGAAACAAGCCAGGTGTGACTTGGTCCGAATCTTCATCCGTGTTGAATCACTGGCTTGTAGGAACTACAGTTCCTGCTATGGAGCATGAGCTTTCTAAAGATTCAAAGAGGATAATCCTTATTTTTAAAAAATGTCAGTTTAAGTTCAGATATAGCCAGGGATTAAAACAAAAGCAATGTATGTACAAAGCAGCATTATTTCCTATGGGCCAGTAAATTAATGGAGACTCTAAGGCTGTTCCTGCATTAGGTACAGCAGTGGATCTCCAAGCCTTGCATGCAGACCCTAAGGTGACAAGCCAGACCTCAACCTTACAGGGACACAGCTGTGGAAAACGTCTAAATCACCAGGATGATACAGCAGATGGTGTGTTGAAACAGTAATTTAGGTGTGTTTGCTAAGGTGGACCTGGACTTCTGCTCTGCTGTGGAGGTGGGGCTTGAACCTTCGTGCCCAGTGATTGTCCAGCCATCAGATGTGGCCGTGGGTTGAGCTGGGAGAGAGAGGGTGGACCTTCAGCGGGGATCAGAAATGCTTCCACAGCCTGACAACCTTCCTGCTCAGCACCACACTTTCCCAGTTTTTTTTCTTTTTTTTTCTTTTTTTTCTTTTTTCTTTTTTTTCTTTTTTCTTTTTTTTTTCTTTTTTTTCTTTTTTTCTTTTTTCTTTTTTTTCTTTTTTCTTTTTTTTCTTTTTTCTTTTTTTTTCTTTTTTTTCTTTTTTTCTTTTTTCTTTTTTTTCTTTTTTCTTTTTTTTCTTTTTTCTTTTTTTTCTTTTTTTCTTTTCTTTCCTTTCTTTCTTTTTTTTTTTTTGGTGGAAGGGTGGGAACCATGATAAGTTGAGGTTTTTTGACAAAAATTATTTGAGGGATTCCTGATCCACTCCAACCTGTGACAGTTTCTACCTGCTTGTGCAGGAGATGTGGGCAGCAGGGGTCAGAGGATTTTTGGCACCACATACTGGGTGAAAAAAAAAAGTAGGAGGAAGCAGCACAGACATGTTTTACTTCACTGGAAGTTATGGGGGAACTGGGAAGCCGGTTGGAGAGCTCTTCCCTGGAGGAGGTGAGGAGTTTTCCTACCTCCCTTGAGTGTTGTTGTGTTTTTTTGGTTTTTTTTATGGCTCCTCCAGGTCTAACAGATGTAGGCAGGCTTGCTGTAAGATGCTTAGCCCACAAGTGCTGGTGTCTGCGGGGTAGCTGTTCTCGCTGGAGGGCTCTGTGTCCCTTTTTGCTGAACCAGCAATGGTCACAAGTCATCATGCAACCACTGCAGCCATCTTCACCTCTGCTTGGTGTTGTCCCCGTGGGACAACCAGGAGCCTGAGGACAGTGGGGTGCACGCCACACATAAATAGAGGGCAGTTGTGCATTGCTGCTAGGAGTGAAACCAAGTCTCTTTATATTGTTTGAGTAACAAACCAAGGAAATATCTGTAATCTCTCTTCCCTGCCCCTCCTATGGAGCTATCTTATTGCCTTTCCTGTGGAGTCCTCTGCTGTGGTTCTGCCTGTGGGAACTACTGCCCAAATGGATTTTTCAAGCTTTGGCTGGTTCTTCTCAGGGTTTTTTACAGGGTTCCCTTTTTGCACATCTGTCTTTCATGGCAGGAGGAAAAAAACGGAGTGATTTCCAGTTTCTATCTGTTTTCTGAGCTGGGATGGTATGGCAGCTTCTCTCCTGTAAAAGCTCAGCTTGGACAGTGTTACTACTTTTCAGCAGGCTGTCTTTTTGCTGACCCTTCCCCAGCTGGTACGTGCTTGGCGATGGCTTTCTCCCAGAGCGCATCCTCTTCAGCACATCCCACCTGTGCTGGAGTGGAGCCCTGCCTGGACCCTGAATCGCAGAGTTTGGTACTGCTTAATCTTTGTTACCGGTGCCTTGTTCAGGCATCAAGGCATGGGCTGCACTTCAGTTTTGCTGGTTTACAAAAAGCATACCCTTATGGGACAGAGGAAGGACCCTTGTTGTGGTGGAGACAGACACAGCAGCTAGAAACAGGGCTGTCTGTCTGTATAGGAATGGGGATAGGTGGCTGCAACGCATTGTTGTAAAGGAGAGCAAAGGGAGCTATCCTAAAAATGGTCTGCAGAGTAGGTGAAATCCTAAAAAGAAGCCAACACTGCCTCTAAGAGCTGTGACCAATGCAGGTGACGGAGGCAATAGGTGCAGCGATGTGCTAAAGTCACAGCTGTGCAGGGAGAAATCCCATATCTGTGCCCTGACACAGGAACCACTGGATTATACAGGTCTGGATGAGACCCTGATGTCATAGATAAAGGTGCTGGACAAATTTAAAAGCATCATGCCATAGCTGAAAGCAACTCAGGTCATGCTACAGTTACTGAGCTTGGATGGCAGCTAAGGATAGTCACTCCTCTCCACGTAAGATCCTAATTAAATTCCTGCCAATTGAATTCCTGCCTATATTTTACCCTTGAGCAGATTCCCGTCCTGCTAGCACACTGCACTCCTGCCTGCTAAGCAAGCCTTCACCCTAGCTGACACAGAACTGCTTCCTTGCATGATTCTGAGAAAAACAACCACCCAGTTCTTTCTAAGTCTTTGGGAAGTTTGGGATGGCCCAGGGCCATCCAGCAGATGCCTTGCAGCCTCTCAGCCAGTGCACTTTGTTTCTCTTCCAGCAGTATGTACCTGGATGCCAGACACCCTGGGATGGAAGGAGGACACGTTTCAGCTCCTCCAAGTCCCCAAGCTTTGCTGCAGACTTAGGTATTTCCTTTCCTGCTTGCTCTGGTACCCCTCCTTCAGCATTTCTTGCCTCTGAGCATGACAGTTAGGGTTCAGTCTTTTAAAATAAGAACTATTCAGGATGCTCCAGCTGGGGTCTCACAAGTCTGATACAACAGCATTAAAGTTTCCTTTCCAGCACTGTAACTCCTTCCCAGTACATCCTAGGACCGCATTTTCCACAGATGCCTCAATTACTTATGTTATAAGTATCCCATATCTCCACATTTTCTCCTCTTCCATTATTTCCAAACTGTATTTTTTTCCCTTTTAGTCAAACTTTTTGTTTGATCCCTTCAGTACACACTCTCATACCTTATTAAATTCCACTCTTTTTAGCTCTCAAGCATTTTGTCTTTTATGATAACTTCCAGTTCTTCCCTCTGCAGAGTCCTTATCTCTGTACCCACAGCAATCATCAGCTCCCTGCTCTTCCTTTAGTCAAAACTACTATTGAAAATATATTTTTTTTTCAAATGGAGCCCAGTGTCTCACCTTTTGACTCCATTAGAAACTTCATCCCCACCCATTAGTTCCCTTCCCATCAGAACCTGGTGCTGTCTACACCCTGCCCTCAGCTTGCTGCTTACTCATCTTCACAGATTCCAAACAAATCCTTTTTTTCAGAACATTACTGAGTAGATAAGATGCCAGGCATGATGTCGGCAAGTATATCAGTGAGGTTCTCAGACAGGAGACCTCTCATATTTCACCTTTCTAGGAAAACAGTTTTATGGCAACGAATTAGGGTAGGAGGTATGGGAGGAAAGCAACTGTGGCGGCTCCTGCTGTCAGGTTCACTTGCTCATCTTGAGCAACAACTGATTTCCTACCACAACAGCTGGGGCTTATCCTGCTTGTTTTTCGATTTCCACAGTGTGGACACAAGATCCAACGTAGCCACTGTGAATCCCTCGTGCTCAGGAGGGAAAGCAGGTACTGGTGGGCAGCAGGAGGTCTGATGAGCTGCATGCAAGGACGAAACGTTGTGATAAACCTTACTCTTGTGATTAGCTTTGAATCCCTCAACCTCTTGTGGAAATTGCCCCAGCAGACTTCTATCATGGCTTTGCACAGACCTGACAATGAGTTGCAGGACATCCATCTTTTCAGAGATCTTCCACAAGCAGTCTTTGAGGTTCCAGGTCTGGACCTACTGTGTCACTTGCTGATTGTATTAATGCCATGCCAGAGATTAATCTATCCCCTGCATTGTAAGCACTAAAGATGCAGCTGCTGGGAAGAGCTGCTCCAGGCTACGTCTTGGCAAATGTCTTAGTATGTGAACATTTTAAAGATGACTTAATAATTCCAGAAAACACAACCCCCAAAGCATGGAAGGATCAGCAAGACATTACCTGCTGGTAGGATGGAAGATGGGAGGTGGCCAGCACAAGGCATCTGCAGCTTGTAAGGTATGGACAGGCCCACAGGGTTGACTCTGTGGCCAGTTAGCCCTAACTAGGGTCTCAACAAATCAAATATAGAACTGAAACAGCCAAGGATAAAAATATCGTGAGGTTACAGAGAAATTCATAGCTTAGCCCACCCACTGTCAATGCCTTTGACTGAATTCCACCTTCTCTGCATCCTTGGTGTTTTTTCCCATGAACCAATTCCCATTTTATTGCTTAGGAGAATTAATTCTATCATCCAATTCTTCAGATATTTCATTCATTTTCTCCTCCAAATGAGGGATTTAAAAACCCGGCAGGTTTTATTGATGGCCATTATAAAAGAACATAATGCCTATAAAATGTGCACTGTAGTTTTATGTTTTTCTGCATCCCTACAGCATTTCGATATTACATAGCAACATGTTGCCTCTGTCTTTCTAGGGCAAATCCAGACTTAGCCTAAGGCCCCAGACAAACTTTCCCACAAGGCACCACAGCCCCAGAAAGAGAAGAAAATATTGAATGTGTGTGTGTCAAATGCAAGTAAATGTTCGCTGGGGAATGAGCAATTTATAGGGTCAGAAACCCCTTGCTAAAGATGAGATAAGGGTTAGGGAAGGCTTGCTAAATTTCTCAGAGCACTGAATTCTCTTTAATTGGCAATTTCTCCATGCTGACATGTTTGTGAGGGTCCCCAGGACAGAGGAACTTTGCTAAATCTTTGGTCTTTTGTATTATAAAATCTTTCGGACACAAGCTGAGGTGCATTTTGTCACCCCAGGTGGAAAAGATGCAGACACCACTAAGAATTTATATTTTCTGTTGCCTTGGATGCTTTCCTTCCGGGGTTGGCTTCTTAGCATTGCATTAACCAACCCACTCCCAGGCAGAACTCTCTTACCAGCCTCATTTGTGCATTTGTGTGCTGCAAGATAAGGGAATGAATTTGGCTGGTTGTCAGTTAATTAACAGACCGCTGATGAATTTGTGCCACTATCAGCAGGGTATTAGTGCTCTCCTGGGCACCTGCTGTCAACGGGAGGCAGAGGACAGAGTTTCTGTGGCGTCCGTGCTACAGGGCAAGTGGTCCACGCGGTCCTGCCCCCACAAGGGCAGGCACTGTTGCTCCTCCCAGATATCACAAAGCAATGGATATTTCTAAAAAAAAAAAAATGAAAATCCAGAGCAAGATGCCCTGATGGCCTCCACCAAGGACACAGAAAGGCTTGTGCATACACCCAAACTGCAATTATTCAAGCTGAACACTTGCAAGAAAATAACATTTTTTTTTTTCTTTTCTGTGAACAAATGATGACAAATTCCAGCAAGTGGAACTTGAAGTTCTCCCTTTCCTGTGAGGTCCTGCACACCCGGCTGCCACAGGGGTTTGAATACTTTAGATGAGAAATAAATGAATGGATTTTCCCCAATTCTCATTCCTTGCACAATCCTTTCACTCTTCTGGGGTACCAAAATGAGCTCAGCCCAAGGGTCAGGGTGGGTTTCATTGAAAATGGGCAGCATCTCCCAGGGTTTGGCAATAGAAGCCTGCTGTCAGTGGGAGACACAAGGCTTTGCTGTGAACAGCTGTGGCTTTGGGGAAATCTCTTTCTGGCTGCATGTTTCAGGGAATGAAAACCCTCTGCTGAGCCCTTGCTGAGCAGGAGGTACATCTGCTAAGGGATGAGCAAAGAGAAAACACATGGAAGGGGAAGGAAATGTGAGCATGTGGTATATATATGCAGAGAATTATCTGAGCTCAGGTATAAAAATAACAATTGCCATTTGTGGGTTTTTTTAACCAATGCCTAATTCTTCAAATCCTTCCACTCAAAGAGTGTATCTCTATGTTGTTTTTCCTCCTTTACTTCTACCCTAGAAGGAAAGAATCAGAAGAAATATATAATAAACATGAGACATTTTGGACTTCCATAGCGTTTGTATAGTGGTCTTAGTATTCCAATCAGGTTCCTGTGCGAGCCTGAGCAGCTGCAGGCTGCAAAGGGAGTGAAATAAGTTCCTCAAACAGAGAACTAGGTGTCCTACAAAGCAGCACATGACATTATGCAGAAGACTGGCCTCCAAGACCTCAGAAAAGCCACTGAGATACAAGCTCAAGGCTGAAACCAGTTTATTCCCACACAGTCAGTCGTGATGTTGGATATCCAGGGAAACATCAGGTAAGCAGTGTTTGTGTGGTGGGGAATGCTGCCTGCAAAGCAATGACTGAAAAGGATTTGGGGGTTGACCTGTGAAGTCCCAGTGCCCAATGTGATGCTATGACCGAAAAAGCTGCCAAGGCTTTGTATGTGCAAGATGGGGCAGCCCCGGCAGGAAGGTGGGATCAGGTTGGTGACCTGGGGCCACTTAAGTCATCCTTGCTTCAAGAAGTAGGTCTAAAAATGCAATTTTCAGATAGATCATCAATTTTATTTTTTTTTTAAAGGCTTCTCCTGATTTGCAGACTGAAACCCACTGCCTGAAGACAGGACCATAGCTCTGCTGGGAAACAGCAGCTGGGAGAGCAGGGACAGGGGCAGGTGAGGGGACACAGGGTGCCTTGTGACGGGGACACAGAAGTAACCCACCAAATGAGCTGAGTTCTCTTTGGGTGTGGATTCTGATGGCAACCTCCACAATTTTCCAAAGCAATCTCTTGCTTTACTTTTCTCCCTGGCCCAGCCACTGCTAACCACAAAATATGTTGGGCAAAGAGTGCTGTGCACCAAGCCTGCTCCGGCTTCACGGAGTTGACAAATGCCTCGTGTCCTGACCAGCGGCCCGAGACTGATGGTTTGCAATTGTCTTTTGTCTCTGAGGCCTCTCAGTACCATAATCCCAGGGGCTGCGCTTGTGCTAACTGGCTAAACACAGTCCCAAGCCCTCTCTCTGTCTTGCTGTTTGATACATATGTTATTGTCTCTGAAGTCCTTTGCAGAAGCAGAGCCCGAGCAGATCTGTACTGTCGTTTATCCCACCTGAGCTGTCTGGACAGGGACAGGACCACATAACACAGGAGCATAAGAGGGGCAGTGCTGAGTCAGACAGGACATCCATCTAACCCTATGCCTTGTGGCTGACCATGGCCAACAGCAGGATCTTAGAGAAGGGTGGGAGAGCAAAGCCTGCTGCTTTGTCTAAACAAGATTCTCCCAGCCCCAAGGCATGTTGTCTCAGACACCTTCTGAGCCAAATGTGGCCTCTGTGCTTTTAGCAATTCTCAGTTAATTTCTCCACCGTTAATTGGTGTGGTCTCCCGAGGAGCCCACATAAGCTGTCAGCATCTGCATGATCATGTGGTAAGGAGGTACATGGCTCCAATGTGAAGAACCATTTCTGTAGGCCACTCTCATGTATGTGGCCCTCACTGTCAGCCTTCTCTGCATCTTCCACAGGCATCCAAGAGCTTCCTGGGAATGACATGGCCGTTTCAAGCCAGGTTTGTAGGATAGACCAGGTAATGTAGACAGAAGGTATCTTCATCACACAAATGGCCTTCAGGGCCACTCTTTTCATCCTGTGCAGAGGCAGCCTGTGTCTCCCCAGGGTATCAGCTGTGAGGGCAACAGTTGTGTTAGCATCATTTGGAGTTACAAATCCCAAGAAAACACAGGGCCCATACTTTCAGAGTTCGTACAACATTAACGTTGAGCTGCTAAACAGGACTTTGAAGGAGTCACAAGGGGTCTGAGCCAAGGAAGGCCCATGGGATCTCAGCAAGGGGCAAGGGCCTGACTCCCACTTTCTCTGTAATCTGCTTTGCCCTCTGTGCTAGTTTAAAGACAGCATTACATCTTGCAGCGTGGGGAAATGTGTGTGCAGGCCTCCTCTTCTCAGGTGGAAATCCTCAGCCATTTCTGGTTTGTTGTTGACTTTTGTTCTTCTTTAATTGAAGCACTGCTGTAAAGAATTAAAAGTAAACTGTTTTGAAGAAGGGATACACTTGGTCATAAGTACATCTGTGCAAGTTTTACTCACACCTTTCGGAGCTGCTCAGAGCTCTGGTATTTACTGATGTGTGTCCTTCTGTGCTGAGTTGCTTTAATAGAAGTTTAGTCTTTGCTCCTGCCTCTTAAATGCATCTGCAGCCCTCACTTCTGTGTGATCTCTGACAGGCTTGGACAACCTGCTGAAAAGGGAGCAGGAGATGGGCAGCAGCATCCTTTGGGGTGCACCATGTTGGTGGTCCCCCATCAGCCGAACATCTCCCTGTCATCAGCCCTTGCCCTTGCCCCTTCACTCCCCCACCCATGGCTGTCAGCACCCTGCCTTGAAGCACGGGCCCAATGGCCAAAGATAGGTAATGAAATGAAGCAGAAAGACTGACAAGGATGCAGAGATGAGGGGCAGGGAAGAAGCTTCCACACTTGGATGGGAAGGTCTAGGGTTCAGCAGAGGAGGAGAGGCCAACGAAAGGGGAGCTTTCAGGAATCAGAGCTAGTCAGCAGCTTCCTTTAGCCCAAGGTCAGCCTCAGTTTCCAGCACATGGGCTTGGTGTGGAGGGGAATGCCTGACTGTAGAATCCCCTCCTGCACTGTCACCCTCATGGACAGACTGATGATTCTTGGGAAGCCCATCTGTCCTATACAGCCAAGTGGAAGAATAAATAAGGCTGTAGCATGGGGATTTCCGTCCCAGTGCTGCAGGAAAGCCAGGAGGAACCTGGCCATGCTTCTGAGGCTAGCATTTGTCTTAAAATCTTCTGTACTGTGGAAGGTTTCATCTCCCTCCCCTCCAATATAGGACAGATCTTCCACCAACAGACATTGGGTGCCTCTGCTCGGTTCAGTTTCAGTTTATATCTAATAAGACCTTGCAATGAGTTTTTAACTGCATTGGAGAAGACAACCCCAGGCACCAGAGAAAGCAGAAAAAGGCAATTTCTGTCAATGACAAGAAAGAGAAGAACAGCCTTTAAGAGAAGAGGATGTAGAAGGATAGTCATGGAGGAGAGCAATTTGGCAGTGATTTCTCCCCAGTTCATATTATTGGGGTATCGATAGCAAAGCTAATGGCTCTACGGTTCCAGATACAATGTGCAAGACTGATTAGAGCATCTGCTGAGAGGCAGTTACTTTTACTCTTGTTGGCAAATCATTGTTTACGTCTCGTGTTTTGAAATGCAGCTGGGTTCCAGCCTTTCCTCACCAACTGGCAGAATGAATCCATGCCCATGTGCTGCTCTTTAGTAACACAAACAGCACAGCCAGATTCCACTTAGCAGGGTTTGCTCACTCCCTAAACATGCAAGGCTTGGCTACGAGCACGCCAGCTTGTTTCTGGCAGCTCCTTGAGCATAGCGAGCACCGTGGGAGAGTCACAAGCGGGTTAAAGCATGGCTGAGCACCTGCAAGGTATTCTGGAACAAGAACAAGCTTAATTTGTCAGTCAAGGTCAGGGGTGTGCTGTAGTTCATCTTCTTGGTGTGATCAGCTTCCCTTTGCCAGTTCCACTGGCAATTCTGGAGATGTCTGTTAACACGGGTAACCCTCATTTCATTTTGGTTTTGTCTTAACCTTTTCTGGATCTATCAGTAATGGTAGGTTGTGTTTGTTCAACCTCAGTGTCGCAGCAAAGACCCTGAGAGCCCAAAGAGCAGTTCGAGCTGCGGAGGTGGAGATGAAAGGCTGCAGCTCTGAGATCTACATGAATTTCTAGGGTGAGCTTGGATGGATCCCATTCATCCATTATGAGCTGCACGTGCTGCCATCTCCTGCTGTATGTTACTTGGAGTGGTGCGCTGAAGCCACCCTTACTGTGCTGCTTGTTCCTCCCTCTGGGTTTGTTATCATCTATGGAAAGAAGGGACACAGCATCCTGGTAATGAGTAGTAAGAGCTGTTATTGCTGGAGCTCACCTGCTCACTGCCTAAATAATTCCCAGATGCCCTTTTAGACAGGAAAGTCTTCTGTACAGAACTCCAGCAGTGGTACAGACAGCTACCAGCTTCTCAGTAAGTGTTTTGGGACTTATGGCCCAACCAGCCCTGTAGACACAACTTTCAAAAATCTTTTATGCAGAGTTAATCTACAAGGTTTAGACAACTTAGAGGTGAAGACCAAGCTGAAGGCAATGCCCTGTTTATCACTGTGCATAGCAAATGAGATGGTGGTGAGCAAAAAGCTGAGGAGTTGTAGCAGAAGTGTAACAGTGATGGATGAATGCTGTATTTTAGACAAGTGGGCAATAAGGCGTTACCCACAAATAGGAGCTGAACCCTGTATTTTGAAGAGAAGGAAAAAGAGGGGAAAGAAGAAATTTAGACAAAGCAAGGGCAGAACACTAAGCCAGCCTAAACCTTGTTGGTTCATCTTGCGAAGATGGGAAATTTGAGGTCTGCTGGCCACACTCACATCCAGCTCCCAAGCAACTGTGTTTTCAGTGCTGGGGCTGCTCAGTGCACCGCTCCTCTCTGCTGGGAAGTGAGCAGGGCTCAGAGGAGAGGGAAGGACCTGAGAGAAGCCATTGCTTTTTGTTTCCCAGTCTGTTCTCAGGTTCAGGCCACTGATGGTGCGATGAGGGATGGCTGACTCACCAGGCATCATGCTGTTTCACAGGAGCAATACGGAGCTCCTGACACCTGCTGATTTTGTGTTAAGTAAAGTAGATACACCCCTGTGCCAGATGTGCTGTATCACACTCCCCTTTAGCAGAATCCTTTGGCTTTCCAGACCATGTCATGTTTATGCAGGTTCCCAAGCACAAATTATCTATCTTTCCCATTGTCCTTCACCAATAAACATCCAATTAAAACGTGCAGTTACCATGGTTTCTTCCTCACCAGCCTAGGTGGCTTAGATGTGAAGTTTGAGTTTGTGGGGAAAAAAATATAAATAAAATATTTTCTTGTTAGGAAATGTACTCATTAGGCTGATAGTCTTAAAATGTTCTGTTCAGCCCACTGTGTTTGGGGGGGTTTGATGGTGTTATTTTGGGGTTTTCTGAGTACTGAAATCCGTGGAAAGGGAAGAGCTTGGGAATGGTTTACCATGACAAATACATTGTTCTCAGAGTAAATTTAAGCAGCCAGAGAGGAGCACTGGAGCTGGGGAATGTTTACTGGAGTATATGAACGTGCTGTTGAAAATAGTTTGTTGTTGGTAAAAGCTGGGTTTAATTGTAGTCTCTTAAAAATCCCTGAATGTCATATAAAGAGAAAAGCTTTACAACAAAACATGTCTTTTAGGGCAGAGTTGAAGATGAATGTAGAGCCTAGAAACAAACTGGAGTTGCCTGGACTGGGTTACAAAACCGCGACTTTTGTCATGCAGCCTGTCCCACCATCCTGCTTTTCAGGATCCTCACATGGCAGAGGAATCTGAACTCAAAACCCTGGCTCCACTCAATGCCTTAGGGATCAGGCAATGTAATCCAACTAATTTATTCAATTTTCCCTACGGGGAGAACAAGAGGCCACTCCTGGCAGGTCACAGCTGCTGCAGAGACAGAAAGCAGAATGTGTCAGTGATTTGGTGAAGTCAAGCTCAGCTGAATCCCATGCATCCTAATCAACATGGCATGTTGGGACAGTGCAAAACTTAGTCTCAGCTGTGATAGAGACAAATAGCATAATTCACAGCTCTCCAAGCCATCAGTTTGTACCTTCTCCCTTTGCAAACCTAAGGGAAGGCACAGGGGAAAAAAAGGTTAACACTCACTGAAACACCGGTAGGTCTGTAGAGAGTAGCAATTCATCATAAATAATTACCAGCAAATAAGTGATAATGATAGCTGACCAGGTGAAGTCAGGCAGCTGGCAAGGCCCTGGAGAAATGTCATCTGGATAGATTCATCAGCTTTGGCTTTCTCCTTTTTCTTCCTTCTCTCCATGTTCAAGGAAGACAGACTGAAATGGAAAGAGACGTAGAGAGGAAGTAATAGGATGACATTAAAGGGAGCCTATTCTACCAAAAAAACCCTACCCACCCCCACCCCAAAAACCCATAAAAAATTATAAAGGCAAGAGTCTTTGCTGGCCAAGAGAAAGCCATGAGAGAGATCCTAGCAGCTAGCTGGTCTACAAGGTGTGCTGTGCCACTAAGTAGACATAATGGCATAATAAAACAGGATGGAAAATGTGTTAAAAAAACCGTCAAATGGTCATCCAAACGGTTCCGTCTCCCCCATGAGATGGTGTGTGCCAGCTAGTGCTCTCCATAACACAGCCTGGAGGCATTGCAGGTGACAGCAAGAGTAAAGGGCGGCTACCTTAGGAAATATGGAAAAAACTATCCTATGTTGCAGTAAGGGAGAAGACTGATCACAAGCCATGCTGCTCCACTTGTCCTCAGGGCCAGAGAAGAGGCCTTGGCTCTGTTTAATTTGCTAATCAACATTTTGCATTCCCAATGCATTGTTTTTATAGAGCTTGGTTGAACTGAGAGGGTGTGTTTGAGGTGAATAACAGGGAAGAAGAGTTGTGGAAGATAACAGACTGTCTGCACAAACACTGGTAGGAACTGTGGAGGAATGAATTGTGGTGATTTAGAAGGTGGCTTTTTAACACCACAACCATGAGGTGGGGAGCAGGCTGCTGACCTGAGTGGTGGCTGGAAAGCTCGAGTGGTCACAGGTATTCATGCCAGCACTGCTCCTCTCTGGTTTTCCCTGCTCCCTCCAAAGGGAAAAGCTTTGCAGCACCGTTCCCTATCCTACACTGATCAGAGCAGCGAGTCTGTGTTTAACCGGGGAGATGAAGATTGGCTCCTGGTGCTTCCTGAGTGTATTTTCCTTCCTTCTGTGCTAAATTTTCCCGTTCTAGGTTCTGAGCCTAGCACGAGTATGGACCTGCTGCTTAACGGATACATCTTCTGATGGGAGCAGAGTGCTGTCACACGCAGGGGACCACTGCTATGAGAATGCACACAGGGTCAAAGCAGTATCTTGCAATGATGCTGCCGCTGAACTGCAGCCATCCTCTCTGGTTTCATTCCTGTGCAGAGTGGAAGACTTTCATGACCTCCGAGATCAAGAGGAAGTCAAAAACTACAGCCGGAAGCCTGTACTTTAGCAAATAAAGCCAGGGCTAAGCAGGCTTCTCCAGAGGTCAAGGCATATCATGGAACTGCCTTCCTCCAGCCCACTGGAAGGGGACTGGAGCTACCAGCTCTCCCATTCTGATAGGCTCTATGGTAAGCGTGGCCTGTGCAGTTTCAGCTCATGAGATCATCTGCTTCCCTAAGGTTAGGATGGAACAACATTTCACCACTGGTGGAAACCTCAAAGCAAAGCAAACCCACTGAAGCCATAATTATGTCTTTATTGTCCAGGGCCAAGCTGTGTGCGGCCTGGCAATGTGCCTTTCATTCTGCAGAGACGATTACATTTATACTACATTACACATTGTGGGTTGGTGTTGGTAGTGCTGTTGTAATTCAGCAAGGGGCATCTCCATTCAGATCACTCGCTTGGCAGTGCTGGGAGGGCCATGTGTATGTAGATCCCATAAAGAAGGACTTTGTTGCCTTTCTCCCAAGCAAGTCACTCCTGGCCACCACATGGAGTGATGTAAAAGGGCTTTGTGTTGCTTGTCAGCAGGAACGCTCCAGCTGAGACTGAAAAGGGCATGGATGAGGTGGGTGCGCAGTAGAGATGAGGCAGCAGAGAAGAAACAGTGCAAAGGTGGTTGCTATTTTGGCTGGTGAAGAAGCATGGGGTTACAGCGTGACACGAAAAACAGATGTTGGAAGTGGAGCAGTCTAGTGATGAAGGTGGAAGAGCCGAAGGAAGGAAGATGGATTTTCTGAGAAGAAAGCTATCTTGGTGACAGGATTAAGACCCATATGGCTTGAATGTTGGCAATAGCAGAGAGATGGATATGGGGTGTCAGCCAGGGCTGGTTGAGCAGATGATTGTGATCCTTGAGGATGTCAAAGGATCCAGAGGCTCAGGTGTGTGGTGGGGGAGATGTCATTAATGTGCCCGGGTATGACTAAGAGGGACTGTGATGGAGATGGCTGGAGAGGGAGAGGGGATGAGGTCTTAAGTGAAATGGTGAAAGACAGAGTAGAAGGAGGGCTGCTTATTGAATCACAGAATCATGGAGTGGTCGGGGTTGGAAGAGATCTCTGGAGATCACCTAGTCCAACCCCCTGCTAAAGCAGGCTCTCCTCAAGCTGGCTGCACAGTCACGTCCAGGTGGGTTTGAATGTCTCCAGGGAAGGAGACCCCACAGCCTCCCTGGGCAGCCTGTGCCAGGGCTCTGCCACCCTCACAGTAAAGTTCTCCCTCACATTCAGATGGAACTGCCTGTGTCGCAGTTTGTGCCCCTTGTCCTGTCGCTGGGCACCACTGGGAAGAGCCTGGCCCCATCCTGACACTGGCCCTTAAGGCATTTGCAGACATGGATAAGATCCCCTCTCAGTCCTGTCTTCTCCAGGCTAAATGGGCCGGCTCTCAGCCTCTCCTCATAAGGGAGATGCTCCAGTCCCCTCATCACCTTTGTAGCCTCCGCTGGAACCTCCACAGCAGTTCCCTGTCTCTGGAACTGGGGAGCCCGGCCCTGGACACAGCACTCCAGGGGCGGCCTCACCGGGGCAGGGCAGGGGCAGGATCCCCTCAGGGCAGCCCCAGCCCGTGCTGGTGCCTGGGGCTGTCCCTCCCCAGGGCAGGGCCTGGCACTGGCCTTGGCTGAACTCCATGAGGTTCCTCTCCGCCAACTCTCCAGCCTGCCCAGGCCTCGCTGAGCGGCAGCGCAGACCCTGGGGCATCAGCTGCTCCTCCCAGCTCTGTGTCTCCAGCCAACTCGCTGGGGGTGCTCCCTGCCCTTCACCCAGGTCACTGGTGAGTGAGTAGGATGGGACCGGACCCAGCAGTGACCCTGGGGAACGCCACTGGCTACAGCCTCCAGCCAGACTCTGCGCCGCTGATCGCAGCCCTCTGAGCTCTGCCATTCGGCCAGTTCCCGACCCCCCTCACTGCCCACCCACCTCACCCGCGCTGCCTGAGCTGGCCTGTGAGGGTGTTGTGGGAGACAATGCCAAAAGCTTTGCTGGGATCAAGGTGGACAACATCCACCGCTCATCTACCCAGCCAGTCATTCCATCATAGAAGGCTACCGGGTTGATCAGGCGTGATTTCCCCTTGGTGAATTCATATTGACTGTTCCTAATGACCTTCTTTTCCTCTGTGTTCTTTGAGATGACACCCAGGATGAGGTGTTCCATCACCTTTCCAGGGATGGAGGTGAGGCTGACCAGCTTGTAGTTTCCTGGGTCCTCCTTCATGCTCTTTATGAAAACTGGAGTGACACTGGTTTTCCTGCAGTCCTCAGGCACCTCTCCTGTTCTCCATGACTTTTCAAAGATGATGGAGAGTGGCTTGGCAGCTCCCTCAGCATTCAGGGGTGCATCCCATTGGGGCCCATGGATTTGTGGGTGTCACGTTAGCTTAAGTAATCTCAAACGTGACTTTCCTGAAGCAAGGAAAAGTCTTCCTTTCTTCAGATTTCCTCACTCGACTCCAGAGTCTGGGATTCTTGAGGGTTGGCCTTAGCGGCAAATGAGGCATTCAGTAACTGCCTTCTCTGTGTCCTTCAAGACACCCACCTCATTCAGTGGGCTCAGACTTTCCCTAGTCATCCTTTTCCTGCTGATGCACTTGAAGAAACCCTTTTTCTTGTCCTTGACCTTCCTTGCCAGATTTAATTCCAAATGGACCTTAGCTTTCCTTGTTGCCTCTCTGCATGTTTTGACAATGCTCCTATATTCCTCTCAAGTGGTTTGTCGCCTTTTCCACATCCTGCAGACTCCCTTCTTCTATTTGAGGCTCGCCAGAAGATCCTTGCGCATCCATGCAGGCCTCCTGCCCGCTTTGCCTGATTTCTTACTCATGGGGATACACCTATCCTGAGCTTGGAGGAAGTGATGCTTGAATATCAGCCAGCTCTCTCAGACCCTGCTACCTTTCAGAGCCCTAACCCATGGGATTCTTCCAAGAAGGTCCTTGAAGAGGCCAGAGTTAGTTCTCCTGAAATCCAGGGTTGCAATCCTACTTATTGTCATTCTTCCTCCATGCAGGATCCTGAACTCCACCATCTCATGTCACTGCAGCCAAGACTGCTCCCAGCCTTCACATCCCCAACCAGTCCTTCTTTGTTTGTGAAGACAAGGTCTAAGAGCACACCTCACTTTGTTGGATCCTCCACCACCTGTGTCAAAAAGTTACCATCAATGCCCTGGAGGAACCTCGTGAAGTGCATGAGCCTAGCTGTGCTGTATTTCCAGCAGCTATCAGGGAAGCTGAAGTCCTCCATGAGAGCCAGGGCCTGTGATTGTGAGGCCACCTCCAGTTGTCTACAGAAGTCCTCATTGACTTCCTCTTCCTGATCAGGCAGCCTGTAGCAAAAACCCACAACAGCGTCCCCCATGTTGGCCTGCCCCTTCATCTTTACCCATAAGTTCTCAGCTTGTTCTGCATCTGCCCCTAGGGAGACCTCAATGCATTCCAGTTGCTTCCTGGCATGAAAAGCAACTCCACCACCTCGCCTTGCTGGCCTGTCTTTCCTAAAAAGTGCATAGCCAACCATGACAGCATTCCAGTCATAAAGAAGAATGAGTGAGAAAAGCTGAGTCAAGATCCAGAGAGGATGAGAGGAGAAGGGTTTGAAAGAGGCGGTGGCATCAAAGTGACAGATGTTACGGTGAATAGAAGAGAGGCAGGTGAAAGGATTTGAAGCAAAGGCCCTCAGAGAAGAGGAGAGGCTGGATGAGAGGTGAATGTGGAGATTGGAGCAGAAGTGATGAGGACATGCAGGTCTGTTTGTTGCAGGAGGCTAAGGTAAGGGAGAGTGGGAAAAGGAGGGAGCTGGGAAAGGGTCTGTGTTTGACATGGCCAGCATGGAACTTAGGGAGAATGAATCAGTAGAAGGCTGCAGAAATGCTGTGGACATGATGCCTTCATACTCTTCCTCCTGCAGAACTGGAGAGAGCAATCCTGCACCCTCGGGGCAGGGCTTGTTCTTCTGCTTGGCCCTGCAACAGTTGCTCTCATCCACAGCAGGTCTTCCTACTACACCAACCCTATTTCTTCCCTCTCCTGAAGAGTTCCTCCGAAGATGGGAGAATGCCAATGAGCTTGAATTGTTTGTCACCTACCTGCCCAAACCCATCCCTCACCCACCTCCAAACCCCATGTGTGTGTGCAGAACAAGTAAATGCCAGGTTCTTTCCCCTCCCACCCATCTAAAAAATTTGAAGGCATTGGGGAAGGAATAAGGTGTTTGGGTTAATGCTGGATGACAGGTAATAGGCAATCAGTTGAATTAATCCTTAGGAGATTGAGGTTTATGTTGACAAACAAGAGGTGATGTGTTTCACAAAAGTGTGTAATGAGCCCAGGGTATTCACGACCATGAGGAACTCCACCAACTTTGCAGGAGTTGCAAAGGACCACCTTTCAGTCAAGGATTGGCTCTGGCTGAAATGAAGGTCCAAGATTTGGGGCAGCTGACATGATTTGCCAGCTTATGCATGTCTTGCTTCTGGTCAGAAGGCTGCAAGAAGGTGGTGGTTGTTGGGCCACAGAGCAGCAGATGTTGGGCTGAACCACCAAGGAAGGGCTGAGAAATTGGCATAGGCTTAGTCAGAGGAATCTGCAAGGTTCAGTGCCATGAACTGCTGGGTTGTGGACACATCTCTATGCACTGAATAAACAATGCAAGTCCAAAGTAAATGTTGAACTAGGCTAAGACCAGCACGTCACCTAATCCTCAGACACCAGCGGCTGGGGGAAGCAGAACACCACACAAACCACACCAGATATTTGAAGTGGACAAGATTCTGTTAATTAGCTATTATCATGCCATTCCTGCAAAATGTGTTTCTTTCCCCCAGAGCAGGCTTTTTCCTTGGAAGGGGTGAAGAGAAACTGAATTGACTCTATGGGGCAGCAGGGGTCTGTGAAAGTCCCCAGGCTCCTCAGTGCATCTTGGCCATGCTTCAACACCATGTCATGAGGCAGGGCCTTGTCCAGTTGAGTTTCTACAGGTGATCTGGGTATGCAGGTATGGGATGAGGTGCAGTGCACTGCCGTTCACTTTCCAGTGGGGTTTATTATGGGAAGGACCTAGGATATATCTAAAGGGCACTTGGGAGATGTGTGGCACATGCTTCTGCCCTGTAACATAGACACAAACAGAATGAGTAGGGCAAAGCTCATGTTGGGAAGATGCTGGAGATTCTAAGACTGCTTAGGATGAAGACGTAATGGGAAGATTGATGAGTCCAGAACAATGCATGGACCAATGGTAAATTATATTTAGACACCACAAGGCTAGTTTACCCACCAGGCTGGGACTCAGAGGATCTTACAAAGTTTCCTCATGCAAACTTGAATAAATTATTTCACCTTTTGTCACATCAGTAAGATAGGGACATTACTGCCTCCTTCAGCAAGATTGTCAGCATTTCTATATGTACATGTCCTGCTGTGCACCACAAGTGATGGCAGCAATCATGGAAAGCAACAAATCACTTGATGCAACTGGAAGATGGCAGAGCTAAACCAAATGAAAGGAAATTTAGGCACTGAAGTATTTTGTTTCAGGACATACCTGAGCTGAGGAGAACTCATAAAAACATCATGAGTATTAAAAACACCCGCTGCAAAATACTCGCAGTTTGAAGCAAAAGCCTGGGAGAGGTTCCCTGCAGAAGTGAGCCGTGTTACTCTGCAGAAGATACCTAGATCCTCCTGGAGGCCTCTCCACCCAGTCCTAAAGGGAAGATAATGGATGAAATGGCTTGATCCCTTCAGGCAATCCTGTGTCATCTAATCAGCAGACAAACACCTTTCCCATCACTAGCTTTGCCTGCCCTGGCATGACAGGGAGGCTTCTCTGGTTAAGTTAAATGCTTTGTGCAACACAAATGCATTTTTTCACATTAAGGGCAGAGTATTTCTGAGTGTCTTAGCTCTTCCACATTTAGGGAAAAGACAAATTAGCATCCTGAGTTGCCATGGTAAATAATACAGCAGCACCCCTGCTTAATGCCACTCTACAAATACCTTAATATTGAATGACTGTAATTTTGCTTTGGAGTCTGGAAAATAGATTCTGAGACCAACTGAACAGTAGCTGATGAAAGTAATTTTCCAGCAGTCTCTTAAGCATCCCCTAACCCAGCCAGTCAGGCACAAGCCAGAAAAAGAAGAAACCTTATAGTCTGATTTTTTTAAAGTATCTTGAAACAGAAATTGGACTGTAGATGTGCTATCAGTGCAGTTACTGGGGATGTGGGTTTGCTAGTGATTCATGGCAGGAATGCCTGCAGTATATATCTCCATTACTTGTTAAGTATAGACAGTGGGTTTAGAGCAGCACATGGCAGAGAAGCATCAGTTCTCCGTGCAGTGTTTTCAATTGCCCTAAGGAGCAATGCTGCTTCAGAAGTGTTGAATGTGGTGAATAGCCTTGGGGGAAAAAAACCCTCCAGAATCTCCTTCCTTTTCCTGATGCTTTCTCCCTGATTTCTCCTCCATTCCCCTCTCTCAGCAGCCTGAGCAGAAATGCTGTGGTGACAGGAGACCATAAATTGCTCTCTCTGTGGCAAGGCAGGACATAACTTCACACCTCCATAACTGAGCCCTTGCCTAGTGTGCAATCAGTCCGTGCTTGCCCAGGGGAGATGTTTCATGCCCCAGTTGCGATGGAGAAGAGGGACGTCAGACTTTGGTGAACAAGAAGTCAGGGGAGCTAGACTTCATCTTCTGCTCTGCCACTGCTGTTCTATTTCTCCTTGGCCCTGTGATACCTCTCTGCATTGTCTTTTTGGGCAAGGAAGCTACACATGGGTGCAGTATCCCTCACCCAGGGATGCTAGTCCTCACTAGGTTTGCTACCACCCACCATGGTATGTGGGGTACTAACAGACTGAAGTGACATTGCAGCTCCCCCACAGAGGTTCTGCCAAGCTTCTCGAGGCAGAAGCAGCTTTTATCAGTGGTAAATACATTATAAAGATAAAATGCTTCAACGTGTCCCACTAAACTCAGTTCAGCTGGTATTGTATCTTCTCCAGCTGCTCAAATTCAGGCTGTGATGAATGAGAAGGTGTTAGGCATAGCAGAAAACCCTCACAGACACCTAGCCTGAAGAAGAGGTGATGTGTTTTCTTCCAGCTGGAACCAGTTCACACCATCAGAGCTGGAGGTGATGGCAGTAAAGGAGTAGAAGAGGGAACCACCTGGACCATGCTGTAGGTGAGTAGGATTGGTTCTGGTTTGTAGGCACCACCTCTGTCCTGGTCTGTGGGTGGAGGAGGAGGTGGAGGAGAGGAGAGCTGGAGAAGGGCAGAGAGAGATAAAGGGAGTGTCTGTCTCTTTTCAGGCTCAGGAAACATCAATAAGCATCCCTGGACTCACAGTGGAGCTGGACTGAAGTCTGAGCCTAGCACGCTCTATGGTGTGGATGGGGAGACCAGCATCGATCAGATCCTTATGCTATATCCTGGGCTAGGGGGGCGGGACTGAAAACGTACTTGAAGGAATTTACTTAGTCTTTATCCAAGATATTGATCAGTCAACTGGTAGCCTGAAGTGGTGGATTCTGGATTATATACATATTCACTGAAAAGCATTAACAAAGGGAAATGTAAGAGCTCTTCATAAAATCTTCCAGCTATCCACTGAATAAGGTTCCTCTGAGTGTTTAATTTGGGGCACTGAAGAGATACCAGCTCCAAAGCCCAAATTATTTGGAATATATTCAGTGTCTTTTCCTGTTGGTGAATTCAGCATCTCACAATAGGAGAAAGGAGAAGTAGGCGTTGGCTTTTGTCTCCTGCCCCTGGGGTCTGAGAAGGGCAGGAACTGTGTTAAGCAAGGACTGCAGGCATATCTGATTTACTTTTTTAATTTTTTTTTTTTTTTTTTTTTCAAACAGAAGCAAATGAATGATGCATAAAAATATCTGTATGCATGATCTTAAAGGGAGAAAAAAAAAAGGGGGGACACACCCCCCTACAGAAACAAGCTATGTACTTTCCTGTATCCAGGTGTTGACAAAAGGTGACATATTCTTTCCCTTGATAAAATACCAGTGGTAGGTCTCAGAACACCATGTTGAGACACCAGTTTCTCTGGGAGATTTCTTATTCATTCACAGGCCTGGAATACATGGCATGCTTCAACCACTGGGCAAACTTGTACTGTCAAGTTTTCATTCCTTCCTGTGGTTTTGGTGGCCGAGGAAGCTAGAAATCAGGATTACTAGATATTCTTCTACTTGGCTCCAAATCATCCTGCTCCTTTCCTGCAGCAATCTCTTCCTTTACAAAAGCACCACCGCCCATCAAAGACAACAACCCTCTTAAAGACTTCAGAGCTAGCTGGAGACAAATCAGAGATAAATACCTCAGTGGTGGCTGGAGTGATTGTGTGCAGGAGAAGACCTAATCTCTAAAACTTGGGTGAAGACTTGGACAGTAATGAGAGAAACAACTTCTGTTTTACAGAGCATTTTGCGGAATTTCTGTATAGCACAGCCTGGTCCTGTGAAGGGTTCAGTTTTCCTAAAAGGAACTGACCTTTCTTGACATGTTATTGAATTTGTCTTTTAATGAGAAAAGTCTCAGACTCCAGAGATGGCTGGGATGGACTCTGCATGTTGTTAGGACCATTTTCTGTGATGTGAGTGCCCACGGTCCTTTAAAAGTACCAGAGCTGGTCAGTGGCACCTTTTCCTCTGTGGAGTTACTCCAAGAAGGGCATAGACGTAAAGCCAAGCATTTGGGATAGGAAAGGTAAGACATAGGGAGGAAAGAGAAAGTTTCCACCCATCCCTTCCTAAGGGCATGGCATCTCCCACCTGCACCTTCTTGAGATGGAGGCTACTGCAAGCTTGACATAGGTCCCAGGAGTGCTGGTTTCCACCTCTTTCCTCCCAACACTGGGCAGCCATGACTCCAAACCCTCTGCAAATCACACTGCCTTGAAGGGCTGTAGCTTAACCGTTCCTTATTTCTTCTCTCTCAGTCTCTGTCACCACTGGCGATGTATTTCATTGCTTGGCCTTCATGCTATTGTTCATGTCCTTCATAGAGGTGTTTCCTTTTCTTAAAGAGGGCTTTTAAGAAAGACGGAGACAGACTTTTCCATAGGGCCTGTAGCAATATGACAAGGGGGAATGGTTTTAAACTAAAAGAGGGGAGATTCTGACCAGATATAAGGCAGATTTTTTTTTTTTTACAGTGAGGGTGGTGAAACACTAGAATAGGTTACCCCAGGAAGTGGCAGATGCCCCATCCCTGGAAACATCCAAGGCCAGGCTGGACGGGGCTCTGAGCAACTTGATCTGGTTGCAGATGTCCCTGCCCATGGCAGGGGGTTGGACTAGATGGCCTTTAGAGGTCACTTCCAGCCCAAACCATGCCATGATTCTATGATTCCTCCTCTTCTCTCAGAGCAGCAGAGACTGCTCTCTGGCTTGTGGGTTGCACGCAAAATTTCTCTGAGAAGATTTTCAAGTTGGCAAGATCTTCCCTCTTCTTTCTGGAGTCCTCACCCCACTAATCCTGGTTGCTTCAAAGCCATCCCTGCAAGAATAGATATATCAGCAAGAGAAGGCTGTCAGGGCCGCTGATAGCAACACAGCAACCCCTGGTTACAAGGGACATTTGCTGTGGAGATGTTTTTTAGGGCAGGTTTTCATTATGCAGAAAGTGTGTATCCAAGCTGTCCTGCAGGGTGGCGTGGTGCCTGTATTTACAGTGCTGGCAGCTTTCAATAGCAATCTATTTTTAATGAAACCAAGCTGGAATGTGGTGCCTAAACCCTTGATTTAAGGCAGATTTCTAAAGGGAAGATTTACGCAAATTTGCTTGATTGGAAATTAATTACTGCAACAGTCAAGTTCAGCTCAAATAATCTTGCAGAGACAGCCGCAGGAGTCAGATAATTCATGTTGGAGAGGAGACATCAATTTGCATTCCTTACATTTCCATTTGGAATGTTTCCTAATTCTGGAGCAAGCAGGAGTCAGCACAAGGAAAGTGAAGGGTGAGGCGGAATCTTAACAGATTGAGTTGCTCCCCAAAAGCCTCCTGAGAGAGGCATTGTGCCCACATTATGGTAAACCCAGTTTCACAAGGGAGGTGGAATATTCCAGACCTGTTTGGTGTGCCAGCTCTGCCGGACGTTCCTGTGAAGCCAAAGGGATGCTTGGGGCCCAGGTGTGAGACTAAAAACACGTGTCAGTCTTGGTGAGTGAAGGGCTTTGATGTGCAAGTGTGTGTGGGGTATTTCTTGTTATTATTTTGCTGTGAGGAGCCCTTATCAAGTTTACTCCTGAACTGGAGGGTTGTTATGAGGAAGCTCTGGTGGGCTCTGGTCCTGCTTCCATTTCACAGGTTCTGACACATTTCCTGAGCCATTAGCCAGATTTTGGGAATGGGAAAGGAACTGAGCCAGCTCAATAGGTGATGGGGATCTGCAGTGTTTAAGGTCACCCTTCGTTGCGGCATTGTCCTTCGCCACATAGGTTGATTAATTCCCATGTAATTGTGCTCCAGTCCTTGAAGCATAATAGGAAAGCAGCAGTCTGGTATGCACATGGAGATGTGAGTCCCTTGCCCTCCCAGACAGGGCATGCCAACCTCGTACGTCATTAATTTATGGCAGGATTGAGACATGGGGCTCACTCTCCTCCATCTATGAGTTGCATGATGAGCTTAATGCCAGGCTCCCATCTCCTCACCGTGATTAGGGGTCTCCAGCACTCAGTGCTGTGTAGGTTGTGTACCTCTAACATCAGCCCTGGGGCAGGTTTAATTGCCAGCAAGCAGCTTCAGAAAGCTTGAAGGACATGATAGCCTCCTGTTTGGATTTTTATGAGTGACAAGTTCTGCCCTTCTTCGCAAGGTCTGAATTTGGGTATCACTGTGTCTGAACCCAAGGCAGGAGGAGGGCGGCAGGGAGAAGAGGATCAGGTTGGGAAACCCGTCAGTGCCTTGGCGAGGTGCCTGCCCTTAGCCCGTCTCTCACAGTTGGGAGTGATTAATGTCCTGCTGGGCTGTCCGGGTTGGCGGAGACTGTGGTCTGGGTTTCTCTTGTTGTCTTGGCTGAAATGTGGCTCCCGTGATGAAGAGGGAGGCTCTGGCTAGATTACTTTTGCTGTTTGCAACAGCATCTGCACCTCCTCAGACTTTCTGCTGCCTCACTAGCTCCAAGCCCATTTGCCCTGCCATTGTCAGCACACTGCACTTGAGGAAACAAACCCAAGATAGGAAGGATGCTCCAGATCTCTGGAGCGCTGAAGGATATGTTTCTCTTTGGAAAAGGCTGGAAAAACAAGCCAGCTTCAGTCTGCCGTTGATCAGTGTGACATCTCTTATCCCCCACCAAATACGTTTCAGGAATTTCTCTGATCTTTTCCTTAGCCAGAGGGGAAAGCAGGACATGGCATCCCTTTGCCTTCCAGAACTCAGCAATGAAAAGGCTTCTTCTAACTGAGCTGTTGCACCCTTGAACTAGAAAGAACACCTCACGGATGGGTATTGAGGTTCCCCCTGTTTGCCCACAGTTACCAAGAGCTTCAAGATCACTGTGGCTGCAGACCACAGGCTGGGAGCTGCTGAAACACCTTCCACCTCCTGGAGGGGTTTCTCTGGGGAAAAGCTGCTGAGTTTGGTCCCAAACACCCATCTTGCTAAAATGGCCAGCAGCCCGGTGAGCTCTAGCTCTACCCTAATGCAATGTTATTAATACACAAAAAGGGAACTGTTTGCAAATGAGGACGTAAAAATGGTCATTTGTCCTGGACTAAAATGTCACCTTGCCCATTCTCTGCCATTAGACAATAGTGAAAATATAGGAAGGTTGTAGTAAACCTTCCCCAGATACTCTCCCAGCCTCTAACATTTTGTTTAGGGTCTTCCAGAACCATAGGGGTCTTTGTATTTAATATCCTGCAATGCATTTTTCTACCCTGAATTTCTTCTATCACACTTTGAACACGTGCAGAGCATAGGCAGTATTTAGTTGGAGACGCAAACTCCATCCCTACCTCTGCCATATGTTTCCTCAGTGATGCTGGGCAATCCAGCCCAAACTCTGCCACAGATTCTTGCCTCCAGCGAACACAGCTTGGGATGCTGAGGTCTAATCCATCACAGTGCTGAGCAGTCAAGAGGATCCAGACTTTTCTGGAAGAGAATGTGGAATTTAATCAGTGCTAACTCTTCTCCAGTTTCTTAGAACTGACAAGTGGCTTTGAAAAGCATCAGGGGGGCAAACAAATGGAGCACACCATGGAGCACAAATTGCATTTCCTAAGGAGATCTGGAAAAGAATAGTGGTAATATTAACAATGGTGAGTAGACAAGTATTTTGTTTGCCTACCATAGGGTGCTACATGTACAACAAATAACATAGAACATAAATCTGCTTCAAGGAAGTGGCTGACAGCATCCTTTTAAGCTAATTAAAGTAATTCTGGGTAGCTTTTTCTTGCTTCAAATTAGACAGGGTAATTTTACTGATATTTAGGTCACTCTCAGTGCACACACTGTATTTAGTAATGCAGGCTTTTTGACTAATGTGACTGCCTGCATTCATGAATATCTACAGATTTTTCTTTGCAGATAAATTTATCCCTGGATGAAAGATGAAAGGTGAAATCTTGAGGATTGCTTCTGGTTGTTCTGTTCAATGAATATATACCCTCCTTTGAGCTTGAGGAAGAGGAGGATGGCCTATATTTTGTATGAGAGATCGTGAATAGTTTTAGACAGATACAAAGATTGTGTTTTCTCTTTTGCAGTTCACCATGCTCTAATTAGTTCAGCATTAATGGGAATTAAGTGTCCTATTTCGCTGGAGCAGGTGCCCATGCTTATATTATTAGTACAGTCAGCTGCATTTGGTAGTTCTGAGCATGGGGTTTTAGGCAGGAGCAGGCACCTTGGGTTCTTTCCTTGTTGAGGAGTCCAAAATGTCATATGTAAGCGTACTTCCACGCAGACACCACAGGCTTTCATGTGGCTTTGCTGTCTTGTTCAAGGAGCAGTGCTAGCTCAGGAAAACTGGAAGGCAATGGAAAAGGAGAGGGGTCTCAGCAGGCTTATGACTCTTGACTTTACATCAAAATTTTGGGGAGAAGTGGAAGGAATGGTTTGGTGTCTGGGGTAGGTTGTAACAAAGATGAAAAGAGAACAGACCCTGACCTGATGTGAAAAAAGCACTTATTATACCTAAGAAATTCTTGGCTAGCACCAAACAAATGGTCAGGGAGAAAAAGATGTCAAAACTTGGTCATCCCAAGGTCCATCTAGCACAGTATCCTGTCCCCAAGAAGCAAGGGGGAGGGTGATTAGATAAACAGTGAAAGAAAGGTGACAAGTACAGTGGCCCATCCCCTGCTGCACCCTCCCAGCCTGCAGCAACCAGCAGGTTAGAGCTCCTAAGCCAGATATGACAGCTGGAACCACATTTTGTTGCTGGCAGTAGAGCTATCCTCCAGCAATTTGGTAATCCCCCCAGGAGCCTATTGATAATTTTGTCATCATCAATATCCAAGACACTGATTTCCAGCAGATCACAGCATCCTTCGTGTGAAAATAGTACTCACCTGTGTCTGTTTGCTCAGTGCTGCACCTTTGGCATCTTTGAATTAAACCAGCATCTGCCCACTTTGCCATGGATTTACATCTTGGGTGGATGGCTCCTGGTGACAACTTGTAATTTGAGGAGACTTACTGACCTCCAGTAGCACTACTAGGGTGACCTTATACTTCTTCTGGAAGGATCTTGGTACTTTCTGTTTTGTTTTTGTCATCGTGGTCCCAGAGCTGAGTACATCTCCACATGTTTTCCCCTTATATATTAGATGACACTGGTTCACAGTTAAGGATTGCAATTTTGTATGGATTCCTACGCCCGTCAGAGCTCTGGCAGCGAACCTGCTGTGTAGCTTCTGACCTGTGTTCTCACTTACATGCAAGTGAGAAAAAGATCAGTTCCGTGAGACATAGGTTTGCGGCAACTGGAATCAGTAACTATAACAGGCAGCTTTAGTCCATGTGTACATCAGTTTACAAAGTAAACAACTGAAGCAAGGGCAGTAGCATCTCGTTCATGATTTAGTGTGACACTTCTTCCCCGTGGAAAACTTGATTTTTTTCCATTTAAAAAATTTGCAGTATTTAAATTGAAAAAATCCTAAGTTTTGGAAATATCACTGAAAGCTGTCCCTTTGTGGGACTTCCTGCCCCATTCAACTGAGCAAGGGCTCATGGCTTTTCCCATTTCATGCCAGGTCCCTTCAGGGTGCATGAGTTTCTGTGGCTGTGGTTCATCAGGAATTCTTTTGTCCAGCTGAAGACCTTTCAATGAGAAGTAAACCACATTCTCCAGGAAATGGAGAAAAAAAATATGGTTTTTCTTTTGTCCGGTTTTATTATTTGTATTATAGTAGAAATTCAAAAGTACCAGTTGCGGACTCAGCTACATCTGTGGTAAGTGCTGTGTGTAGGATGGAAAGAGTCCCAGTCCCAAATGGCTTACAATTGATGTGCACAACGAGACACTTAAATGGTTTTTTCAGGAAGGTTCCTAACCGCTACCACTGATAATGAGGCTGGCACCTTTGTTGGTGGATGTCATGTGTTCTTTTATCCAATTTATAGGGCTGTTATGGCCTGGAAAACACAAAGATCATCGCGGTTCTTTATATTTATGACTAAAAGCAACCTCGCTCTTCTGCTGTCAGATTGCTCCCTTGGGTTAAAATCCTCTTGAGTTGTAATCACCACATCATTGTGTCACCAAGGCAACCTCAGCATCCACTCTGGGAATCTGGGCGCACATAGCTTCAGCTTTGCCTTTTGGCTCCAAAACACTTTGTAAAACTGTCTCCGATCTACTTCCATAAGAGGGTCTTTTTCCAGGGATAGGCCTTTGGAGAAGGCAATTATCCACATCCAGATGGGAAGTTCTTAAATTATAGGAGAACGATTTAACTCTCTCCTGGCCTGCTGAAATTCTCCGAGCTTTAATTTCTCAGTGACACAGCAATGGCCAGGGTGTGCCAGAACCAGTGGCCAGCTTTACTCTAGATCTTGCTTTTGACATTAATAATTTCCAGCTGTTTCAAAGAAAGATGTAAGAAACACTAGGCTTGATAAATTATGCAACTTTCCCACAGGAGATGTTTCATCCTAATGGGCTGTTAGTAGCTTGTTTGTGCTCTTCAGTATGAGAATTGATATCCTTTTGCAGACCAGTCTAACACAGCTGAAGATACTCCAATAGCCAGATAAATGGCATTTTCTTTCCTCCCCACGCCCCTCCCCCCCCCATCTTTCTGACCCCTGAGCTTGCATAATGGCTCTTGGTGATGAGTTCCACAGCTTAATTAGGCATTGTAATCACACATTTTAAATTGATGAGGTGTTCTATTTGCCTTTTAACTGACTTGGGTGAGTGGTTGTTTTTTTTCTGGAGATGATGAAAACAGTGAAGTAAGGGATTCCCAGCCTGCTCTCTCAGAACCGTCCATCATTTCATGCCTTTTCATGTCACCTCTTCTCCTTCTCGGCTCAGTGAGCTGTGAATCCCCCAAGGCAGGGGAAAGCCTTCCTCTGTTTTCTGATGTGAAATCCTTTTGAAATGTGGGCAGAAAAATCCACCTTTCTCACTAGTGACGTGAACACTGGGAAAAGCCAGAGAAAATATCTGATGCGTGCTGTAGCAGAAGGGCTCAGGGCTCCAGGAGGGGTTTTGGAGGAGCCAAGCCGTTTCAGGGGGCAGCAGCTGGTTTGACCACATTTGCCACGGTGGAAGACAAAACCTTTTCTTTCAGCTTTTCCTTTGAAAGAGGGAGGAGAGAGAAAGAAGCTGCATTCAGACTTCATCATCTCATTTTATTTTGACTTCTGGGCTAAACTGAGTCAAAACAGGATGAAGCAAGATGCTGTGAAGTTAAAACACTGTTGTTTTTAAATCCCAATAGCTGATGAGATTAAAAAAAAAAAAAGACAGGTTTCAAACTTCTAGCTTGGATTTTTTTTTTTTTTATAGAGATTTCAAACTTTTTTGGAGGAACAAATATCCCTCTTGCTCAGGAAGACCAGACTAAAACCTCCGAATGTCCCTATCGGGAGATAGGAAGAATTATATTGCGGTTAAGAAAACTTATTGGGGCTCAGGGACTGTGGATTTATTTCCTGGCAGGGTTACAAATCCCCTCTGTAGCTCTGAACAAGCCATTTGGACATAAATCTTCCCATGGATTTAAACATCACAGTCCTGAGTGCTTCATTACCCCTTTTTGAGGTGTTTACTGCCTGCAGTGGGACTGAAGTCCTCAATGAGAAGGGAACCGAGGCCAGGGAAAACATCCATATGGGAACAGCAGATTTGGGGTATGCCATATTTTCTCATTCAATATTCCTTTTCTTTTCTAAGCTGGCAATCCTTTCCTGAAAATAAACACCATCCTTCCAGTGCCCTTACAACACACAGGACAGGGCAAAACAGTAAAATGTGTTCAATTTCTTTGTGCACAGAGATCTGAGATGCTGGAAGAGTTGTTTTTGGTTGTTTTTTTTTCCCTGCAGTTGTAATAGGTCTTGCAACATAGGAAATCTTAGGAGTCTCTTTGCTTTAGATTAGTAGTTTTTTTAGTGTTTGGGAACTTTGTTGACTTCATTCTGTGATTCCTGCAGGTATCATAACTTCCAGTTCAAAAAATCATAAACTGTCCTTTCCTCTACAACTGCAGGATTTTCCCTTCACTGATATCTTAGGAATATGGGTCCTACCTCTCCCCAGACGGTTTGCAAACCAAAGGGTATAACTAAGTTTATATATATAAAACTTAGTTGTAGGATGGGCAGGCACAAGATCAGCCCTGCAGATCACACTACAGAAATAGCAGTAGGCCCTAAATGTTACCACCATTTTTTATGGTGATGGATTTTTCATACTGGAAAAATGTTCTTGGGCAGAAAAATGACCTGCAAAGTTGGATAGCAAAGGGAAATCTGACTGCTTTCCCGTTGCGACATGGCTAGCTCTTTCCTGCTTTCCATGGAGGGATGCTATGGCTGGGGCCGGGCACCACATCTGGGAGAGCATCTTGATGCTGCTGCTGCCTGCCGAGAGCCAGCCAACATACAAGATTGTCTTTCAGGCAGCAGATCTCTGCTGCCAGGGCTGGAGATGTGAGACCTGACTTTGCAGTCAAGGCAGGACCTTTAAATCAGGATGTATTTCTTCTGGAAGAGTACTGTGTTCTGGAGTGTTGTGTTCAGCTCTGGGGTCCCCAAAATCAGAAGGACGTGGAGCTGTTTGAGCAGGGCTCAGAGCCTGGAGCAGCTCTGCTGTGGGGACAGGCTGGGAGAGTTGGGGGGGTTCAGCCTGGGGAAGAGAAGGCTCCAGGGGGACCTTAGAGCAGCCTCCAAGTGCCTAAAGGGGCCTCCAAAAAAGCTGGAGAGGGGCTCTTTACAAGGGCACTTAGTGATAGGACAAAAGGGAATGGCTTTACACTGAAAAAGGGGAGATTTAGAATAGATATTAGGAAGAAATTCTTCCCTGTGAGGGTGGCGAGGCGCTGGCACGGGCTGCCCAGAGCAGCTGTTGATGCCCCATCCCTGGCAGTGTCCCAGGCCAGGCTGGACGGGGCTTGGAGCAACCTGGGCTGGTGGGAGGTGTCCCTGCCCGTGGCAGGGGGTTGGAACTGGATGGGCTTTAAGGTCCCTTCCAACCCAAACCATGCTGTGATACTATGATTCTAGATATTTAATGCAAACCAGAGCTGTGGGACAGGTCCGCGCTCCGCCATTTCTTGAAGCAATGTGTCTTGCTAGCAGATGAGAGCTGTTGGGGGCTGGTCCTTCTTGCTGAAGGGTTATTTAATTTGAAACTTGCTGCTATGTCAAGGCCTAAAGCCACTGATCCCCTGGGCATGGTGAGACCCATCTGTTTACTGAGCTCTGCATGTCCAGGGCATTACAAAGAACTTGGCTGGGTTGGGTTGAGGAGGCTGGTTTTAATCTTGCCTCTTTCTTGTGGGATTATGTTGGGGCAGCAGTGAATCCAGAGATGCTCTTTGATGCTGCCACTTGCTGGCAGCATGTGGCATATGTGGACGGGTGGTTCCTATGCTGCAAATGTGCTGAGGGCATGGGCAGTGGGCACAGTGACACTAAAATAAATTAAATATTTCTGAGGAATGGGGTGGGGACATCGACAAAACCTCTGCCTTATGCAATTGCTGCTTACAACAGATTTAAAGCAGCTGCTGTTGGCTTTCCCTCTTTGCTTTCATAAACTGGTTGTTTGTTTGCTAGATCCTGGTGGACAAGGTGGAGGGGGGGTGGGGAGTGCAGAGATGGTCAGGTGAGGGGATGGTGCCCAAATCTGCCAAGTCTGGCAGAAAAGAGGAGCTGGGAAGCTTGAAGCTTGGCTGACCTGACACGGACAGCAGTGCTGTTCTCATCCCAGGTAAAGAGCATGAACTGAGGATGTCCGTGGAGGGCAATAAACAGGGGCTGGTAGGGTTGAGCCAAAAGAATGTTCCTGAAAACACCAACAGGATTTGAGCAAGATGTCATTGAGGCCAGACAAGAGGCAGCTCCTAGCAGCTGAGGTACAGGATGAGAAGGGTTAAAGAAAGGCCTTTGTTTCTCAAGAAAACCGATATTTTTTTATTATTTTTTTTTAAGTAGCAAGAAGTATAAGTGTTAAGATTTGGACAGAGCCTGAGCAGATGGTTCAGAGGAGAGGACTGGGTCCAGGGTGATGCTGAGGTTGGGTTTGGCTGTGCTGGGTCTGACCTGGTGGTTGAACTGCTCAGTAAGAAGTGAGGTTGGGGACGGGATGGTGCAAGACCCGCTTATAGCAGGGAGGAAGGACATGACACACTTGTGTATGAAGATGAGAGGAGAAAGAGATGGGGTAAGGGAAGGAAGGAAGATAAAGGAAGGGAAGAAGGTGGCATGGGAAAGTCTACAGTTTAGCACCTGGGTCTCCACTCTTCCCTGCAAGCTGGAAAACTCCCCTGAGTTTTAGACTCAGCAAGGTCTTAGTTTTACTGCTTCGAGCAGCCTACTTGAAACTTTCTGTAGTTTCTGTAGTAGAAAGAAATCCCCATGCCCAAACCACAGCCTGTACCTACAGATGCAGACCCCCTGCCTGTGGGTATGGCTCTGCCTATGCATCCTGCAGGGAAGCCTGGGGTGCATTTTCCATCTCACCCCAGAAACAACACCTTGGACACACAGCACTGTAGCCACACCCTGGGCTGCAGCTTCAAATATCAGCCATTATAAGGAATGAATGGGTACCTCTGACACAGGTCCTTCCCCGACCCAAATAGACTCGCCTTCAGCCACGTATTGCTGCCTTTATTCAGCCCAAGTATTTGCCAGCTTCTTTCTATTCAGATAACTAAAAACGTGCTCATACACGGGTCAGCATGTCTTAATATATAACTCGTATTTCAGCAAAACCCCAGGAGTAATCACTCAAATAGAAACAGTCCAGCCAGATATCCACAAAGAAGCCTTTTCCATCATTCCAGGAAACAGTGCCTCAGCTGTCTCCAGCAATCCTGTTGTGAATAGATGTCTTTTGCCACTTTCCCAGAACATACACAAATGCAGGGGGTTTCAAATCCAGAGAGGACAGTGCAGGAAAACCAAGATTTAGAGTTTCAATGGAGACAAAGAACTTGCCCTGCCCTACAGCCTCCTCTCTTCAACTGAGCTGGAATGAGCTCCAGCCCTACCAATGAACCTCACCGTATGAGACAAAGTAGGTCTTCTGAGTTTCTTTTGGCTTTGACGAGTCCTTAAGCACATAATTGGTGCAGTTTAAGTGTTGCTTGGCTTGGCAAGGGGTTTCAGAGTCCAGTCCACAATGAGTTTTGGAGACAGGGTGGCAGTCAAAGACTGCAAAGGGTTTTGAGCGTTAATTTCCTTTCCATTCGTTTCAAGTCCAGCTGTCCCTTTGCAGAGTGTGGGTAAGTGACATATCACAAAGCAATTGCCATGGAAAACACCTCCTAGCACAGCAGCTCTCCATTTTCCAAGGCTGGATTTTATCTGCGTGTTTTGTTTGCTCTTTGGGCTGTTAGCCACATGTGTGTAAAGTCTCTCTATTTTGCATATTGCTTTAAGCAACCAGCTCAGTGCTGAGCTTTGTGTTTCCAACCTCACTATCTCTTTCATCTTTGCATGCAAAAAAAAGAAGGAAACACCTGCACAGCTGCCATTTTGTTTTACTTTTTGAGCTTCTCTGGTGGAAAGGTCAAAAGGAGGAAGAGCTTGCTCTGTACCCTGGGATTCTTACCAGCCTGGTACTTGTTTTCACATTAGAAAAGCTTTGTAGATAGAGTCTGTGCCCACCAAGTGCTGAATCCTCACCCATGTGCCTGAGACATACTTCCTTCTGCAATCCTGCAACTGCTTCTTTCAGGAGAGGCAGGAAAACAAGCATTGCAGGATACCGCTCACCTTCACCATAGTCCTCCCAAACCCACAAGGCATCCTCACCCTGAGTCAGGGACTTAAACCAGACCGAGACTCCTATGCCACCCTCAGCGGACATCCTGGTTGCATGCACTCTTTGAACCCCTGACTCCTTCCCCTTGCCCTTCTTGGGCTTCTCTGCCCTGGCAAAGGAAGATCCAGATGTGGGTCTAATTCAGCCAGAGGTGAACCCCAGGTGTTGAGAGTCACCGGGTCAGTCAGGTCCATCAGGCAGTCTCCCTGTGTCAGACCACCTATTTTGCAGCCCGGCTCTGCAGACAAAGCAAGATCTGCCCTTTGTGGAGATGTCGTCTCCATCTCTTCTCCTCCCTGCTGCCTGGCTGGCCCGGACACATTCAGCCAACTCCCCACCAATGATCCCTCCAGGATTTGCGGCAAAAGCCATGCCAACCAGCAGAAATCTTTTCCTTGACTTACCTCCTCCCAGCAGGAAACTTTCCCATCTGTTTGTCAGTCCGTTTCTCCCCATCAGCAAGAGGTCCTGGCAGGGTGCCCCATCTCCATAACTTGCCCTGTAGCTTTTTTTGTGGGGTGAAAACAACTGGGAAAATTAATAGAAAAAAAACCTCCATTGAAGACTTAAACACAAAGACCTCACTTTTGGCTCAGGAAGTCTCTGAGCTGCACATTGCAGACTGACCGAGTATTGTGGGGGAAGTATTGCTACACGCTGCCCCTTTTCTTATGCTCATCCTTAGGCAGTGGCTGTTATCGCCCCTGCCAGAAGACACGACACAGGGTTCCTTGGGTCTTTGAGCTGCCGTGGCTGCCTTTGTGTGCAGGGCTAGGTCTGTGCTGCTTCAAGTACATTAGAAGTAGCTTGCAAAGACCTAGAGCAAGGTGAGCTGCAGCCGCCTCTCACCTTCCACATTTTCTGCTTATTTAGCCAAAGATTAAAATTCTGCATTTGGTATTGTTTGGTATGTGTCTTGTATTAGTACTGTAGTTGAAGTTCTCTGTTGGTTTTGCATCATGCACCTCTTTTTCCTTTGTTTGCTGTTTAGCATTAGAAACAGGAGCAGTATACATTTCCAGTCACGTTATCCAGCTTTCACGTGAACTGAAAGTTTTCCAGTCCCTAAGGTGAAAGGAGAACTATGTTATGTTACCAAAAAGCCCTTCTTTTTCCTAAAGGAGACTTCTGAGCAAATGAAGACTTAGCTGAAGCAAAAGTTTGTAAATACTTTGAATAGAAATTTATTCTTATTTCTTTTTATTGCAGTTTCACTCCTGGTTTTAGTTCTGATTTCACTGCTGTCCTAGTCATAAGAAACTATAGCAAAAAACAAGGCTGAGAAACCCTGTACTGCATATGAATAAAAGCAAGAGCAGCAAGTGCAACAAAATCTAGAAAATCTTATAAAAACTTAAAATACATTATATACATCCCAATTAATGAGGCAAGGAATTAAACATTGCCTATACATTTTTTTTCCCCAAGTGCAAAGAGTTGTTTTCTCACCCAGCTAAGTTCCCTGTGCACCACTTAGCCTGAGGGTTGTAGGAAATATTTTGGCAGCTGCTTCAGCCAAGCAACCTCTCCAGAGCTCTTAGTGGGAATGCATGACTTTGTCTTTGGCCATTGTTTTGTTCTCCTTTTATTCAGCATCTCTTTCCTTGATGTTAGTAAAAGTAGTGGGTGAGGGGCGCTGCAAGAGGAGGCTTTAGACTAATGCAAGGCAGAGGGGACTAGCGGGCTGGAGGATTGTGCAAGAGGCAAGGCAGCTCTACCCACGTTACCTGAGCATTAAAGGGCTCAGAAAAAAAACACAAAGATGAAAGAGGATTTGAAACAAGAGCCTGTAGTGCTTTTCCCCTTGCAATAATATCGTGAGAGCTTTAAGGAGTTCTAATATAAATGAAGAATTGGGCTTTCCACATACTACTTGCAATGTTTCATTATTAAAAAAAAAGAGAGGGACTAACAGCGCGGCTATTCTGTTTTTCCACGGCAGTTATTATTTGAGACCAGTGTCCACGTATAGAAAAGATTTTTACTTCAAATGCTTCCAAGGCCTTTGAAGCAAGTTTCGTGGCTGGCTAGATTGAATATTATTGAAAACAAATAGAGCCTTTCTCTTAACATCTATCATCTTACCTTGTTTACTCATCACGTACCTACTTTAAGGTTGAACACTGAGTATGAAGCAGTTCAATGTTTTTCCAGTACAGCATTTGGTTTGCTTTCTGATATATCACTTTCCAAACTGGAACATAAAAAAGTAATCATTGTAGGGTATTTACTCCTGACAGATGCTCTGGGTCTAGGTACCCACCAGTAAGGATCAGAGCAACTGCTCAGAAAGGCCAGTGCTCCAGCTGGTGACATATAGCAGACGTTTAGGGAGGTGCAACCATCAGAGCAGGGCCACCACAGACAGATACTCCTTTCCTGCCTCCAGTGATGTGCAGCTAACTTCTTTATCCAAAGATAATGTGTTTGTATTTAATAATGTGTAAGGGAGCTTCTCCCACTGAGCTGCCTAATTGCTTCAGGGGCTTGGGTAACCTCTTCTGATCTTACAGCAAGGATATGCCTCCCCAGACCTGTCTTCTCTGCTCCTCAGTGACGATGACCATCTGTACCATCTCATGGGTGGCTCTAGAAATGTTTGTAAAGCTCCTTGCACCCGTGGCACTGTCAGTCCTCATGCAAGACAGTATGTTTGCATTGCTGTTGGTGCACAGGCTGAGAACCAGAGGCAGCCCCATCAGGGTGCACAGAGGTGCAAGGCTCAGCGTGTGACTGTGTGGGAGCAAACCGGCATTCCCTCAGCCATGGACGCCAGCACAGCCTCATGGGGGACCTGCTGCCACTTACGTATCTTGCACACTGCTCCTGTGGCTGGCAAATACAGGGTAAAGCGAGGTAGCCCCATGGTCACAGAGAGAAAGGATGTGAGGAGAGATCTGTGGGCAGGAGGGCTGAGGACAATAGGGAGTCTTAAAATGACATTAAAAGCAAAAGAAATTTTCACAATGGTATTGAGCCATTACCAGACTGAAATGGGGGGGGAAAAGTGTCGATAATGGCAGAAAAGTTCCCTTGATGTTTCTGCTCTGTAGTTGGGAATAGCCAGATAATATAATCACAGCCTAGATGGTGAAATGCTTTCCATTCCAACAGTCACTCCCTAAGGGGGGCTTGGGCAGCAGCTATTAATTCTTGACACGGCTGGGTCTAGATAACTGCACCCAAGAGTTTTAAAAGAGCTGCCTGAGGAGGTCTCTGGAACATTAATGATGTGGGTTTTTTCACTCAGTTTGGGTGGTTCTGAAAAATGAGAGTCCAGCTAATGTCATAACTATGTTTTTCAAAAGGTAAATGGGATATCCTAGGAAAGTGTAAGTCTGTTTGCCTGGCATTAGTCCCAGGCAAAATAATACAGAATCTCACACAGGACACAATAAATTAAGGGAAGATAATTAATAGAGGAAGGAAATTAAAGGAGGGTAACAAAAGTAAGACCAAGTAGTAATGCTGTCAAGTGAATTTGGTACCTTTTTAAAATAAGATTACAGAGTTTTACAGAATTGTAAGAGGCTTGATTTTACAGGTTTTTTTCCAAAAAGTTACAGAAAGTGGCCCTTTGAGTTTGAATTATAGTTACAATGGTGCACAATGTGTGCGGAAGACATTAAACAGCTTGCAAACTAGCTAATTAATAGGCTGCAAAGGGTAATTGTAAATGCAGTAATAAATGTAGTGGCCATGTTTCCACTGGGGCTGGGCAGAAAGCATTTCCACGCTATTTAACATTTGAATTAATGACCTGAAGAAAACATACATTCGCCACCGATAAAACCTTTCCGATGACCCAAAGAGTGGGGAAGTCATAAATGACTAAGGAAGGAATTCTTCAATAGAGAAAAATTTTGATTCTTTTATTGCCACACAATGAAGATGCATTTGAACTCGGCCAAGTACGCAGGTAGACAGCAGTGATCCATGGGCATGGGCTTGGGGAATTCAGGGGTGCGGTGGGAATCGTGAATCTGGGCTCCCACTGCCCTTTGGTGATCAGAGGCCCGATGTGGCTGTGGTATGCAGAAGTGGTATGGAGACATAAAGTAGGAATTGGGAGGTCTGTCTTACTGTGGGCTCAGTTCCCCTGAGACCAGCACTGGGGGATGGTCTGCAGTTCAGGGAGCCACAGCTTGTGGAAAGCGTTTGCAACTGGAAAGGGCTGATAGAGTCATGGGATGATTCATGGAAGGGAGAAATTCCTTACAGTCAGAGACTGCAGAATTCCGACTCTGAATGAACAAAGAGGGCATTTTCATGCTTTTGGCATGATAGGCATTCAGCAGATGTGGCCACTAAATGGACTTTTCGGTCATCCCTGCTTTTGCTGCTGATTGCAGAGGGTCTCAGCCTCCTAGCTGACATATTTCAGAGTTGTTCCTAAATTTAGGCAATGGGAACAGCTCCTTCATCCCAGGATGAATGCAAATCCTTTGGGATTGGAAGAGGTCAGGTCTCTTGTCAGGACTTTGGTGCTCTGCCTTGTTTTCCAGAGCCTCATGCCTACAGCCTTGCCTGTGAACTATGTGGTGACTGTGAAACCTCATCCAAATCTCTACAGGTAAGATCTGAAAGGCAACAAGCATATCTCCAGAGCCCAATAGGAGGCTTAATGCAAAAGAGTAGACTTTCTTGGTTTTATCCTGTTCCTGATTTTTTTTGAAATATTTTAGTTCTGTTTAAAGATGATGTTTTTCATGAATGAAAGTTAACCTTTTGACTGATTTGTGGGACAGCATAAGGAAATAAGCAAGATGCTTATATGTTCTTTACTATATTCCTTAAATCAGTAAAATCATAATTGTTAAGGCTTGGAAAGACTGTTAAATTAAGAAGACCTGAACTCCTGTATAAACCAGACCATGTCACCCTGTTAGCCCTGCAAGGAGGCTGATAGCTTGTGTGTGTCCAGGGCATGTCTTGCAGAAAGACATTTAGCTTTCAACTCAAGAAATGAAGCAAGAGAGGGCTTCACTTCCCTTGGAGAATTTCAATTCCACTGTGAAAAACTGAGACTTCATTTCCCATTCCACTTTGTCTGTCTTTAATTACTGCTGAGAGAATAGCAAAGTGTCCATATAGCCCCAGAAAATCCCCTTTCCTCTCTTCAACTCCCTGCACAAGTCACAGTGCTCTGTACTGCCATGCCCTACTGTGCTGGCTCTCACCATCACTGGAGAACTGAAAAATCATAGAATGCTTTGAGTTGTTAAGGACCTTAAAGCCCATCCAGTCCTAACCCCTGCCATGGGCAGGGACACCTCCCACCAGCCCAGGTTGCTCCAAGCCCCGTCCAGCCTGGCCTGGGACACTGCCAGGGATGGGGCATCCACAGCTACTCTGGGCAACCTGTGCCAGCGCCTCGCCACCCTCACAGGGAAGAATTTCTTCCTAATATCTATTCTAAATCTCCCCTTTTTCAGTGTAAAGCCATTCCCTTTTGTCCTATCACTAAGTGCCCTTGTAAAGAGCCCCTCTCCAGCTTTTTTGGAGGCCCCTTTAGGCACTTGGAGGCTGCTCTAAGGTCCCCCTGGAGCCTTCTCTTCCCCAGGCTGAACCCCCCCAACTCTCCCAGCCTGTCCCCACAGCACAGCTGCTCCAGCCTCTGACCATCCCCGTGGTCCCCTCTGGCCCCGCTCCAACAGCTCCACATCTCTCCTGTGCTGAGGACCCCCGAGCTGGAGGCAGCGCTGCAGGGGGGTCTCACCAGAGCGGGGCAGAGGGGCAGAGCCCCCTCCCTCGCCCGGCTGGCCACGCTGCAGGGGATGCAGCCCAGGGCACGGGTGGCTCTCTGGGCTGCGAGCGTACAGTGCTGGGTCATTGCCCAGCTTCTCATCCAACAGCACCTCTGGGTCCTTCTCCTCAGGATGGCTCTCAATCCACTCGTTGCCCAGCTTGTATCCATGCCTGGGAGTTCCATGAGTGAGGCTGTTAGCCCAAAACAAGATCGTTAGCACGTAGGCCTTAACATAGGAAACTTCTTTTTAAGGAAGCCTGATTTCAGCTTCTTCAGCTGGAGAAACATCTCTTCTTGAGCTCTCAGTTACACAAAGCTGAGAGTACCAGGAAACAGAATTTCAGAAACAGCATTAAATTCACACTAATGATTGGACTAATTAACAAGCAGTGGAGCCTGCCTCTGCTGGGAGGTTTCCTCAGCCCTGTGGTCATTCATTATGGCATTTGTGATTTTTTTTTGTCTGAGATGGCCTCAGAATTAGGGGGTGGAGATATTATTTCCTAGACACAGTGTGGTTCCTGCTGTGCTTCAGAGGCAGTGGGCTGGGAATTGCATCAGACACTGTGACCTACAACTACAGTGTGAGTCATGACAGAAATTATTCTCTCTGTCTTGAGAGAAGAGCTTCACCCTGTGCAGAAGATGGCCAAGCCTGTGAGGGTCATGAAGCAGTTGTGAAAGGGTGGGGAGGTACAAGAGGATGTTTTTGTGGGTTGGTGTTGAACAACCACCTGTCCTTGCCTCTTGAATGCCAGAAAGGGGAGATGCAAGTGCCCTACAAACAACAGGGAAGCCCCGATGTGAAGGGACAGTATGTGCTGCAAAGTAGTTTCCCTTCAACTTAAGTTGCCTTTGATTGTTTTAGACCTTGTTACTGGGAGGTAAGGGAGTCAGCTCTTTACTCCGAAGTGTTTCCTACCAGGGCTAGTAGAGATCAAGCAAAAGAGGGTAGAAACTGATTATGTCAATCAAACATGTTCTCACGTCAGCACAAAAGTGAGCATCACAACAACCTTGGCCAAGAAAAGGACTGGCACAGAAAGCTACAACTTCAAGCTGAAGTTCAATCCCGTGCCTTCAAAGGGCTGATTGGCACCAGACTCCAGAAAAGGACTTAACCTCAGTAAAACCAGTGAGAAAGCTCTAGATTTATGCAAGAACAGCATATGGGCACAAGAGCTGGTTGCTCCAGCTTGGTTCAGACAGGGAGTTTAAAACACAACCCAAAGTGCAGCACAGCATCTACTACGACATTGCTTGATTGTGTACAACAAAGACAAAACTTGTGGGTTTTGCCATAAGGAAATGTTTTCACTCCTTTGACCCACTGTAGCTGAGTGATCCCGGTATCACCGAGTACTTATATTTTATTCTCTCAAGGGTAAGTCCTCACCCAAAGCTTACCAAAGACCTGTGGAGGCCAGTAGATAGATGTTAGACCTGGCTGTGCTAACCTGCTAGGAGGCTGCCAGAGCACATGCTGGAATTGCTCACTGCTTTCTTCCATCCCTGCCAGGAAAACACTAGCTTTTATTTGCTTTTCAGATTTGATATATATGATTTCACAACTAAATAGGAAAGATAGGAAGATTACAGTAAGAACCTTAATACAGACAGAAAAGCAGCGGAGAGGAAGGGAATGTGATTATTGTTTGCAAGGAGATTAATAGACCATCAAACAGAAATGCTGTCGATTTCTAAACCTTCTGTAACATTTTTTTGTGGTCAGTGCTTTCTGGGACATTGCAAAAGAGCTTTTGTCGTCAACACCTGAAGGGTTTCTAGCTGCCTTTCCAAGCTTTTCTCAAAAAGGGACTGCAATATCACATCCAATGCTTGACAAATTATTCTGCTTTTCTTTTTTTCCCAGGGATAAGTGGTTCCTTAACACTTAATAACCCAACTTACTCTTAATCGACCCAACACATGGTGACATTCATTCAACACGAGAGAGGGATCAGGCATGCAGAGCTCGCAGCTGCAGAGTTCAGGTTGGAAGTTCAGCTCCAGCTGTGTCCCCAGCTCACTCCAGCATGGGGCAAGCGTGGTGTGACGAGATGCTTGTGATATTTAGGCAATTGTCCCATTTTTGCCTGCAACATCTACCCTGTGAACCCTCTGTGGGATGAGAGCCTTCACCTTTTCAGTGCCTTCTCCAGTACGGACGTTTCAGGCAGCCCCAGCAAACCCAGGGGCAGAGTTAGCATGGGGCTATTCCCACCAGCACCTACTGACCGTTGGCTCCTTGGAAATGATAGCATCTTCTTTAAAATGGAATTGCACATTAGCTGGTGAAACTGGGGGCTTAGTCCTCACTGGGGAAAGGGGAAGCTCTTGAAATGCACAAGTTAAGTAATTCAGTCAAAAAAAACACAGCGGAAATTGCCCAGTTTGGACTGCGCTGCAAGGACTTAGCAGCTGGTTACTGAAGCTAATTCTCTTTTTCTCAGAAACAAATCTCTTGGCTGTTGAGAATATGCAGAATTGTTGGCTGAATCCCAAAAAGAAAAGTCCCCACATGTCTTATTGTAACCTTGACAGGCAGTACACTAACAGTCTTTGGGCACCCTGAATTAGAAAACTGCCGCAGATGGGAATTCATCCTTTGCTCCATGAGCTTCTGCAGGTGCCACTGGGAGAGGGTTACACCGTCCTGTGTGACAGACATCTGCAGATGTTGTCAAGAAACATCTTCATTGTGACTTCCTCTCTTTAAAAAAAATATATAAACCCCTATTTGTAAGCAGCTTTGGAATTATATGCTTAAATCTAATCATGAAACTAGGAAAACAGTTATCCTAATTAAAAGCTAAGGAAGAATCTACATACAAACATTCTTTCATTTTTCCAGTGAAGGCTGGCATGAGAACATGTCCACGCTGACACATTCAGGAGGCAGCCTTGGTGCATAACAGAACACATATTTGGGTTAATATAACAAAAGCAATTTGTTTTTTACTCTTGGGAGAAGGTATGAGTTACCTAAAGAGCGGAAAGCTGGGTGTCTTCACCCACAGCCTTGACCAGGCTGCTAACTGGGACAGATGTTGTCAAAATATAGTCTTACTAAAAGGTGATGAAAGGAAGAGTTTGGGAGCCACAAATGTTTCTCTGTCATTCACTGTTTCTCCAAACCACATGGAAAGATTTTTTCTTTACTCCAAAGTCAGGGCATGTGTCTCCTGTGCTCCTTGCCAATTGTTAGCCTTGTAGCTTTTGCTTCTTTCCAGCTATTTTTTTAAGGATGGATATTCAGCTGCTGAAATGTATCTGCTTTGGCAAATCCTAGACTTTCAGCACAAGTGTCATCTTGGCCTCTTGATAGCATTGGTAAAGTTAGGTCTCAACATCGACTTGGTTGCCCTATCAAGGGGACACAGGTTGATCCCATGCTGGAGGTACAGGGTGAGCTACTCTTCCAGACTTTCTGTCCTGCTTCCCAATTGCTTTTCCTCAGCTCCCGCCCCACTGGGCTCATACTGCTGGAGCAACCAACACTCTGTGTGTCTGCTGGTGCAGTCCAGCTCAAGCTGACCATGAATTCAGGTGGCTCTCATTGGGACCAGTATAAGGAAAAAGCTATCAGGTCTGGCTGGATATGAATCAATGTCCATTTGTTGTTGTAGGCCACCCTGATTTCCATTTGCATTTCCACAGCAAACTGCCCTGTGAAATAATTCCCAGCAGTGTGAAGACATTGACAAACACCAGCACTGTGACAGCAGCGTCACTACAGCTGGAGATTTTCTGTGTGTTTTATGTGGTTCATAGAGAATGCACACTTCAAAACTGAAAATTCTTTCTAGGAAAATGTCTCTGTTGATAATTCACAAGAAAGAAATGGTTTATACAGCACAGTGTACTCAGCACATCCCAGTTCTCATGGTCCAAAGGAAGTCCAGTTTGTGTGCATCATGCTCCTCTCTCACTTCTAGCCTTGACCCCACCTTGTACCCACATTAGCCAAGGTAGAATGCCATGCAGGGTGTCCTGAGAGCCACACAACCACACTGTGCCATGGGATACTTAACTGGGGCTGGTCAGCTGCTGGATGCGTCCAGGATACGGTGCAGCCATACAGCAGGACATCAATATCAAACCATGCAATGATGGTACCGCTTCCTCTAACGCAATGACAGCAAGTAATTTCCAGACTTTGACCCCATCTGAGATCCCTCCATGTGTCTGGTTCCTGGCTGAAAAGCCAAACTTACCTGAAATGTCATGCACAGGCCTACTGTTCCCATTCAAGCCTTGTTCCTGCTCACTGGATAAAGACAATTCAAAAGCTCTAGGCTTGCAGTATAGCATACGACTAACTTTCAGAGAGGCTGTAGCTCACAACTTTGTCTTTAAAAACACATTTTACAGCTCAACATCCTTGATTTCCAGGAACTCGTGAATGGAGAAGATATATTGTTCTTGGTAACTAAATAATATCATTAAAACCATTATGAATCCTACAAAAATTATTCCTGTCTACCTAATTCAATCATGTATCAATGACTATTATTAACCTATCTTCTGCTGTTGTGATTTGAGATTATGGCCCTGGATGCATGGGTAGCTATTATATGATTCAGTTATTGTAAATGTGCATTGCTCTTAAGTGCTCAAGTGCCTATTCTTCACTTATCTCCCTGAATTTATCCATTCCAGGGCAGTATAGTGAAACTAAAGAAGAAAATGAGAAGTTCATGGAACAACAGAAAGATTGACCCCTGCCCTTATCATACGGATTAGTGTCTCATGGCTGAGTTCTGACATCTAACTACACAAGCGATCCAGTGGAAGCTCCTCTTATGATTGACAATAAAATAGCTCTGTGCGGCTTCTCTAGTCTTTATAAAAGGCTTGAACTCCTCAGCGTCATGGTCACCCCTATTTGTCTGTAAGAAATGTTGTATTTCTGAAACCCACAAGGTTCAGCCAACTTTGGCTCCATACCCTCAGGCTCTGTCCCACAAGTCCTCAGCTGCAGAGGAGAGACCCTGTCTGTTCTCATCCACAGGTCTTGACTGCATGCTCCCATACTTCACCTCAAAAATGTGGCATAGAGAGCAGACAGCACTCCCTAACAGTGTGACTGTCTGACCTCCTCCATACACGGCTTAATAGAATAGGCCTCATTTCCTTAGGAAAATGTTTTCTAAGGAAAAAAAAAATATCCTCTGTCTGTTTCTCACCTTCCTTGGTTATAAACCCCACCAGGGTATTGTTGCCCTGATCACAGATTTTAGCTGAACCAGACAAATCCATTGGAGTCTGCAAAATAAAAAAGAATAATAAATATAAAGTCTGCCTTACTTTTGGATTAAATCACTGCGAGGACAATATCAGCTTCAGCAGAACATCAAGGCAAAGTCCCTGCAGAGAGCAAGGCAGGACTAGAGCTGGGGCTCACTCATGCCTGCAAGGGTGACTGCTGAAGATGCTCAATGTGCCTCCACTTCTCATTTCTCTGCTGCAGTGGTGTATATCCTCTGCCCTACAGGAGCAAATAACAGTAGTTTCTAGGCATCTCCAGCAGGAAACAATCGTGTTTCTGGTGTAAAAAATGGAAACTAGGCAATACTATTAGCCTACTTTTCTAATGCAATGGGGTACCTAGGAGCAAGGTGTGTGAAGGTACATGTTATTCCTACCCCTCTCCTCTGGTGTAACTGTTTACACCTTTTGCCACTTCCAACCAAACCTGAAAGAGCTGTGAAACTACTGATTTTCTGCAAGTTTCATGAAAACAGACAGCTGAGCAGAGGTGAAAGACCTCAGAAATCTTTGCACCCTTCCGCTCATGGCATGTCCATGTGGAGAGGAACACTCCCCCACCACCACCCAAACCTATAGGAAAGCAGACATCTGTGTTCAGTTATTGCCACAACTGTTTGTTTTTCAATCTGGTTTTATGTGAGAAGGGTTAAGGATGCCTGATTCTGCTCTGGATGTAGGTGCTCACACAAGAGCAGCTCAGGTACTCGGTTACTGAGACGTGCGTGATGGTATCATCCTGCCTTCTTGGGACACTACATGTCTTCATTAGAGTCTCTTGAATGAAAGATGGTCCATCGCTCAGACTAATAACATCTCTGTGAAGTTATTGATGTTACTATTGAAAATTGCAAGACAGATCCCAACTAGTGATTGTAAATGAGGTTGGCCGGAGGAAATCCCTCTTGATGGGTGACCTGATCTCTGTTTTGAGGCCAACCACACTGCTGCAAAAAGCTGGCACCAGTCATGATGTATAATATAACCTAGCTGTCAGGCACAACATGTTTGAGAGCTGAGGTAATTTCCATGCTGGGTGGAAACTATTTTCACAGTGGAATTCTTGCATTTTATTGATTAGGAGTTATTTTGCAAAGCAAATGGGTTGGAGGATATCCCCTCCCTGTTGCTGGGCAGTGTGGTGAGGATGTACACCCAGAGCACTGTGCCTGTCAAGTCAGGGACCAGTCCCTGCAGCAACTTGCCACAAAATGGAGTCACCTGCAGAAAACAGGGCTCAAATTGAACATCTACCACTGATCCCCAAGCTCACTGCAGCAGCTGTACAGAGGGGAAAATAACGCTGTCTCCCCTTTCAGAGCTTTCTGCAAGCCCATATGTACCACCCCTTGAAAACCAACATGGAGTCTGCTGTCCAAGAAAAGTCATGCCGTGGTCAGAGCGAAATTTGAATGATGGGTTTTAAGTAAGACCAACGGCTTCACACCGAGGATGGAAGATATAAAGAAATAGCAAATAACTTCCCTTCTAGTGAAAGGTTCTGATGGGAGGAGGAGCCCCTAACATCTGTAATTGAGAAGGTCAAAGTGAAGAGACAGAAAAGAAATGCATGTGCTAAAGCTCGTAACTTTGCAACTTGAATGAAGTTTTTTGATTATTTTTTCAGGCCCAATATAATGACCAAAGGATGAACATTTACACCTGGTAACACGAGGGTTGCGTGACACAGCCCTAGGTCCTGTAATACTGAAGAATGAGATAGTGTGTTGTTGTGTCATTTACTGTCACTTTAGTAGGTGCCTGGGGGCATACTTTTTTTCCTCTCCCCAGAAACTGGGATTAAAGCATCTACCTGAGACGTGGGGTCTGTAACGATACTGACCAGTTGATTTATTTTTTTCTTTTATATGGTTCCTTGACATTTTCCACCTTAGTTATCAGAAGTCCAGTATTGTGAGACAGAGTATAAAGGAAAGTGCTCTGATAACAGAGCAAGTAGCTTATTCTAGAGAATTACTGGGGGTGTTGCATTGTATCAGGTACCTGAGCTACCTCCCATAAAAATGTACCTTGGGAATGACACTGAAAATGCAGGGAAATGAGTAAGAACCAAAAGCAAACTTAGCTGTATGGTCTAATCCCTATCAGACAGTCCCCAAAACATCCCACAGACACAAATCCTAATCCTTCTGGAGACCTTTCACCTTATTTATCACACACCGTGGCTTCTCTAAGCCTCTCCCATCCCTAAGGGATATCACTAGGAAGAACTCTGGGGAAGAGCCCTTTCCTGCCCTTCTCTCCAAGTGAGCCAAGTTTCCCCATCAGGCTGACCAGCATCACCTGTGCAACCTCCACCCTACCCCACCCCAGTGCTTTGTCCCACCACAGCACGAGCTGTATTTTCAAACTCCAGGAGGATTCCAGGAAGCAGGAATTAAATGGTCACCACTGCTGCACCAACAGATCACCAAGCTGAACATCTCCAGCTATTCCTCATTGACCCATCTCCCCATGTGGAGGGGAAATACTGTCTGGAACCCTCAATATTTGAATAGTAACCTCCCCAGGCAGGTCAGTCCTGGGCTGTTGGACCACTGAGCTTTAACCCAGTGACCTGAGAGGCTTCCCCCACCACAAAGTGTAAATGAGTTTATAGGAAATAGCTGAGAGTAAAGGCTAGGGTGGGTGGGGAGGAAGACAACCTTCCCACCCTCATTAGAGGACCTGCCCTCCTTACTGTGTGCCCTCTTCTCTTCTCCAGTGGTGGAGAGGAGCTGTTTCTTTAGGGCTTGTGATGGAGGAGATGAATGGGGTAATCCTTCTAGGAGCCAGCAAGAAAGGAGAAGAGGGAGAGGGCTCTGTCCTCCCTCCCCTGAGTCCTGGGAAGATGAAAAGTGAGTCAATGGAGCCCTTGAATAATGAAAATGGGCTCTCTATCCAGCAAGGTAAGTTGGGACTTTTGTCTTTTTGCTGAGTCTTTTTTTTGTGGCTGTTTGAAGTGAAGGGAAACAGTGTCAGTGATGCAGAGAGTGGCTGAGCTTTGCGTGGGACTGGTAAAAGTGGAAAGCTATTGAGAAGCTCAGTGAAGGGGCATTTGGTTTCTGAATTATTATTTTTAAAGGATTTGGGCTTTTTTTTTTAAAAAAAAAATATCTGTTATTGAGGAGTCCTGTATGTCTGTTGTGCCTTTGCTGAGAAAAACAATGCTTAGGGGTGATGGCTGTAGAGACTTTACTGTGAAGGGAGGAGGGTGGAAGAGCAAAGCTGTGGGTTGATGTGAAACAATGAAAGGGAGAGAGGTGGAAAATATTTTTTTTTCCCCCTTTGAATACAAAGGCTGATGTAGAGATGGGTATCGCCTGAGAAGTCATCAACTATTAAGTTGCTATTAAAAAATCCCACCCTGTTATGTGTCCCAGAAACGACTTGTAGTTAATAAAAAGCCCCTGGCAAAGAGACTACACCACAGCCTGAGCAACGGGAAGCCAAGGTGGTGAAAGGCTGTGTCTCTTCTCCCTTAAGCAGTGGCATCTCTAACTGTGCTGTTCAGGAGAAAAAGCAACTACTGCCAATAGCTCCTGGGAAGAAATTTCCTTGCTGTTGTTCAGAGGAACAGCCAAGAAAGCTCCTTGTGCCTCCTGTGGTAGCATAAGCTTGTGGACAGGGTGTTGTATGAGCTATCTGAGCTAATGCAGCAGGATTTTCCTCCCCACAAGAAGCTAAGTGTATGGGTAGGAAATTAGGCAATGATGCTAACTAGGAATTTCACCTAATTCCTAATGAGAGCCTGGGCTGGAAGGGGATAAACTGAGTGTGAAAGGATCTGGGAGCCCCTTGTCACTAGGGATGAGGCCCCAGTCATGTGTAATGCTTCACTGAGGGACTTGACGCAGCTGTTGTGGGAGATGGTGTGAGGGATGAAGAAACTGTGGAGACAGACCCGATGCAATGATTACTCCTCTACTCGCTTATGAGAGCAGCCTTTGGGCTGTGCCTGTTACCTCTGGCTAAAAAGCCACCTTTAAATGAATGCTGGTGGTGGGATGATGGGGAGAAGTGTTGTTTCAGGAGTGATTTCTCTTCCTTTACTCACTATTTCTTCTGGATAGATCTTGAGGGACCAGGTTGCTCCTGAAGGGAAAGAATAGAAATTTTTTTATGCAGGAGACATAGAATAAGGGGATTGAATGCTTGGTCCCTTTTGCGATTAATTCCTTAGATCTAGGATACAGGCAGCTGGGACGAGCTCAATGAAAAGTGGTCCCAGGCATGCAACTAGATGTCTAGGAAAATGCCCTTAAGCCCCGAGGCTGCTGCTGATGTGGGGTGCTCTCCTGCCCTAAAAGGCTGTGTTGTAGCTGGTGGATTGTTGTTTGGGAGAGGCTCAAGTGTGTTTTATCAAATAGCAGCTAATTTGGTTATCCGCTGCACCCACCTGTGTCACATTTGCTTGGGAGTTCAGGCATATTCTGCAAACCGGCTATCAAATACTTGTTTCTGCTGCTTAGGGCTTGACTCAAGGATAGCTGCTGTGGAAAGAGGCATTTTCCCTCCTTCCCAGGGGACTGTAATCTGTCCCTGTGTCCTCTGCTCTTGCTGAAGTGAGGTTATAGAGGAACAAAGTGTCCTCTGCCGCCTCCTCCTCCCAGGAGCTGAAAAACTTGTCTGCATGGCCCTGGGAGAAAATGTGAAACTGAACTTCCCCACAGTTTAATCTTCAAAGCAATAATCTAATTTGTTGAAGTGTTGTAAGATATGGAACTGACCCAGAATATTAAATTGTCTCTCTGCCCTCCAGTGAATAGGAGCTACAGTTCAAAAGCTGAAAGCCCATGTTATCTCCTGTGATGGATGCTTCCTCCAAATGAATGTCTCCTGTGATGCCACGTGCTGTCCCTGTAGATCAAGCTGTGGGGGTGGGACTCATGTGGGACCCCCAAGGGAGGCTCTGGGGAGCAGAGAAGACGTTTTCCTTAAGTCAGTTGGTTGTGACAGGAGTTCCCCTTGGGGGAGTAGTGGTTGGGAATCTTTTAATTAAGTGTACCCATCTGGGCTCCGCTTCCTGGAAAAGCCTTGGTTCAAAGGGTGGCTTTCAAATCTGAGCTTCACAGTTCTCTAGTATTTGAGAAGGACCTTAGCTAGAACTCTAGTCTGCTGCAAGCTTTATATTTTAAAAGAAAAAAAAAAAAACCAGCAAAAAACCGAACAGCTGGAACTGAAACTCAGACCTTTAAAATAATCCTTGCCTTTTTGATGGGATAAGGCCTGTGCATCATCTGCTTTGCCCACAAGTTCCACTCCCACTTTCCTGGTTGCCCTCTGTCACCCACTCCCAAAAAGCAAAACCTAAATTCCTCTGTTATTTCACCTGCTGACCAAACTTGACTGTATCTAATGGCAGTAGATGGCTTGAAGGCAGTTGAGTTCCACCATATCCAGTGATGATGTGTGCCAATCATTTCCCTAATTATTATTTTTCTGGTAAAGTAGAAATGTCTGATCCCAGAGACCTGTCAGCAAAGAGGGGAAAGTGGAGCTGGCTTCTTGATTACTGCCTGGACTGCAAATCCAGGGAAGGATTTCCCCTGACAGAACCAAGGGTGGGTGCTGTAAACCTTGTCTACATTCCCATGCAACTGGGTTTTCAACTCATCCCACTGACCAATCCAAAATACAACTCCCTAGTGAGACGGTGCCTTAGGGCATTTGGCAGCTACAGTGCACACATGTATGACCTGGCTAAAGCCTTGCCAGGAGAAAGCTGGAGTGGGCTGCCCTTGGACAAGCCGTTCCTCAGTCCCAAAATTTACTGCTATTGATGTAGAAAGGACTGTTGAAGTTTTGCTCTACAAGCAGAGCGCAGGGTCAAAAGTAGGTGAAGTAGAGAGCAATGTGATTACCCCAGCTGCATGCATGTGGCAGGAATAGAGTTAAGGGATGTGTTAATATCCTCAACTATACAATATATAGGCTAACATAGGAGACTGAGGCATGGAATGAACTCCAGCTTAGCCAAAGGCTTCTCCTGGTCTGTGTATGGGACAGAATTGTGTAATACAGAGGACAGGAGGGGCTCCCATTATGTGGGAATGGTGCCTGTGGATACTTCTATTACTTCTTGGTGTCTGCTTGACATCTCTGGTGTTATTCCTTGGACTGATGTGTGGTATCTTGACATCAGCTTGGGCGAAACTGGGACAGGATGTTCTGCCTTGTGGATAAAGAGTGGAAGCACTTAATAGCCTTTGATTTGTGATATCCGTGGCCTGTCTGGGTGAAAATGAAGAATGGTGCTCTTGTGAGACCTCAGATAGATGGCTCTTGGGAAAAAGAAGCCATGTCCTACTGTTTATCATTAAGAGAAGTGAGATCACAGAACCTCTTCTCTTTTTCTTTTTTCATTATTATTATATATATTTTTTTTAAGTTAGGCATTCCCAAAGAGAGCACTATTCCTTTGTGGAAGGAAGGTTGCTGTGTTGTAGGTTGTTTCAGCCGGCACCTGTTGACCCCCACCAGCCTACTGAGTGGGGATGGAGGGACTCTGCATTGCAGCTTAGCAGCACCAGTGCTGCATGGGTTGCTCCTCAGTGAGGAAGCTCTGTGGGTATGGGAGCCTCCAGCCACACACCTGGTGTGTAGACAAGGTGATGTAGTGCTGTTGGGAATTGAATCTGCTGCATAAATTCTATGGCAGGGCAGCTTGAAAGGTCTGCTGGAGCTTGGAGAGAGCCCTTCACGCATCTCCCCCTCAGCCCTGGCAAAGGGCTGAGTCATTCTCATGTCTGGGATTTTCTGATCTCTGTATGGCTCTGTCTAAAAGTTCTGTGCAGTTGGAACTAATGGATGTATGTTCCCAGGGAAAAAAATAAAAAATGACATCAGCTGTTCCCATAAATGGAATTAAGGCCAAAGCCTCCAGATGTCATGCATTGGGTTTTTTATCTTTGTTTGACTATAGGAACTCTTACTTAAGTATTTGCAGCTAATGAATAGAACAAAATGCAGAAATCTGCAGTGGGTTATGAAGAAATGAATGTGTTTTTAAAAACGTAATGCATGTTGACGTGGGTGTGTTAGGGCTTGTGGCTGTATCTGTCTAGGCAAGGGGTATATTAATAACACATGGTAGCTGTGAGTGGTGCCCGTAAGACCAATGTAAAATGGCCTATAGGTATTCAATCTTAAACATCCTTTCTCAGCATGTGTAGAGCATCTCTGCTGATGGTAGCTCCTGCGGGTGGTACTCGTGCTGTTGTGCCCTTGCTCCAATAATGGCAATGCGATGTGTGCACAAGCCCAATAGCTGAAGGACTGGTCAGGACCCATCGCTCCCACTGTGAGAACATCTTGATTGCTAGCTTTGTCATGCTAATCGAATCAAGCTCATTGCTTAATTTAATTGGAACAAAGAGGGATCTGATATGTGGCATCTGTCAGCAACCTCAGAAGGAGGTAGGGATGCTATTTGTGTGGTAGACAAGAGTATGTGAAGTATTTCCTAGAATGTTGTATTTCATGGGAAATGCCTTTAATTAGGTTTGGGTATTTCCACACTTCCTTACTGGCACCAAGCTAAGCAACCCACTCCCAGTCCAGTGAGGAATATCTCCTTTTGTCAAGTTAAAAAAAGTTGAAAAGAAAAAAATAAATTGCAGGGCCTTCTGTATTCATAGTTGGTTCCATGGCACCTTCTTTAAAACACAATAATACTTTTATAATTTTTAATGAAAAAAAATCCCTGATCTTGTTGCAGTAGCCTTGTGCTAACATATTACAAGGCTTTTTGAGGAGGTGAGCATGAAGACTGATTTTTATTTTTTTTTTTCTACTCGGTGTTGACTGAAATCAGAGCCAGTGATACAAGGAGGCTGAATGTGGTGGAACTTTAATACCCTGGCTGGTGAAGTCCTGCTGGTGAATGCCAGCTGAGGATCCAACTTTTGTTGCCTAAGCATGATGCTGACCCAGTACTGAGCTGCATGACAGCTGGCTCCGATTACCCTCCTGGTTTTGTTGTAGGGCAGAAAGAAAACCAAGGCTTTATCGTCTCACAGAAGTCTTTAGAAAGCCTCAGGTGAGTGGGTAACTGTCGCAGCAAGAGAAATACTGCTTCTGTACCCAAGTAACTTCTTGTTCTTGGGCGGAAAAATGAGAGACTTGAGAGATAAATGACTACCAGCTCTTGTGGTTGGCAAATGTGTTACTGGTGGATGTGGTGTATCTGTCCCACTAGCCTGAACTTGTGTGAGCTGTGATGTGTGCTGACCTTCCTGAGTCGTTAAATATAAGCTGAAATCGAACTTGCATGAACTTGCTTTGAACTAAAAAGTTGGGGCAATGACAGGCGCAGGTGCTTAGCTGGATGTGGATTCTTCATAAAACCATTTGGAGTGTTGCATCCCTAATGCTTGTGTGCTCCATAGCTCCCGATGTGAGGCTGGGGGATGCCGGTCCTGTGCTGAGGATGGTAGAGCAAATACCTGCAATAAATACCCATCTTGATTGCCCAGCACGAGGCAACAAGGTAGAGGGCACTGCTGGCGGCACAGCCCCTCTGGATGGGGTAGGCTGCAGCGCTCGGGGCAGGGGGCTGCCGAGAGGCAGGTCGGCTGCTTCCCCTGCACCCTGCTGCTTCCCGGGCACCAGCAACTCCTCTATTTTCTCTCCATGCACTCGTTTTGTAGTGTTTACATACCATGTTAATACTATGGAAATGGCACAAGCTCTTTCCATGCCAATTTAAGTTAATGAAAGGATAATGGCAGATAACTACACTTGAGGGGCTGAGCAGTAAGAAGCCCTGACTGGGGTAGCTCTGTCTGTCTTTTTCCAGGAACATGTTGCATCTTTAAAGCTCAGGCTGCCCAGTGTTTGGGATCACTTCCATACTAGAACAATGCACGAACTCATCTTTGTTTTAACTGAAATCCAGTCTGGGTTGCTGGGAGCTCCTGTTTCTTCTCTTACCCGTGTAAATGTTTTATGAAGTGAGTATAAAGTCAATAAACACTTCCTGTTTAATGTCTGCCTTGCTGCCTTATGAAAGATGCTTTATAAAAACATCAGGTCTCTCACCCAGCACATGGCTTATCTCTGGTTCCCTGCTAAGCATGATATCAAAACTCATCTAGTAGGAAAAAAAAACCCGCAACTTAAAGAGAAAATAAACTTGTATCTTCCTCTTAATGATGCTGCACCGATTATGCAGTAACACAGCATATTGAATTTGCTCTGAAATTGATTTTTGGAGCCAGCTGAGCTTCAAATCCTGATGGGAAGGCTCATGGGGAAAGCTGGTCTGCACCTTGTGTGGAGAGTGAGCGCCCAGCTTGTTTCTTTCTTGCTGCTTTTCAGCATGACAAATGAAATTTGAATAATTGCTTTGTAAACTGAGAGCAGTTGTTGAATCTGAGAGGGCTGAAAAATATGTGCTTTTCAGCTCTGTTTGCTCTGTTGCTGATGTTGATTCGTGTTGATCGTGGCTGGAATATTAACACTGGAATACAGCAAGTATTTCTATTATAAAAAAATAAAAATTAGGCAGATTCCTGTTTTGCATGACTTTGCAAAGTTGCAATTGGCACAGGCTTATGGTTGGCAACTGTGTGATAGTGGCAAGAGCACCAAGGCAGCCCTAGCCTAAAGGTGGGTGCAAATATGACTTACTGATGTGCCTCTTAACCTTGTCTTTGCTCTTCCTCATGTGTGAGCTGTCGCACAGGTGTCTAGCAGGAGCTGGGCTTTTGAGTTTGCTCTGTTTATGTGTGTGTATATACACGCACACTTAGTTTTTTCTCGTTCCCCAGCCTCTGCAGTGCTTCCCATCCTTTAGTTGAGGGGAATGTCCCTTGTAGGAGATATTAATTAGGCTCTTGCTCTGCTCCATCAGGTGAAATGACACCTAAAGAGTGCAGCTACTGCACAACCTATGAAGCAAGGAGTTGAAGGAAAACACTGGTTTAATTTTTTTTCTTAATGGTTGTGTGTGTGTCTGTCATATCTGTCCTCATTAAACCATGACAATACCTTAAGAAGCTGGTGATTATTTTCAAACTGTCTGATCCTCTGGAGAAAGCTTCCTGACAATAATAGGGTAGGAGCTGGTTTGCTGCTGAGCGCCATCTACTCAGCCATCACCGAGATGAAAAGACCAGCTTATTTGTAGTTCAGTGTATCAGACTAGTGTGGGGTTGAAGGAGGTATCAGGAAGTTTCTAGAGACCCTCTGCTTTTCTTCCTTCTCTCTGAAAAAGTAGCTGAGCCACAATTGGAAATAACAGATTCTGTCATGTGCTTTTGGGTGGAAGTGCTAAAATATGCATTGGTTTAATAGGAAATAAAAAGTAATGGAAGAAGTTAATATCATTATTAGGGGACTTGTTGCTGGGACCCCTCCTGTAGGTGATGCAATAAGCTGTGCATCCACTGAGCTGCTTGCTGTGCTAAACGGTGTCTGCTGGAAGTGAGCTGGGAGATGGGTGCTTCTGCTACCTGTACCTGCTGAAGCTGCTCTTTCTGTGCAGCCCCAACTCTGATTTCCAGGACTGCTGCACCATGGGCTGTGTCTGCTCAGCAATTTTAATTTGGCTTGCCTTTTCACATAAGGTTAAAAAGGACTACAGCTTTACAGTTGCCTCTAGTCCAGACACTAGTCACAAATTTAGAGACTTTAAGGCTCAAGTTCATTCTTCACCCAGATTCTTTTTCCACATAAAGCTTGCAGGCTGCAGCTGAACCTCTTGTGCTCCTATTCTAGCCTGGACTGCTGAAATACTTTTGCTTGAAGAGTTTAGTTAAGGTAAAACCTGGTTCTCCCATCCTCTTTGATTTTTCTGACTGTTCCTCCAGCAGACAACTGGGCTGGACATGCCTTTTCTCTTGCAGGAGAGCCCCTGCTGTTGAGTTCCAATGATGGCTCTGATAAGACCTTACAGATAATGACCTTTTTTGGTGTTTTTTTTTTCCCTGTAGGAGAAACTGATGTGAGATGAATTTAACCAGTAGCCCCTAGTATAGATAGATGCTGGTTTATTGCTCTAAAGGTCTTTTGTGCTGCTATAGTAAAAATTAGGGTAATGCCTTCCCCTCTGAATGTGTTGCATCTTATAAACGTGAACATGCTGTGAGGCAACAGAGCTCTTGGAGATAGGGCTGTCAGACAATGTTACTGTGTGGGCATGACTGCTTGCCAGTTTACACAAATCTGAACTTGAATTGGGCTGGGCTCTCTCAGTTCGGAGGACGTCTGCTCAATAGCCTCTCAAATCAGCTGGAGATGACTTCCTCTGAGTGCACATGAGGAGGGTTGCAGACAGGAGGTGCTGACAGCATCCCATCTCTTGCCAGGGTAGTTATGCGTAGCTGTGGTGAGTCTGAAAAGATCTGATACCCGTTTGGATGTGGTGAGGTCACACTGACAACAGAGACACACCACATTTCACAACTCCCAGCTCATCAACTCCCAGTCTGAAGCAAGTGGGATGTGTGATAGCTGGAGCCTGAAGAGGACTTGCTTGCTTTTGAGTGGGTCTCAGGGCAGATACAATCTGCTGTTGCTTTTTGAAATGGCTTGCATGGCAGCTAAGAAATGTCTTGGTCCCTTTCCCACCTGGAGGAGGCACTTAAACTGATGTGCTTCATGCTTCATCTGGCTGGGGAGCCTGTCTCCCCTGACGCGTTTAGGTGATAAGATCTGGTAGGTAGGCTCCAGAAACCCTACAGCAAGTCCTAGCTAGCTGCTCTTGCTCTTGCTAAAAACTAATGCCCAAGAGACCAGTCGAGTGTGGCTCCAGGACAGAAAGCAAGCCAAAGTCTGGCCTTGGTTAACACTTTTCTGTTTCATGTCTGTGTTCAGAGCAGCCAGCAACTGGGCTGCTGTGTTTCATCTTTGATCTGAAGCTGTGATGCTCCCAGTGTGACTGTACCTATCCTTAGAGGCCAGCTCTCCTTTTACCTGAGAAGGCTGCTGAAATATCAACTGATTTTTTTGTTTGTTTGTTTGTTTTGGGGGGACTACTGTTACCTTGTTGCTGCTGCTGAAGTTGGTGGCTATGGGCTTTATGAAATGCCGGTCATAAAAAGACAGTTCAAAGGAAAATACTAACTTGGGTGTAGCTCTTTCTTTCAGAGAGACCTCTCTGGCTTTCATTAGTGTTTTTAGGCTCTATTTTAAATCTCTCTTGCTTGTTAAAAGTCCCGAGGTGAGACAGGACTCTTGGTGGAAAAAGTATGGTCACGATGGCAGTAGGAAAGTAAATGTTTTGTTAGCATGCCTTGGATAACGCACGCAAGATGGCAAGGGAAGTTGTTCAAATGCTTCTTGATCCTTTTTGGGGAGCCACTGCTGTGTAGCCAGTCTGCTTGCACGGTCTACCTTGGCTTGAGGTACTTGAGTGGGTAAATGCTACTACTGGAGATCAGTGTTTCCCTTCAGAGTGGTGCTTACCTATCCCCAAAGTTTCTTAGCAGTCTGACCAGTATTGCCTATTAGAGACTCATTGTGTAAACGGATAATTTTCATCTGGGGAGGGGGGGGAACCCAAACAAAAAAAATCCAAAATTAACAAACTACCTTACAACTTTGCCATGTTCTCTGCAAATGAACTGTATTTTCTTACACAATCCTCCAGGAGAGCAAGAGACTCGTCTGCCTCTGATTGCTATCTCATGGCAGGCAAGTCAGAGTTTCCTTTGGTTTGACTGCATTTAGAAACTGTAATTCTGTGAGGAAAGCTTGTGGTCTGCATCTGTCAGAAAGGCCACTTGGACCAAGTGCTCAAGGCAGAGAAGCTGGTGTGGGAAGGTGTGCGTGCACTGCTGTGGCTGTCTGTAGTCCTCCAAAGAGAAAGGTTAGGAGGACATGAATAAGCCAAAACAGGGTGTTTGGCAGGGCTTTGATGGAAACTATATGTTTTATATATATATAGTCTTTCAGCCATGTAGCATAACTGCTTTCTCTGTGGGACCAGCTATTGCTGTGAGGCTGGGGGTGGGCTGTTAGTGTAAGTTGTGGGAGAAGAAATGTGCGGGCATCTCATGCTGGTCCAGACTGACAAAGCTATGGGTCTCTTCATCCCCCTTTCTGTGTATGCTGACACCAGGTCCCTCCTGCAACATGTTACTAGGGCTGTGAATTGGGCAACAGTGAGTCAGTACTGGGATGCTGGTGGGATCCACACCTTCTGAATTGTGGTGTGCCATGCATCTCCATAGCTAAGGCTGTCCAGGGGAGGGCCACCATGTACAATCGGCATGGTGTTCATGCTCTGTGGTGCAGCAGAGCTGTTATGAAGGCTGGCAGGAGTTTCTGCACACAAGCATTCCTCTGCTTTAGCAGTGCTTTACCTGAAGACCTCCCTGGTGCTGAGACTCAGCTGTGGTGCTTGAATAGTCTTAGAGGAGCAAGTATACATGGATGCTTTCTTATTCCAGTCCCACCTTGAGCCACCCAGCTCAGGACAGCTTTCCTGTAATGCTCACACTGACGGAGCAAGCATATGAGATCTTTGCCTTGGCCATTTTGCAACTGAGGGACAAAATCCCAACAAAAGCATCCTTCTAGCCCTCTTCTGCATGGAGATACTTGTCTTGTGGTCACTCTGGGCAAACTTTCAGGCCTGTTTTTCCTTCAGGGACAGGAACTGTTGTTTGGTCTCATTCTGCAACATGATTCACTGTCGCTTTCAGGAGCAACAACAGCAGAAATAGGCAGCATCCCTTAGAATGTGATTATTCTTAATTTGTGCAGGATGTAGAATTCTGAAATGGAATTTTACTTTAACTGGGTGGCTGCTGTCCTGAAGGGAAAGTGCCTTTAATTTCTTGAATGAAAATATTGGCAGTCTTACGTTAGTAAAAATTTAAATTTGAACTGTAGGATAAATGAGGTTGGAAGGGAGGTCTGGAGGTCTCCAGTACAACACCTTGCTCCAAGATAAGTGGCTTTTAAAGTGAGGCCAAGTTTCTAAGAGCTCTGTCCAGTCAAGCTGTGAGTACTTCCAAGGATGGGAGATTCTTCCACCTCCCTGAGATCCTGATCCAGTGCTTAAATGCTATCTTTAAGGAAGAAATGGAAAACATCACAATATTATTGAGTTGGAATTTCCATTTTTACAGCTAACATTTGCTACTGTGTGCCTTTTGAAGTCTGTCTACTATATTGCCTTATGCTGGATAGCTGTGTGCAGTGATGAGAGACCTGCTCAGCCACTTCCCCAAACCAGACAAATCCATTTCTCCCACTGCTTTCATACAGCATATGCTCCAGTCCCTGGTGTTCTGGTATTTCTCCACTGGTTGCATTTCAATTTGCATCTTGTGCTGGAAAGCCCAGGACTAGAGGCAGCACTCCTGATGTGGCCTCGCCAGTGCCAAAAGGGGGAGGAATTGCCAGAAAGTTACAGAAGAACCTCTATAGCCATGATACCTGGTAGAGTGTGTTGTGGCTGCAGATGCCAGGGAAAGCCCACTGCTTCCCCAGGTCAGAACTAACGTGCTCTCACACAGAGGGTGAGAAGTTGTCAGGTAGCAAATTTGAATTTGGCTTTGTGTTGATTTCTAATGGCTGTTAGAGCTGCTTGCTTGGAGTCAGCGGTTAAAAGCCTCGCAGCACTGTACAAGGGGAGTGTAGCTTTACTGATTGGATATCTCTTCAGAAGTTTCTCCTGCTCTAGATAAGGCAGAACACAAAACTGCATAAGGTCAGACAAGTAATAGTTTGAATCTTACTGTGAATCTGCAAAGGAATGGTAGCGATGTTACTTTTGCCTTGACCTAGAGATAACCACCGTGGGCTCTTGGTTGCCTGAAAGGGAAGCGTGCCTCTGCGCAACCTGGTTCACATGTGTCTGTGTCAAAAAGATGCCCCATTGAGACAGCCCTCACCCATGATGAGCAAACCCACAGCTTTAGCTGTTTCTCTGGATCTTGCTAGATCGTGATTGATGGCATCCTCAAAGATATTTCAACAGCAACAATAACCACCCTACACCTCTGGTCTGATATCAGTGCATTCTTTCAATAGTTTTAAATGTTGGCGTTTCCCCAAACAGCTTGCTTCCTCCTCTGTTCCTTTAGGAGAGGTGATATGCTTGCTTGTGAGGGAAGGTGAACTGATGCTCAGGCTCATTCTTGTCTTGCAAGAAGGTGACAAACAAAAGGTTTGCATGCAGCAGACAGGCTGTAGCCTGGTATCAGCTCTCAGATTAGTTGTAATTGAAAGGTGTAAAACTTTATGCACCAGCTGCTGCTTTAGCACTGAAATAATAGGCTTCCCCAGGTGATTAGCCTGTTGACTTTTGAGTTGAAGGTTTTCACCTGTACAGGGAGACCAGAGGACTCCTCAGGTGATTTCCTGGATTCCTTTGTATGTGGCCAGGCTTGCTAATGGGGCAACTCTGCCTTGGCCCTGCCTTATTTCCTAATCTGCTGGAAACTGGCATGACCGATGCTCGTACGTGAAAGAAATGTCTGATCTGACATCTCATTAGGATTTCAACAGTGTTATGCAAATGTATGTTCTTGTCCTAACAACATGTTTGAACACATCTCTATTAAACTTTGCCTGTGGTTTTTTGGGTTTTTTGTTGGGTTTTTTTTTCTAGGAAGTAAGACTAGTATACTGCTTGTTCCAGGTCTGGCTCTGCTCTGTTGGGAGCAGTTCAGGCATTGATGTATCTGTCTCTATTTAGTGGTGGTTCAAAATGGGTCTGTCTGGGATAGCTGGTTTATTATATGCTGAGGAACGTGCCCTAGATCAGAACTGTTGGACAAAGCTGTACATCTGCTGAAGCTGTCCTTGGGACTGTGTTTTTTACAAGCTAGATGTAAGTAATCTTGCTAAATCAGCAGCCAAAGGTAAAATAAGTGAGTGCGGGGATTTTCCTTTTTTTTTCTAGTGTAGTTTCTCCCAGTGTTTGTCCATAACACTGCTAACGTCCCAAATCTTCCTTTTCCTGCCCCACTGATGGGTTCAGCTGCAGTTTCCCCCTGCTCCTGGGAATGGAGCAGGACACTGGAGCTAGTCTCTGGGGCAGAAGTGGTGAGAGATGCCAGTCCCTCCCTATCCACATGTCTGGGTCTGATGTTGTCAAAGACAATATCTCTTTGCAGTAAGTTCTTGGATTGGAGTCTGACATCTGAATAGCCAGAGCCTCCACACATCTGCACAAACATGTTTGTACGTCGATATCTCTGCTTGTGCAAAATAATCCTCAGACTAATCCTACAGGCTGTTAGTTTATTAATCTCTGGATTCTTGTGTTCTTGCAGTTATAGATTCCCTTTCAAATTAGCCATTCTTCCCTTGAGAAGCAGGGAAGAAAAACATATCCCCCAAGAATAGAAGGGTTCAGCTGTTCAGACCCCATCAGCCCCCTGGCATCTCCCTGCCCAAGATAAGGGAATTAAGGAGTGAGTTTGTAATAACACAACAGTGCAGTGATGCCCTGTGAGCAGGGATGAAATGGCTGCTCTGTGTGCTGGAGGCTTGTAGCAGACAGCTTGCTCAGCCTGGGGATGCCTTTTATTTTGAACTGAAATAAAAATAAATGTCAAAGTCTTCGCAAGCTGTTGTTGTGACTGAAAGAGGTACATTGTCTTCAGAAATGCTCCCCTGGACTTGTGTGCACCATGAGCTGTCACAGTCCTTGAAGAATCAAACTTGATTGAGCTCCTAGCACTGTCTGCATTCAGATCTTGTCACTTTGAGATCTATTGTAGTCTCTGCACTGGGTATTTGAAGTAGACTTATAACTATGTAGGAGATGTTCTTAGCTGCTTTTTCCCCTAAAGGAAGCTAGGTTTTATGTAATGGTGCCATGGGCGTCCTTCTGACAACCAGCTACAGCCAAACTTGACAGGTGATCTCAAAGCCTTTTACAAGACTAAAAGGAGAGGCATGCAGAGGGAAGGAACTAACTAGCATCCCTGCTAAAGAGTTTCCTTGCACTGCAGTGGATGCTGAGGAATCTACCTGTGATCTTGAATCCAGGGAGAAATCAAAGTCACTGACTTTGTTCTCCTTTTCACGGAAACACTTGTTTACTTGGCACACCAGTCTCAAATACTAGAGTCCTGTCCAATTTGGATTATGTAGCCACTTCTGTTGTGTGTTGTCATCTCCCCCCCCGCCCCGCCAGTTCCTCAATGCAGAGGAAGGTTGGGGGCTGCCCTTTGAGCATTCAGAGCACTGCAGTCTCATTAGATAAAGCTCGCTGGAAGGAGCGTGGTTGTATTAAATTTTCACTTTGGTGAGCCCCTTAATTATGTACGGTTGAACTTTTTTCCCTTGGCTGGCATAGTTCGTGATGAATGATGGTCCATGACAGGATAGCATAACTGGCTTGCAGCGTAACATAGCTGAGATGGACAGCAAGCAATGCTGGCAGTGGGTGCAATCCCCTCCAAAAACTGGTTTGCTTTGATCTTGGAGCACATACGCAAGGCAGTTGGTGCAACTGGATTTGAGGATACTGGCTTGCAGGAAAAACAAGCTGTTTGGAAGAAGGGTATTTTGGTGGACACACAGCCATGTTCCCATTGCTTCAGGAAAACTGGATACATCCAGGTTATTTAAGACCTGAGAGCACATGGATGAGCCTAAGAAATTCTGCAGGTTTGAGGGGGCTTGCCGAAGTCTCCTGAAGCAAAGGCTTTGTATGCACACATGTACATGTAAAACCAGAAACAGCATGTGGCTGAGGTGGGAGTTAAACCTTCCTCAATATTGGTGTGGACGAGTTTCTCAACTTGTTAGGGCAATATCAGTTTGTGTAAGAAAATGGAAGTGGGTGAGGTTATTCTTAAGACTGAGGTAACTTCCTGATGCTAGGATGGGTAGGAGTGCCCTTCTAAGAAACAAGAAAGCAAAGGAAGGGTGCTGCAGCTGCCTATCCTGCAAGTCACAGTGCCTTCAGGAGTTTACTGCACGAGCACAGGACAGCGATCATGTCCTTTATTCACATCTATTCATAAACCTCCGCAGCTCAGACTGGGTTAGTGAGCCTATGCTGAAACAAAACACAGCTGGAGGGAAAGGACCTGGCACCTGCTGCTCAGTCCCTTTCCGGTAAGGAAAAGGAGGTGATGAGCTGCAGTGACTTGTATTGGGATGAAAGGATGGAGGTAGGATTGCTCTTAATGTCAAGGACGGAGCTATTGGAACTGGGCAGAGCAGCACTTAAACTGATCTTTGTGGTTGAAGTAGGAGAGCTGTGACAGACATGCGGAACTGATGTTGGACTCCTTAAAGCTTAATTAGAAGGCTCTTAACACTGTAAATAAAGAATTGATCCTGGGGGATTGGGAATTTTAAGACACTGATATAAGGCTTCAGTGTCTCCTAAGGAAACATCGTGTGGAAAAAGCCTGTGAAGTGGGAGCAGCATCCCAACTACTCCAAATGGTTGGAAAGTCAAGAGATCATAATTTTAACTGGATGAGACACATTCTTTAGTTTGACATCATCGGGTTCAGAGGGTGCCCTTAACTTTGTTAGTCTTGTTATTACCCTTAAACTTACAAGGAAGGTTTTGAAAGGGGATTGCTGTGCCCAGCAGTTGTTATAAGCATGACCTTGCAGAACAAGTCGAAGCTGATGTATTTGGATCTGAGCTGAGACCACCAACAAGCACTTGGCTTAGAAGAGAGAGGGAGAATGACTGTCCAACCTGTCCTGTACCAAAAGCACAGTTGTTAAAAGCACTGTAGGATTACAGAACTACTAATGAGGACTCTGCCTAGGTTGGGGATCCAAAAAACCTCATTTATGAAAGCAATCCCACTGTAAACAAGTTTTTAGTCTCAGTAAATAGACACTAAGTGCTGTGAAATTGCAAATGGAGAAACTGAACTGCAAGGGGTAACATTTAGGGGTAGACTCCTGTTCTGGAACAGGCTTCATTACCTTTCTGTAAGCCATTAATTCAATAAAGCAGTGTAACAGATCTGTTTCTGCCTCATTTTCAGATGCTATCATCTGCTTTTATTGTACCCTGAATAAGGTATGAAAAACTTTGTGTGGATGGAAAGCTGACAAGGGCTAGAAAAACAAGACAAAAGCATATAAAACTGGCCTCCTTGAGAGTGTGGACTGACACAAGGGGAAGAAAGAGCTGCTGGGGTCAGGGCTGAGGTTAAGTTTGCATAATATGTACCTCTAGTTGCTTACCCTTCTAACATAAACCTCAAAACACATGACAAAATCCTTCCTCTTCAGCTCAAAAGTGAGACTGAATAAACTGAGGAAATCCAGCCTCTGCAGAAAGAGGTGGTATGTTACTCTTGGATCATGGGTAGATTTTTCTGCTTTAAAGATCTGGTATGTCATTGATTAGCAGCACATATACTTGGCTTTCACTAACAAATGGTGAAATTCTCAAATACTGCAATTAAGCCTTTGCAGATGCACTAGCAGAGTTTCATTTTAAGCCTGAAATGCCATAGTTGGGTGTTGCCAGACTTTGAAGCTCCTTCTGAAGGAAGGCGATCAGAGTTCTGACTTTCCATATAGCCTCTACCACAGAAGGTTTAGCAGACTGCTTGAAACTTGTGCATATGTCATTGACGTTGGTATAAGCTTAGGACTGGAGATGCCTTCTTCATCTGAATGTTCTAGACATGACTGGCAGGCGCTTAACTGGGTAGTTGTATTTATAACCTTTGCACCCTGTGTGACTAGTGTACAACTGATTTCTGTCTTTGGGTACTGTGTAGACCTGCTCACTAGAGCTGGAAATCTCCGGAGCAATCTGTATCTACTGTAGTAGAATTGCCTGTTGTTGACTTCATGCTGGAAGATGTGACTGTAGGTCATGCTTTTCCATCTCTGTTCCAAAACATAAAGGCAAACTGAATAATAATCAGATACAAGGTTATACAAATATTGAATAAGGCTTAGCAAATGCACTAGTGTTCCAGATCAGTTTCTCTTAAGCTTAATGCCCAACATGCAACTTGCCAAACCGTTAAAAACGTGCAGCCCACAAAAGCAGTGCTCTAAAGCACAGAATGATGGAACTAATGCTGTGTGTTTTATGGTTGAGTAATTAAAGGCTGACTTGCACTCTTTCACTCCAAAATAAGGAAAAACTTACAGAAGCGAATTTCTGCTTGCTACTGTGAAAGTGTTTCCCAGTGTGCTTCTGGTGACAGTGTTGTTAATCAGCAGGTTTGCGTTTCCAGAGCTGCCAGCCAGACTCTGCTCTTTAAAACAACAGCCTCCAACAGCAAAGGGCTTTTCCAGTTGAGCAGCAAAGGACATACAAAATATACTTCATCCAACAGCCCTTCTGACAAGAATAATTGGTGAAATGAGGATCCTCCATGACAGAGAAAGGCATGTTCTGTGGTGGAGCCAGTGAGGACTTCTTGCCACGTCTGTCTCTATACTGTCCCTTGTTACAGCTCTTTGGTCTTCCCAGGCTCCTACTGTGGCTTATTGGCTTAAAACCTGGGTTCTGAATCTCCTTCAGTCACAGATTCTCCTGGTGTATCCCCTACTGCTGCAAATTTTCTCTTTTTTTTTTTTTTTTTTTTTTACTGGCTCCTATTCATTACTTCCTGCTTGCCCCATACTTGCTTCCAATTTTACTCAGCAAAGCCGAAACCATTGAGTCTTAAGTTCTAAAGTCTAAGGGTTGTTGAGCATATGCAATTTAGCTGCTCTTTCTCCTCTCCTCAAAAGGCTTATAATTTGCCTAGGTTTTTGGTGATGACAAAAATCAAATTTGACACAAAAAAGCTATCCCCTGTTCATTAAAGTCTCAGTTCTAAATCATGGGTCCAAGGCTTTTCAAAAACAGTCACCAGAAATTGAACAAAACAATGTGTTTATTCCCATGCTGCTTTCTGAGAAGCAGTTGAATTCACATGTTCCAAAACAGCTCTGCCTGAGGCAGACCCGGCTAGCATGCAAACTCCTATCTTGAACAGCCAGGACTCGGTGAATGTAAAAGCAACTGAAAACAGTACTGGGAAGGGTTAGGCAGCCTTAATAACACTGTCTAAAGATGTAGTCTTGGAAGGAAGATTGTCTGTCTAAAAACTCTTTTTTTTTTTTTTTTTTTTTTTAATCAAGTCTTGCTGAATTCCCATAAGAACACGAAGGATTTAATTCAGACTTGCCACACTCTTGCGCAGACCTCTGCAGACCCCACATCATTCCTGTTTAAATAGCCCAGTATTCTTGAATCTACCACAATAGCACAAAAGACAAATGGAAGTGATTGTGTGCTTGAGAGTCTATTTTCTTTAATGGATGCATTTCAGGGGTCATGGGCCATGTGGCCCTCCCTTAGATATACAATCAGACCCTGAAAGAACATTGTCTGCTGGAGAACTTCCTCTGACACACCACCCTGCTGAAACAGCATGACAACAGCCGTGTTTCATTTTTCAAAGAGCTGCATTCAGCCAACTTTGTAATTAGGACAATGAGGAATACGTATCTCTAAAGCAGCGTGTCTTTTAATAGTTGATTTATTTTTAAGAATGGGTGTGATTCAACAACTTCTTAAAAACTTCATCTCCTACTGTCTGTATCTTAAGGAATAAGCCTGGTGTTGATCTAGTGATCCTTTAAATGGAAGCCTGGAGTTGGCTGGCTACACTGTTTTGAATGTATTTTTATCAATGTTATACCAGTGTTTGGGCTCTTCAGACTTGCTCCTTGGCCTCTCTGTTACCGGCAGTCTTGCGGTGTGTTCATCTGACCCACTCAAGTGAGCGTCTTGCAATGGAGATGTTTCCTGTGAGAGGTTAGTGATGTTTGTCTGATCTGATATCAGTGCATGAGCTCCACGATGGCCAGCATGAACGCATGTGTTGCTGGGGGGCTGCATTCTCCCTGTTTTGGGGGCTGAGGGGGAGGGGACAGGCAGAGTGTTCTGGGGATTTTTCTGTCTGGCTGCCCAGGTCGGGGGATTGTGGTGTGGTGCCTGGTCCTTCATAGTGGGCTTGGAGAGAATGCTTTTGAAGTAGTTTGGGTTTTTTTTTTCCCCCCTGTTGGTTTGGCCGCCATTTGTGTAAGGGCTGTAGCATGTTGGTGACTTGTGCAGTCCAAACACCCCACAGGCACTGGAGGATCCTTTCTTTCCCATCCAGGCTAAGGGACAGCAATGTGATTGTGATGCTCAACCAGGAGTCTCCCTTCTGCTCTTGTTGCTTTTTTAATACCATATCTCTAGTACTGGAGCGTGAAGAACTGTTGCCCAGATCCTCTTCTATGCTAGGGCTTTCTGCCCTCCTGGTTCCTTACTAGGAGGTGCTGACGTGTCAGTAATCCTTTCTGTACAGCACCTCTAGACATTTAATTTTTTTTCCCCAGGCCTGAATTATGCTGGCAAGCATGGCATGGTGCCACCAGCAGGACTAGGCACCGGGTTTTGGAATTGGGAAGACAAACTGCAGTGGGCGATCTGTGTCTGCTAAAATGGTCGAGTCTATGTCAGTTCAGCTGCTTCTGTTCCCATCAGAACCATCCCTCAATGCTCCCTGAAGCACTGGCTGCTTGAGTGCGTTGTGTACAACTTCTGTCTTTAAAGCTGAAGCCCTACATCTGTTGCTAAGTGTGTCATTGTATCTTTTGCCTTCCTCGGTACTTTCCAAGCTTCTCACGCTTTGAGCATTAAATATTTGAGTGTTTCGTGTGCAGCCTGGCCTTAACATGGGCGCCAAGCGTTGAGACGAATGAAGTTGACCACCAGCTTTGCCCCTCCACCCTACTAACTGATCACATCAAATTCAAGCTACATTCCTTGACAGAAACTTAAATTGCTCTAGGCATCTTGGGTGGGCTGAGTATCTCCCTGATAAGTCCTTGAAGGGTCTTGCTTGTAATAATGTTCCTCAGTCCTTGGCGTGGGCGAACAGCACTGAACTCGCAACAGAGCTCCATGGTAACAAGCAATGGGATTAACAAGAAAAATAGCCAGTTCTCTTGGTTACTAGCTTTTACACAATAGCCTTGCAGCTGGAGGAGCACATGGCTGGACCAGGCGTGCCCTGGGTTCAAACTGAAGTAGTCGCGACTGCCACTTTATGGTCCTACCGCCCAAGATTTGTTCTTCTAATACGCTCTCAGGCCAGGGATGAGGTCTGCTCTGGAGGTGGAGTAAGTTCAGAAGGGACTCGGAGAGAGGAGGCTGTGAGCACAGTGATAGGCACCAATTTCATGTCTGCTCCAGGTGTTGCTGACACCTTTGGGACCAGAGTAGCTAGAAAAATGTACTTTTGGGTTTCAGCATCACAGTCTTAAGGAACTTCCTCTTGGTATGGCATGAGGAGCAAGCAGGACAACAGATAAGGAAACTGTATTTTCTCAAAGCCACAGAGATTTCTGTTTCTCATTAGAAGGTAATGATAGCTGGCAAGAAGAGATATTTTTAAAAAAAAATCTCACAGACTTTCAAATGCTATTAACAGTACCTCTTGTACCCTTGAGGGTAGCTGGTTTCTCAGTAGTCCAAGCTCGTATATGTTAGTACCACTGGGCTGCCTACCTAGAAAGGCTTCAAATTCTGTGCTGTGAAAGAGTTGAGGATTTCCCTCGCATATAGGCAGACCTCTACCTGAAGGTGAACACCTCCAGCTGGGCGACACCAGTCCTTGTCTACACAGATGCTGTTCAGTGCCTAGAAGCTGGTCAGGACTTCAGCTGACCAGACAGTGCAAGAGTTGTCTCTGGATCGCCAATTTCAGAGGCTTTCGGCCAACAGTGCATTTGCAATGTTGCGTTGCTTCAGCCCCTAACCCCTCCCAAAGGAAAGGAGTCCTCCATGCTCATCTCTTAATTATTGAGTATTAGAATTGTATGAATATAAGAGAAAACCAAGTAGGGCCACAAGGCACACCAACTAGTGAGTTTAGGTACTGAAATCTGAGCCTGGCTTTGCCCTGGGTTTGGGGTGAACAGTGTAGGATCAGCTTGAGAGGGGTTTGGACATTGGTTTCTAGCACTGTCAGGTGTTAAACTTGGGAATCTGCACACACACACCTACCTTTCGGAGATGACTCCTTTAAGTGCACAGCTACTGAACAACACCAGCCCAAACAGGAGACCATGGCCCAGGCGTAAGTTCTGGGATGCTGGTGGCAAGGGAAATGGTCAAAAGTTGTTCACCCCCTTGGTGGGCTGATGTGTGGGGAGTCAGTGTGCTACATCTGGCCACGTTCCCATGTTGCGTGGTAGTATGGAGAGGGGGAGGAGGTCAAGAATAAGTGTGGGTGAGGAAAGGGTTGTGTAAGTGCCCTCCACAGAAAGATGCGGGAATAATTTTGAACACTGAATTTCTATCAGCAACAACAGAATTCAGGTGTAGACATCTTGAATTAATAACTGTTCATGCAGAGCAGAGAAACAGTTAACCTGCGGTGGTAACTGCTGATGAAGCATTACATACTTGTTTCTCACAAATTTAAGTATTTTTATTTTTCCTTTCTGGTAATGAACATCTCCTAATCTGACTGAAAAACTATGATAAGCCATAGTACTGCTCCCCACTGCATTTTGTGTATGTGTATATGTATGTATGACTCCCATCTTGATTAGAGGATGAAAACTGTACAGATAAGGTACCTCTGCTGGAAAGGCACTTGAAGAGAAACCCTTTCTTTTTGAGAAGCTTAAATGATTTTTCCCTGTGGAATTATCTTGGCTTTTCTTAAAATGGCTTTCTTTTTTGAGCACTACGTGATGGCATTTAAATAACATTTTATATCTCAAAAGTACTAAGTGTGCACTAAATTCTACTGTAACTATTAGGAAATAAAACTTCTGCCTGTTGGCAGAAAATGGATGTGATGCTTCTGTATTTGAGTCATTTACTACCTTAAAGAGTAAAAGATGGGGGTCTGGCAGACAGTTATGAGCCCAAGTGTGACACAGATATCTAGTAAGGAGACCAATGCAGACAGGCACAGGAAGCTTGACAAGATGAGCACTAATTCTCTGAGGCAGGTTTCTATTAACATGACTTTTTCTTGAGTAATTTTCAGCTGTAGCTCTTGTCTCAGACTCTTCTATGTGGATATATTAAATGGTACATGGTGTACCAGACACTGAGAAATGTACTACAGGGAAGGGATGTATCCACGCTGTGGTGTGGATTCTTCTCCCAGTGGATAAGGGTTTATAAATGCAAATACCAAAATACAAAGGTAGAGACTAGCTGTATGAGGGTGTTATCTGTTTTGCTCAAGTTGTTTTTAAATAAGCAAAAAGCTTTTTTCTCAAGTAAACCTCCTCTGCCAGAGAGGGGAAGAATAGATTTCTTTAAATACCAAGGTTTTTAGCTTAACTGGTGTCCTTGTGGTTTGTCAGCACTGTGTATTTGTGGGTGACAGCTCCTTTCTCCTGAAGGAAGGAAAGTATGGGTAGCGATTACACATCTCATTTTTGTTTTTTCTTCATTGCCACAACTTTACTCTCTCTTTTATCAGCTGATACTGATGTCTTGTTAGCTTGGTTTATCCCTTCCCCCTTTTGAAAACATTGCACTTTTCAGCTCCTCTAGCAAGCTGAAAACCAGATGGATCATTAATTCTTTTATTTTTTGTGGTACACATCCCAAGTGTATCTCATTCCCACTGCTGTTTTCTGCATACTGTAGCACCGTTAAGCCCCTCTGCTTTTTCTCTAGCTGCTGTTAGTTGAGAGTAGGAATCAGTCTCTTCTTGTGCTGACAGATACATCAGTAAGTTGTTGCTTCCCTGGTGAACTAAAAATCTGCCTCTGATGTGTGAAGCTAACTATCAGCCTGAGTCAGTGTAGCTTAATCTTCATCTGGGGCACTCTGTTCATCACCATATGCCCCAATCCCCTTACTCAACTTGTCCAGGGTGTCCTGTGTGCCATGTGTGTTGCATGTTTTGCTCGCTGCCTCTAAGATAGCTATTGCCACCTCCCAGAAGGTGGGTTGCTTACCCATTGAGATGTGGGTTTTATATGCAGGCATCTGTTTATGGTGGTTTTCTCTTGCTATGCTTGTGCCTCACCTGTGAGGCTGGTTAATTATGATATCCCTGATGTAAGCTCTTCCCTTTAAGAGTGGGGATAGTGTTTGTCAGGAATGATACTTGACTCTGAAAACAAAGCGCTTGGAAGCTGAGCCTCTTAGGAAAGCCTAATTGCTTAGAAATAGAAGTAGCTTTGCTTTCACCTTCAAAAGGCAATAGGTGTCAGCTCTGGTGCAAATTAATCAGAGTCTGTGTATAGAGCATCAAGAAACCAAACGCCTAGATCCTTAACTAGCTGTTCTTAATTCTAGGCGCTTCGTACCATGCATTGTCACTGATGCATGTATTTAGATTTCAACAGAAGCTCTTTAGAGGATCACGGTCTCAGCAGCACACGCATTTCCCCATGAGGCAAAGAAGTGGTTTCCCTTGGCAAAATGTGTTTGCAAAACTTCTGCTACAGACTCCAAGGCTTGGTCTGGGAGATGGGTGACTTCGTCCTTCAAATTCCAGCTGAGTTCTGGCTGCTGGCAGGCTGTGGGGGCTCTGGTGGAATATTTATCATCCTATGACATGTGAACAGTTAGGGGGGATCCTGATGTGTTGATGCTGGACTGTTGCCTTCTATCAAAAATTGTGGAAGGTGTGATGTAGGTACTGTTTGCAGCAGCGCAAAGACTCTTGGAGAAGAGGTCTGTGCGTATAACTCTGACCGTGACTCTGAGTCTGCACGCAGATAAAAATTAACTGGAGAGTATCCCACTGTCATGAATGTGCCATGGTCATTTGGTTTCTCCAGCTTTGCAGATGACAGAATGTGAGAATGAAATGTTTCTGAAGGAGTCTTAAAGGATAGACTGCTTTGATATTTAAATATGCATCCGGGGAGGCGGGTAGTTGTGTGTCTTGGAGAAGAATGCAAGTTTATTTGCTTGCTTGGATGATTATTTGACCACCACTTGTAGTGTGAAATATGAATTTGGAGAGCAACTAATAGAATGGCTCCAGTGACTGCAGGCAGATGTGGGGTGGGGCATGCAGTCTCTGATGCTTATTCAATGAGCTCTGTTTTAAAGGTTGAATATGGAAATGCAACCATGCGTGCACGTCCTCATTCATCCTTACAAGGCCTTTGACTGTTGGGTTCTTAATTGCAACTTTCAGTTATACAGAGCGGGTTTGTGCGAAAGAATTGAGGGGAACCTTGAAAACAGTGGTTTAGGAAATCCAGGAAAGCAGCGCTGCAAGTTTGGCCTTGCTTTTCACTTCTGATGAATTTTGGAGGCTTTTGAAGCCTTAGGTGTTGCATGAGCATATAAAAGCAAAGAGTGCTGCTCTTTACCTCCATGGTGTGAGAAGGAGTAACCTTGACCCCCACGGTGACAAGCCATTCAATAGCTCTTCAGAGCTATTTCTGAGATGGGGTGACATGGTCTGCTCTACGTGGGACTGGATGACCACATGGAAAGGCAGCGTGAAATACGTCTGTAATACAACTTCAGATACAACTTCAGATAAACCACGCTGTACACATGAGGTTTTAGCCTCCTCCAGAGTCCAGCTAAGAGCCAATCTGCTCCTGACAGTTCAGAAATGAAGATATGGTAGGATTTGTTCCGTATGCAGTCTTAAAATGAATAAATACAATTGGTCTTCTCTATTCAAGCACTAGCAAAAGCAGAGCAGGAGATAAAATGTTAATGCCCAGCCTATTTTGGCTGAAAATCTCTTGCAAAATAAATAGCACTGCATGATAGACTGAACTAATTACAAGTCTACTTTCACTGCAGGTAAGAGTGGATGGGAAGAAAAAAACCATCTTCAATACCTTCAATATATTTGTGACTTCTGCACAAAAACTGTTGGCAGCCTGAAGCACTCAATCGCACATCCATGGATGCTCTTAACATGAAAAGGTCAATAATGCCCGCCAGCCAGCCTGCCTGCCTGCCTAAACCAAGCTCTGTGACCGCCTGTAGGTCCCTCCATAAAGGCGGGTTTAGAAGCTTGAAGGTAAAACCAGTTGCTCTGGTCCCTCGTATCTGAGGTAACAGTGCTTCCAAAATTAGGAAATAAGCTCTCTCATGAGGTTTACCTATTGGGATACTGTGATGTTAGTAAGGCTTGTGTTAAATGACCGCTAGTGATGATCTTAATGAGTGTGTTTGAAATTGCCAGTGGAAAAACATGAGGCAGGTGGTATTAAAAACAACATTTTAATACCTGCTTACGTTACCAGGCATTATCTTAATATAGAAATAGTGGTATCATCTGAGCACTTAAAATTAAATTTTACTTAAGGTCCCCCTCAGGGTAAGGCCATATATATCTATTACATAGCACTTGAAATAACCCCTCTTAGGTATCTGAAATTCCCTGTGGGGTAGCTGAGCCTTTGGCTTATCCCATGGGTCGTTGCAGCAAGAATCTGCTAACCAAACCTAGTCTGATCCACTTAAATGAGCTCTTCCCTCAACGTCATCAGCATTTGGGGTGCTCATCCCTTGCAATAACACGCATGGCCTTCTGGCCTTTCATCTTTGGGGGGAGCAGGAATCAGCATTGTGGCGTAGGCACCATAGGTGCTGTAATATTAGAATCATAGGATGGTTTGGGTTGGAAGGGACCTTAAAGCCCACCCAGTTCCGACCCCATTGCCATGGGCAGGGACACCTTCCACTAGACCAGGTTGCTCCAAGCCCCATCCAACCTGGCCTTGAACGCTTCCACAGATGTGACATCCACAACTTGTTCCCTGTTTTCCTCTCCTCTAGCAGTCTTGGTGTGGCTTTAGGATGCTCTGTTCCGCTTGTGAGCACTCCTTGCCTGCAAAATGAGGGAGGATGACTGTGTTACATAAGACTTCTCTGTAACGGGGCATCCCCTTTGCAGAGTATAAGAGGGATGAGCTGTGTGTGGTTACGCATCTTGCATGAACCTCCAGTTAACTAATGCACTCGGGTATATTAGCCTAAAGGGTTCCTTCCATCTTCTCTGCTGGTGGTGTTTCTTTCAATCCAAATGAACTTTGAGGTGAAATGCAGAACAACTCTTTGAAATTAAAGCTGCTTATGCTTAAAGCGCTGCAGAAGTCATCATGCTGGATTGCAAGACAGGTCTGTGTCTGCAACACCCCCAGCGAGAAGTCTCCCATGTGAGTAATTTCTGCCTACTAAAAATCTAAAATTGACCCATGGGATGACACCCTGTATTACAACTGGAGAACAAATTTATCTTTTTCTGAGGCACTGAGTGTTTAATCCCTGTGGACTCTCTCTCTTGAGATGCAGCTTTAGAATTTGTAGCACATCTGAGAGTCTTTCGAACTTGGGCTCCGTCAACTAGTTTTTGGCTAAATGTCTGGTTTCACATCTGATAAACTTTTAACTTGGAGTGTGTGAAAACAAATTCATAACTTGCCCATCCGTAATCCAAAAGGGCAGGCGTTCAGGACCACTTCAGAGGGTTTTTTGTCAAGCAGTCCTGCTTATGGGTTTAATGGCCAAATCACACTGCAAGCCTGTAGGCTAAGGTGGTGGCGTGGAGGCGGCATTAAAGTGGCTGTGATAATGATGTGCGAGGTTGGCAAGGCTGCAAGGGCTAAATCATGTGTGTAATCTCACAGGGGACTTTGCTATGAAACAACAGATGTCATGGCAAGGCCAAGAGGAATGCTGGCCAGAACAGAGCAGAGCAGACCATACATACCTATTCTGGACTTCATCTTGCTGGTTTATAAAAGCATGTTGTTTCCTGGTGGCTGGGGTTCCTTCTTGTACTGTTCTTGGCTCTTCTGGCTGTACAAACACGACACCTCCAGAAAGGCCTCTGACACTTAAAGATGCTCATGCTGAGAGATGTCATCTCTCTAAAATGTGGGGTTTTCAGGGGAAAAAAAGCAGAAGTCTGCAATTAAATTCAGTCAGCTTCAGGATTCTGCAGAACAGGAATCCTATGGTGCAGGACATGCTATGCTGTGTATTCTGCTGGGGTTTCCTTTCTGATTAAATGACTTAACAGAAGGAAGTCATAACCCACTCCGTATTCCCTCTTTTGTCTGGAAGAGTTAACTTTGCAGCCCACTCCGTGTACCCTCTTTTGTCTGGAAGAGTTAACTTTGCAGCATGAAAACAATCTGGTGCACCAGAATGACCGCATTGAGTGCAATGTAGAAATCTATTTGCTAAATGGTGGCTTTTTTGGTGGTTTTGCAGAGTTCCTCTCTAAAGAACAGCTCTTGTGCTACCATCGGGGTCTTTTAGACACAGCAAAGTCACCGGCTTGGCTCTGGCCACGCCAGGAGCAAGGATGGTGTGCCAGGGTGGAAGTGGGCAGGGGGAGCTGGATGGAAATACATGTCGCCAACAAAGTGAGGGAGCAAGACAGACTGCATGTGGGTTCCTACCCCTAGAAAAAATACTCTCAGCTTGCCTAAGAACAACTTTCTGGCTTCCCTTGGAGACCTTACCAAGTGGGAAACAGCCAGACAGCTTATCTGCCTCCAGATAGAGAAGTGAAATACTAGTAGAGGTGGATGAGGATCCATCCTGAGGCAAGGCTGTAACCAGGAATCAAGGAAGGTGTTGGTAGCTCTGGTGTCCTTCCTCTCAAAGAGATGAGAAGCCTTGTACTGGATTTGTGTGCCTGTTTGGTGGTGGGGGCTGCCGGGCGGCTCCTGTGAGCAGGTGCCAGCAGGTTCCCCCGTGCCCGATGGCGCCAACGCCAGCCGGCTCCCAGCCGGGCCCGCCGCTGGCCACGGCCCAGCCCAGCGGCCACGCTGGCACTGCCTGGGGGGCGCCGCTTACGCCGGGGACAAGGGACAGATCCTGCGGCAGCGCCAGGCGCCGGAGCAGAGGTGCCCCCCACCCGCAGGGCAGCCCCCGGCCAGGCAGCCCGTGCCCCCCGGCCCGGCCTGGGGAGGTCCGCGGTGGAGCTGATCCCCAGCTGCAGCCCGTGGGAAGGACTCATGGCGGAGCAGCCCATGGAGGACTGTCTCCCTGGGAGGGCCCCACGCAGGAGTGAGCTCTGCGATTTTAAGGTTTGGGTTTATTTCTTATTATTACCAATCAAATCAGAATAGGGGGAAATTAAACTAATGTCCTTGGGTCGAGTCTGTTTTGCCTATGACAGTAACTGGTGAGCGATCTCTCTCTCCTTGCCTTGATCCGTGAGCCTTACATTTTTATTTTTTTTTTTCTCCTGGGTCTGGTGAAGGAGGGCAGGGAGAGAGCGGCTGGGGGGGGGGGCACCCAGTGCCCAGCCAGCATTAACCCAACCACAAGCCCAAACAACTTCTACAACATCAGCTAGTGCTGTGATTTTTGGGCTAGAGGTTACAGAAGTTGGGGGGAATCTGGAGAGCAACTTTAAACGAAGATTAACTAGCTGCAGATGTCTTTCTGCAGAGTACTTGCTTCTGTCTACACCTGGCTAGACCTCTTTGGATCTAGAAAACATTCAGAGACTGCCCAGACTGCTTTTATAGGGCACCATGAGTAAGTCCGTTACAGATGTACATGCTCAATACCAGCAGAAGTGTTTACTTTGTGTGCCTTTGGCTTGCTCTGGATCACTGAAAACCTAGAAAGCAGGCTCTGAAGGCCTGCTGCCTGCTTCCATGCCTGCTACTTTAATATTTCTAAGAATTGAATGCTGTGAGCAGAGCATGTTTGTGCTGGGAATACTGTGACACTCAGAACCGACACCCTTAATTGGGATCTGCCTTATAGACAGACTTGTTCTGTAATAAAACACAGCATTTCTTGCACACAATTCTTAACTTTTTTTTTTAGTTTTGATTATTTCCCACCCCATCCTCCTGAGCTAGGAAGCTTAAAATGATTGTGCTGTTCTCTATAGCTTTCTTCCCTGCCGCTTCTGGTACCCATAGGCTCTGCCCATGCAACAGCCCCTCTGCGGGCAATAAAGGAACATGGATGGGGGTGACTGGTCTTATCCAAGCAAGAAAAGAGTCACAGGGTGTTGAGAGGAGGAGGAAGGATCACCCAGATACATGGCTGTGACTAGAGACACATAAATTTTGTTCCTTGTTGTTCTTATTTCCCTCTTTAAACCACATGTCCAAGTTCATCTCTGCCTCAGTCTCCTCCACATCTTTTTTTTTTTTTTTTTTTTTTTTTTTTTTTTTCTTGGAAGCCTGGGGCCAGGGAGAAGGCCATGCAGGAGCTGGCATACCTCCTCAGGAGATGCTGAAAGGACAAGCTGCTTCTGGACGCTATTATCTGTTCTTGTGGCTTTGTTCCTAGTGCCCAAGCACAGCCCCTGGGGCTGTCCCTGGATGTGGGTAATTGTTACGAGCTGAGATGAAACGCGGCGGTGTCCCCCAGCCGGGGCTGCCAGCACAAACAGCTTTCCCAGCCAGCAGAGCCAGGAAGCTGCTGAGCGAGCGCTTCCCCTTGGAGCTCCTTCCGGAGGCAGGGGGCCTTCCTGCATGGGGACGCCAGCCCTTTCCCGGCTATATTTGGAGGATCTGTGCAACACAGCCCTGTGTAACTCTTGCAGCATCGGTCCAGCCTCAGGCTGCTGTTGCAGAGAAGGGGAAAAAAAATTAAAAACAACACCCCTGGGTTAGGATGAAGCAGGAGGCAAGGTGGTTGTAAGGTGGTGGAGTGGCCATGGTTTGCCTCCCCCTAGTAGAGGTGGTGATGGCAGGGCTGATAAGTAGCACTGATTTTTAGATGGTAAGGTTGGAAGCAAGGCTAGATGTAGGTAATCTACTCAACTTGTGTCTTTCTCCCTCCCTTGAGGGATGAGAGGTCCCGAGCAGGCTGTGAAGCAGATCCTGAGAACCTGTCCTAGTGTGAGTTGGCTCTTGTTGCCTTGAAACTCACTGTTAGTGTGATGATGATAAAATAAACAGAGATGTATGTGAGTAGCAAGTGCTTTGTGGGTCAGACAGGGTGCTATGTGGTGGGGCGCGTAGCTGGAGATGAGTTCTCTGCCCTGTGGAGCTGCGGGGTGGGTGAAGGAGGAGGTGGAAGGCTATTGGGGTACCCTGGATAGCTCCAGTGCTTGCTGGTCCTGCAGCTTCATTCATGCTTGTAAGGCAGGTACACAGGAGGTGGCCCATGTTGGCTGTGATTGGAATTTCCCAGCCCTCACCAATTCTCCAGAGTTTGGGCTGGCCAGGGGTACAAGTACTTAGAACCCACCCAAAAATTGCTGGTCTTGAACTCATGGAGAGCTCTAGAGGAGCTGGCTCTGAGGGATGCAGAAGAAAAGGGTTGCTTTCATACTTGCCTGTGCCAGTGAACAGTGTTCCAAGACTGGAATGAAGTTACAAGGAGCTTTTTGGCAGCCTTGGGATGTTGAGGGCTTCTTACACAGAGGTGGTATCCCCAGCCACTTCCCAGGACTCTGGTACCCATCTCACATGAGCACACCAGTGTGGCAATGGGGATACCACCCTGAGGGTACTGCCCCTGCTCTGAGCATGTGAAAGACCCTGCTGTAAAGGGTACGAATTGTACCGGCTGGGAAGACTTGTTCGTTCTCCTGTCCTGATGCCACCCGCTAATCAGCCTGTTCTCAGGGATGACGGGTTGAAGTCATCGTATCTCCCCATCTAACAGAGAAGCCTTTACCTGCAGGAAACCTGTTTAAAAGCATCTCAGCTGCTTCCCTGGAGCTTCCCATTCCGTTCTTCTGGGCTGCCCTGCTTTGAGCCTTCCAGAAATATACTTCCAGATGGCTGAAATCAATGTGCAAATCTCCTTGCTTTGAAGCAGGGGTGTTATTGCTTCCCTGAGCATCACCTTTCTGGAAGTCTTTTGTGTTAGCAGTGAGTTTTCTGTTGGGATAATAACTGGGCAATGATTTAACTCCTAACTTTAGTTCTGCGGCGCTCTCCTCTGTGCTGTTATATAACTCCATCTTCATTAAACCGTGCTTCAGTGTCATTACTGGGGCATGATTTACAGAGGGAAATGGAACATAAACTTGTGTTATTGAGCCAAATTTGTTTAACTGACCTGAAATAGTCTGTTGAAGTTGTATTCCTCCAGGCCACCACTAATTCTGTTTGTGTTGCTGAAGATATGAATGACTCTGTATGATCTGATCTTCCTCTGATTTAGGGTCTCTTGGTTACTGGAAATGCAGTGAGAAGTTTCTGGCTTACCCAGAATAATGGAGGAAAAGCACTGTGACTTTGGTAGGCAAAGAGAGGTGTCCTTGTGTGTCTTTGCTCAATTTGTTCCTTTACAGGAATACAAGCCAGGTTTAAAATGTAGTGCTCCAAAATGCAGAGTTGTCCGTGCTGCCCCTCCAACATCCCTATGCATCACTGGAGGGTCAGAAAGGCAATAGTAAGGGCCATGGTAAAAAATAGCTTCTGTACAAGGAATAAAAAAAGTTAAATTATCTTCAGCCTGGAAAAAGTCCCAAGGAAAGAGGACTGAGGAGTGCAGACAAAGGTGGGAGATGAAGGCATGTTATGCGGATTTCTTGCTTAACAGTCTAACAAAAGGGAGCTGTTCTTATGACTGCATGTGAAACTGTGGAGCTCCCTGCTGCAGGATTTTGAGGGTTTTAATGCATTTCAGCATCTTCAAAGAAAGAGTGAGCCCCTCTGTGGAAGGGATATGCGCTGCAGGCTATGAGGTGCAGAGACCTGCCTCTGACTCTCAAAGTCCTTGGTCTCCAGGCTTGTTGGAGGGTGTCCTAGGAGGCCTCCCTATAGGCTGGGCTGGTGTTAGAACTCTCTTCTAGGTATTTGTTGGTAGCTGTTATCCAGTCCAAAATACTAAGCTGGAAGTAGATTTTGTTGACCAGTGGAAAGAGCTGTCCTCAAGCTCTCGAGATGCTCTTGCTTTCCGCCATGCTCATCCTCAGCAGTTCCCCTTATGTTCAAGGTTAACGTGCCGATAGCAACAGTGCTTCCAGCCATAGCGTTCTCTGCAGAACAAAACTTCAATGGGATGTTTGTGTGGGAAGTGTGGCCAGAAACACTCACTTTGTGGATGTTGTAAGGAGTTGGGTTGAGTCTGTAGCTGTCTGCATCCTGATCTCTTTCCCTGGATTTACTAAGCTGTTCCTTATTTTTTTTCATAGGACTTGCTAAACTCTTTCCTCATAGTTTCTATTGCTTGTTGATGATCATAACCCTTATTATAGAGGAAATGGACCAGGTGAACCTCTGAGTCTTTCAGAAAGTCAGATAATAACCTTGAATCCAGCTAGGATGGTGCTTTCAGCACTTCAGAATGCTTTGTGGGATCGGGGCACTGCTAGTTAGTGATTTCAAGCTTCTTAATGAGTGAGGTTGAAAGCAGTCTGGTAAACCAACCCACACCAGATCTAGGTAGTGATAAGTTTGATATAGACTGAAATCAACCGTAAATTGTGCTGAAATGTTCTGAACTGGAGCATGTGTCTTGTGCAATAAGGGATTAGACTTTGATAAGGCTTTGGACTTCTCTAGAGCTGTCAAATCTCATTTACCTTGCTTGGGGTAGAACCTGCAACCTGGATTGGTTTTGGTATTGAGACAGAACCATCCTGTCTGTGGTGAAGGACACAAGTTCGTTCTCCAGTCTGTTGCTGGGGGACCAAAACCAGGGACGTGATGTCTAGGCAGGCTGCCTGGGGAGAACTGCTCACGGAGATGTACAAAGCTGGATAGCAAGCTTGGGTCAAATCTTCAGTGAGTGTTTCTTGCTAAAACTAACAAGAGCACTTAATTTATCAGTGTGGGGCAAGGTGGAATATCTTCATCCAAATCTGTTGGGCACTGAATGCCTATATCCCAAGGAGGTGAGAAAAAGCCCGGGGAGATAATATTACTCAACCAATATGACCACAACTGGTTCTCAGCACTTAGTAGTCCCCTAGCACTGCTTCAGAGTAAAGTATTTTGATTGCAATTGTTCAGGTAGCAATCATCAAAATAGCCTGATGAATCTAGAGGGGAGTCCTGGAACACATGGTGACAGAAGATGCCTGGCAGTTAACTCCTGTGGTGTTCTCAGTCAGTAAAATACTTGCAATGGCATGCAAGCCCTCTGTTCAAATACACCATGGGTATCTGCTTTGTATCTCTCAGATGAAAACAGAATCATGCTGAAGCAGCAGCCTGCCAGAGTTGCTTCTTTCAAACACTGCCTTGATTTGCTCCCCTGTTTTCACCAGCTGACAGCAGGACAGCCTGTTGGTAGCTTAGCCAGGCAGTGAGAGAAAGATTTGAAGGAATAAAGTTAGTATCAATAATGACATCAGTGGGAAGAGATGAACTTCTAGAAGTGTTCAAGGCCAGGTTGGACAGGGCTTGGAGCAACCTGGTCTAGTTGAAAGTGTCCCTGGATGGGACACAGATGGCATGGATGGGCCTATGACATGGATGGTTTTTAAGGTCTCTTCCAACACAAACCATTCTGTGAAATAGCTGCATGGCCAAGGAGATGAAGTAGATATCATGCAACTTCTTACCTAAAAATTTTTGCACAGTTCTAAGGAAAGAGCATTACTAGTTCTTTAATGTACAGCATGAGCACTTGGCATGTTTGTGTGTAGACGGGGAACATACTTGTAGGAATTTCTGACACAGTACCTTTTGTGGATCAGCATACTGGGTACCTGGAAAGGGATGGAAGGCAAACTCCTGCTGCTCTGGGAAAGGTATCATTGGACCTCTCCCTCCCTAAAGCTTAGAACAGTATGGAGTTACGGTTAAACTTGATCACTTAAGGATATCTTCCACCCAGCAGCATTGTGCATTAGTTGGTTTAATAATGTCAATTTTGTGACCACAATTCTAGCTACTTCTCTAGTTCCCAGCAGGGTTCAGGTTCTCAAAGTCCAGAGACAAAATGGTCTGAGGCCTATCACTGTCTTGGGGAAAGAAGATGCTGTGGATAGAGGAGTTGTTTCTAGCTGTGAACTGAAATGTTCCCAAAATCAAACTGCTGTCTAGCTTACCAGGGTGTAAAAACATTCTCTTGTGGGAACAGCAATTGTAGGCCAGTCTGATAAGATGAATCTAGCCGCCTCTTTTCATATCTCTGTTAGTTTCTCACACATTAGAGGTGTTCAGAAGATTTGAGGTGCATAATTATTCTCAGATATCTTTATTTTTTTCATCGGGGAGGGAGCAAAGCCCTTAGACTACCAAGAGTATTTGGCTTCATTTAGAGGCCAAATGGTTGTTCTGTAGTGGGTGTTAAACCAGTGCAAGGGAATATTTCCTCTGTAAGTGAGACCCTATATCTGGTGGTTCTGGTGCTGAGAGATCAGAAATGACATCAAGGCTCCTTCTATAGGTCCATCCTTGTGGATACTTCAAACTGATTGAACTTTTGTGGACTTTGGCCACCTTTAAAAAAAAAAAAAAAAAAAAAAAAAAAACAAAAAAAAAAAAAAAAAAAAAAAAACCATAATGTTGTAATGAAGCAGTTGTGTTCCTGACGGGCTTTACACTGTCTTTGGGTGTAATGACTTGCCACATCCTAGGACTTCAGGACCTTCTTCCTCACTGGAAGGCTGATAAAAGGGCAGGGCATGTGGGAGCTCCCCAGAGAAGGAAATTACTGTTAAGATACTCTCTGCTTTAATTTCAGTCTTTTGTACCTACTTTCTCAGGATTCCTAGCCAGGAGCCAGTCTGTCTGCCAGAGGAGACAATCTGAATGGTTAGCATGCCAGTGCTTCTGTAGGTGGCTCTTTGAAGTCTACTTATCTTCAGTTAGGACACCCAAAAAATAATGTAGAAATGGAGAACAGAGGGTAGGTGTTGTAAGTGCAGCTGTCTGCAGAACAGGATCTGCAGCTTGGCATACGCAAGTATGTCACGGTGATCAATTCTGAATGCAATTCTCAAACGGGCAATGAAGGGTTGGTTTAGTGCATAAAACTTGTTTCTGCTCATTGTTGGGGGTAAAAGCCCAACAGTGGTGTGGTAAGAACCACAGTACTTGAAGACATTTCATAGTATTCTGCAACCTCAAGTGCAGAATAAGGAAAGGGGAGTATGGATGGGCTGTCTAAAATAAAAAATTAAGTGATGGAGAATGAGACATTAGATTGAAGCTTTCAGGCTTGGCTGGACACTTCGTGGGTTTGGTGTTGTGCGCCAACTGTACTAAGTGTGCCCATCCACATCTGTGTGAGTTGAAAGCTATATGGATAGGTTATGAACTTTTGCTTAGGTAAAAAAATCTCTTACTAAAGAGCTCGCAGGTGTCTGTGCATCTGAATAGGGTTATATAGTTCTGTGCAATTGTAAGGCTTCAGAAATGAACCCTACACTGAAAATCTTGCATCCCTTTAAGTGTAGTGATATTTCCTGTGGCAAGGAAGCAATTTTATATTCTTCTGGAACAGGACTGATAGGACTGATAGTAAAATACTGAAATCAGAGATAAGAACCACTTGTTTTTCTTGCATTTAAAGAAAAAAAAAATCCAAAACCCCTCCACCTTGTTTGCTATATGGTAACCTTTGTGTTTTTCCAGTTTGTGCAGGAATAACACTCTCCTAGGAGAGGATGACTGGACTGCAGTCTAACAGGCTTAATAGGCGAAAACTTTCCTGTTAGCAAGCCAAAATTACCTCGCTCGGTTTTGTTCTGTTCCTTTCCAGTTCCTCTGTCTCGAAGCCTGTCCATAATTGCTTTCCTCGCAGGTCAGTTTTCTGAGAAACCGTAATCATTTTATTGTTCCCTCTCAGGATCCTGTTTAGCTCTGCCAACAACACTGGAGCGAGTGGTTCCAACTGCAGGCTTTAAACCTACCTGGCCCAATGCTTCATGCAAAGCAGTGGAGCTCAATTATTAAAATGTTGACTGTTAATGCTAAGCTGCTTGATTTGGGGTATGAAGGGGATAAATGTAAGCCACAAAACAGGAGGTATAAAACACTGTAAAATCTTGCATCTACCTGGAAGTTTTCATGCAACAGTTTCTCCTGGAATCCTTTGTAGAGTGGCAGGTGATTTCAAGCTTCTTTCTTGGGTACAAAATGCTGAAGAGTTTCTCATTCTGCCTTGTGAAGACAGAAAAGAAAGCTGCAAGCCTCCAGATTGTTCTGAAACAGTTTATCCCTTTTACAAAAGGTTGCAGAAAGCAGACTTAATCATCTCACGATTGGACTAGATGATCATTGTAGGTCCTTTCCAAGTGACAATATTCAGTTCTATCTCAAGAACACCTTGTCTAGCGGTTTATTCTTTCTTCCCTCCCATGGGAAATGGAGATGCGTGGCTGGTGTTAAAGGGATGAAAAAATCCAACTTGTGAGGTGGTGTTTGGTGGTGGAGAAGGTGCAGATGGCCATGGCCCAGCCTCAGCTAGGTGGATCTGTTTGCAGACCCTCTGAGCTCCTGAAGATCTCTTCTGAAAGTGAGCTTGGCCTTGCTGGGAAGGAGCCTGTTGCTTAACAGTTAGGAAACCCTGGGTTGAGTGAAAGCTGGCTGGTTGACACAGACCACGGATAGCTCACCATGGAATGGTGGCCAAGAAGGAAGGCCCTGAGCTTGGAGTTAACTCCAACACTTAAAATACACCTTCACAGCATGACTACTTGCATTAACCAACAGAAGAGAAATGCAAGTGTGTGCTTGAACAAGACAGCTATTTGTAATGCTTTCAGACTCCTTCCTGCTTGGCCTTATGCTTTGTTGGTGTTCACAGAGGGAGCAGATAAGTCCCTGATGGCATCAATAGTGTATGGCATTTAATGCAAAAATGTAATTATATGGGTATTGAGCTGTTTCATAATGGCATCAAGGGCTTTATTTATCCAGTTCTCCAGGCAGTGGGAATGCTACTGGTCCAAACTAGTTTTAAGAACAAGTGCTATCTAATAGCTTGCATATTTAAGTCAGCTGCTCTTTCAACTTCAAAAGAGCTTGGTTTTGTTTAATGTGGCAGTAGGGAGAGTAACTCTCCTTGTCTGGGAGGCAGATTACAAAATCTTGAATTTGCTGTTGAGAGGTGCTACTAGTGTTTATGTTGGAGTGATGGTGAGGTCTGTGTACCAGTGTCCCAAACCATGCTAGGTGATGGTCCCTTTGCAACCACACCGCCTACCTGTGTGTGAAAAGGAGGCAAAAGTGTGGCTGTATCTTCAGGCAGTGGCTCCTGCAGTCTAAGCCACTGATCATCAAGCAGCTGGTCAACTTTTTGATTAAGAGCACTATTTTAATGGTCTGTACTTTAGTATGTGCGTTCCCAGCTACTGCTTTCATGCTCTAATTAACTCTGAAAGTCTGACTTGTAAATGGGAAAGTTTCTATCCCATATCTGTAGGGCTTTAATTGGATGAAAGTCTTTTATAATTGTAAAACTTGAGTGATTTTGAGTAGATTTTATTGGTGGTGGTTTTTGTTTTTGTTTTTAAGGAAGTAAATGCTGCCTGGCTGCTCTCTGCTAGAGCATTTCTTTCCAAGGAAGGTGGTGAAAGTGGCTAATATCTCCTTCAATCTGCTCTGTAAATGACAGCAGTGATTCCTTCCATTCCCTAGTGGGGGTAGGGAACTGTAAGCTGGACACTTGTTCCTTAGTGCTCCCAAGCAAATCAAAACATCTGTTAAAAGGGTTTTATCCTATCTGTGCTACTGAGGTGCATTGGTAGCTACTATGGGCTTTTACTTAACTGTGGGGAAACAAATTATATCGTTGCTTCCTTATTGCAGCCTGGAGGTTGTTTGTGCGAACTGTGGGGCAGTGAACCTGTGAATTGTTCTATCCAGAGGTGAGACTAAATTAATCAATTAGCTTGGCTTAATCTGAACATCTGTTTCTAAGCTTAGTTCTAACATAGCTTTATTGCTGGTGGGGCCCTCAGCTCACCATAAATTTCTGTATCTAGGTGGCCAAGAGGACCTTCAGTCCCTGTTGGGACCAGGTATTGGCATCTGTAAACCCTTCCTAACAGACAAGCGGAGTTCCAAAGTGACATTCCGCTGTTGGGTTGTGCTGTTGCATTAGCTTTTATTGTCATTTGTTTCAGAGGACAGGTGTTTCCTTGGAATTGATGATGCTTTGAAGTCATGGGCACTCAAACCTAATCAGAGATTCTCCACTCTTGGTGAAGCCACCGAGGGATAGCAATGCCCCTTCTAGAGAAGGACCTAAACTGGGATGCTGCATTTCTCATGCTCAACTCAAACTCTTTGCTGGCTACTTGGATCTAACATGTTTCTTGAAATGCCTCTTCTGCTGCATCCTTCTACCAAATAGCCAGTTCTGATCCTGGTCTGCAGTGTCAAAGCCAGAGGTGTCAGGTTGTAATTACTTAAATTGGAAAACCAGTGCATCCCTGCTACTTGCACCCTACAGTCCCATTGCTGGGGGAGGGTAGCACTTCAAAGGGAGAAAAGCGAGAGGCTTTTCATGCAACTCAAACTAAGTTAAACAAGCATAGCATACTGTGAGTCTGTTTTAGCAGCGAGTAAAACACTATTGGGCTTTGAAGCCTGTTGTGGAACCCGAGGGGCTTTTTTCTGTTCTTGTGTATTTGCTGCCAGCAATTGTATCTGCTCAGAGATGAAAGCAGTCATCCTAAAGTGATGACACTAGGATCTTCACAACCACATCCCAGAATATGATTGCTGTTTGTGTTAAAAGGGGGGTGGTGGTGGTGGTATTAGCTTATCTGGAAACTGTTAGTTGCTCCCAATTACTAGCTACTCTGTGCTGCAAGTTGTCATGAACCTGCTGCTGAGTCAGTTATAAAAACTACTCTGCTTAGAAAATGTTGGTCTTTGTTAGGCTTGGTTTAGTCTCTGCTGCTTCCCATGTGTTTTTGCTGGATATGAAACTGCACTGCTGTCTGGTGCCCTCCTTTTCTTGCCCATGAAGATTTCAGGTAAATATGTCCATGGATGTAATGTGATCCAACTGGATGTGTTAAGCAAGGGGCTTTGCAAGTGAGTAGAGCTAAGATTTAAAACTATTCGTTATTACATCTTCTGGTGTTGCTGAGTGATCCTGTTTTTTCTCTATTGCCTTCAGTTGTGTAATTCTTTATTGCTCTATTACATGACATCATCTGGATCTGCTGCTCTTGTCTGTTCTTTGAGCTTCATAACATGTTCAGCTAAGTCTTGGGTAAGGAACATAATTTATTTCTAAATCCGTTACTGCTCTGAAAATAAATAAATGCCATGTTAAACTTCTTATCACCAGCACGTTGCCTCCAGTGAAAATATTCACATTGTTTGAGATGTTGCTAACTGTAGAAGAGAGGCTGGGTTGCCAGTGGCTGGACTTGTCACTGAGATATTTTTTTCTTTAAATTGTACTCTTGCACAAATAAAGGCTGGCAAGTGTCTTCTCTACTGGAATCAACAATCTTTTAATGCTCTGAGGGTAAACTAAGGCTGAAGTCAGCTATTCAGCTGTGGCTCTGCAAATCTATTGTGTGTTTATCTCTGCCTGAGACCTACTCATTAGGCTAGCAGGACTCATTGTGTAGCTGTAACATCATTTAAGGGTAGGCTTTTCCCATGATCTTACTGATGTAGAAACCAAAACAATGGAAAACCAGCCATCTTTTGCTGAACGTCACCTCTTGGATGTCCTCAGAGGCATGGCTGGGTTTCAGAAATCCTGCTTGTACCGGTATATACTGTGTTCCATAACGATGAGGCATGCTGGTTCTCAGATGTGTTCTGGCAGGAGGGTGATGGAGCCTGGGCATTTTCTGGTCCTTGGTTGACTGCTGCTACAGGGTTCAGGGAGCAATGACACAGGCAGAGACACTGTGTCCTGTTGTTAATGAGCCATGAAATGGAGGTGTGCTTTGACAAGCTCCATGGAGATGTCCTCCACTTAATTGCTACAGAAAGGTGAACTGACACTCAGGTGTTAAAGTGGCAGGCTAGAGTTTAACCTACTGGTTGGGAGATGGATTTCAATCCCACGCTCACTTTGAAGTAAGTTTTGCCTTTATACCAAAATAACCATGAGCAACCTTCCTTCAAACTCTGGTTCAGATCTTGACCTCAGGTGCAGTGTTCCTAGTAGCCTGAGGACAGACCGTAGCTGTAAGCAATGAAATCCACGTTATTGCTGCTCTCTCTACATCATCTCCCTTAGTTTTCTTCAGCTCGCCTACCTTTAGGCATGATGCACCCCTCCTTTCCTACAAGAGGTGGAAAGACTTGAGATGGTGTTCAGTGTGTTGTAGGACTCCAAGGTCTGGGTTAGACCGAGATAAAGCTTTGTGTTGGCACTTCCCTAGGAAATACCTTTTGGGCTTTCCACACCTTCCTTGCAGGGAGCCTGGGAGGCCCTGCCACGTGATGCACTGTATGGGCTGCTTTAACCAGTCAACAAAGGTGAGCATATGTGGCTGCACTGTGTAGTGGAAGCTTTTGGTTGCCACAAGTCTATGCCAAACTTACAGCTCACTAGTTGCCGCCTGGAGAGCTCTCCAGACAATCTGCTAACTAAACTTTTTGGCAGACCACCAAATGACCCTCTTGTTCCCTTTGTTTCCAAGTAAAGCCCAGCTAGTGGGGACCTAAGTCTGATTTGAGTCTTGTCTTAGTGTTGTGAACCCATCTTTCTAGTAAGGTGTGAGCTTAACCGGTCTTAAACTGCCTGATTTCAACATAGCTTGTGAAATGTCTTGTGAAAATAGGTGGCTAGATGAGGAGCAACTCTTTAATGTCCCTACTGAATGGGAGGCCCGAGCATCCCCAGTTCCTGAACGCATGGGAAGGAGATGGCTTTCTCGCCCTGTGGTCTAGGCAGCTTCCAGGGATAGCCAAGTTAATGATTTTACCTTTAGGGCCCCAGACATGGAGAACAGAGTTTGTTCAGTCCCTGCTAACCAACTCTGTCAAGAGACCAAAGCCCAGGCAGCATTGGTGTCCATCACATGAACCACAGCTTAGTATTGCAGGTGTCCAGCCATGCTGGCTCCTGCTCTGCTGGCAGGTGGGGTCTTTGCGCTGACAAGACCTTCCAGTCAGGATGCCTATATTTTGTTAGGGAATCCTTACTCCTGCTGCTCCTGTAGAGGTGAGATGTACTTGGAAAACTCCTCCAAAGAGGAAAAGGCTTATTCCTGCTGCTATCCCCTGCCCCAAACATGTGCTCCTTAGGAGGGCTGGACCAGGGACTCGGCAGTCAGATCCTCTCCAAGCTGCAGTTCCCTCCTGTGGTATTCAGCTCCAAGGTGGCAATGATCGTGTGAGAGTTGCTCCCCTTATGTGCTTGTAAGGGACCCTTAAATACCTCCTGGAGATGACAGCATCTTTGTCCCAAGAAAAATGAATTATGTTTTGGAGCGTGGGCTCTGTTTAGGCTAAGGACTGTGCAGTAAACACAGTTATGATGTTTGAGTATTCAGTCCTGCTTGCATCTCCTTGTTCTAGCTAGTAGCAATGAAAGCTGGCTGCATGGTCCTGGCCTAATAAAACTTGCATGCTGGTGTGACTTTTGCCAGGGAGTTTCTGCCTCTAGCTCTGGCAGAGCACACTGGAGAGACTGGCTGCCTTCCCTAACTCCTGCCAGTGCCGGGAGGAAATCACCATCTGGGTGCAGTCTGCATCTAAAAGAGCCTGACCTTCCTCTTCCCAGCAGCCCTTGGTTTGAACACCAGCTCTGGTCCTTGCTGGCCCAGCAGAGCTCCAAGCATCTGTAGGAGAGAGCCAACAGTGCATGAGGAGCTGTGGGAAGCTGCAGGGGGAAAAAATTCTACAGGAGGGAGGTAAAGGAATGAGTATTTATATTCCTCTTAATCCAATATAACTCCCTTTTCCTTTTGTCAGATGTGACCGGCTCTCCCCTTAGTTGTAAACACGAGCAAGGGGAAGCAGTGTTGTGGCTTTGCCTTGAAGTATTGGTCTTCTGGGTCAGGTCCTCATACTCCTGTCACTTAAGCTCCCCCGATCCCTCTTGTGCTAAAGGGACTTGTGCCTCTTCTTGGAGTTTTGCAACTGTTTCTGGAGTCTTCTCTCTCCTACTTAGTTGAGTTTCTTGGCTGGGGGGCAACCCTGAAAGATTTGGTATGTGTTCGCTTGCCTCTGGAGAGACTGATACTGTTCTGGCTAATATTTATTTGTGCCTTTGCTGTGGGCTGCAGGACAGGCACCAAAAAAAACACCCCAAAAAACCAAAACCCAAACAAAAAAGCTGATAGCTGCTAAACTCACCCCAATGTCTCGATCTGCAGGCTGCAACTGCTCAAATTTCAAGGTCACTAGTTACCTTGGCCTCTAATACTGAATTTCCTTGACTCTTCAAAGCAAATCTGGTGCCCCAGACCAGCCTGGGTCTCTGCAGAGCAACTTCAAACGCATGTCCTGAAATGGGATCCTTAGTGCTGTGGTTGAGACCGCTGGGATTCGGCTCCAGGGATGAGACCAAAGAGCACTGAAGCAAATGGTGGTGGGATAAACACTTAAAAGCCTTTCAAAGGACAAGAACTCAAAAAGGAGCTGTTATCTGGTGGTTCCCCAGCTCCAGAGGGGGAGTTCCCAGCAGGACGCTGCTCCCTCTGCTGTGCTGCGCCATTTATTGCACTGTCCTGCAAGCAGAGCTGACCTGCAGCTGATAGTACGGAGCTTGCAACAGGAGCTGGGTTTGTGCAGCAAACAGAAGTTTTGCTTGAGTTGCAGTCAAAGCAGCAGGAGGTAGGGAGGTATTTGAGGTCTTCAGGGCATGATTAAAACAAAATAAATCATCTGGCTGCAGGTATGGCAGCACTTAATTTCTTTTTTTTTATTTCTTTGCTTTTGTTGAAAGTCTTGGCCGTGTCACAGGCATGGGAATCCCAGTGCTACTTCATGCATGAGTGTTGGATGAGTTTCCCTGCAATGCTTGGGTCCACCTAGTGTTTCTTTCTCAGTTCCAAATTCTTACAGTCTCCAATGCTAGCCCACCAGGACAAAAAAATACCAGTCTTGGCAAAACAGTCCTACTAAAAAGCATATATAGCTGGCATCTGTGCCTGGCCTGGAGGAAACCCCAGGTACCTTCTGCTCAGGTACATGGCTGATCCTGCTGGATCATACAGGTCCTGTATGATGTGGCTGTGAAGGCAAACAAAACCCCACTTCCCATTGGTTTCTAGCCACAAACTAGCCTAGGTATAAAGACCAAGGTAAAGACAATCAGGCAATAAGAAATAATTTACTAACAGAGGATAATGACCATCTGCCTTGAAGGGAGGTTGTCTTTGTATGTAAAGTTAGCAACCTGCTGGAGGGGAATAGTCAGATGAGGCTCCTCAGGAGCTGAAGCACTTGGGGTAGGGTGTAACTCCTGCTCCTTGGATCCAGCTCCCTCTGGGTCACTGTGCTTAGCCGGGCCAACAGAGACTGCCTGCAAAAAGCAGCTCTGGAGACGCCAGGATGGACCAGATAGCTCCAGACAGAAGGTATCAGATACCTTCTCTGGTGTGTTGCATCGTATCAGAGAAGCTGATACCTTCCAGAAAGCTTTACTGGTGGGGGGACTAATATTTCTAGTAAGGGACATCTACTGTTATAATAATTTTTCATCATTTGTAGGAAAATATGGTTTGGTTTGAGGTATAAAATGAAATTAATGTATGGGCCGGTTTTCCACTGTTAGCTTTGTGCCCATAGGTTGTAGGTCTTGAAGGAATCCTACAAATCCCTGTGGAAGACTTGCATGAAATACAGCCCTGCAAAGTTGTCCTTGCATGCTCTTGCATGTATTCCCATGGTCATCTCCTTCCTGGTCATCCTCTTCCAGGAGGAGCTGACAAGGTCACCACTTGAGAGACTGGGCTCCCAGTCACCTGATGTAACTGGATGCCAGGCATTCAACTTGTGCAAGGAGTTAAATGTTGCATTAAATGTATACAATTTAATCCATTAAACCAGGTATTAACTTCTGCAACATCTGCATCTGCCAAATCAACATAATTAGATTAAAACAGATCTCCCTGCTCCTGTCGTGATGATTTTTGGGTGGGAATGGGCTTCTTTTGTGAGCTGAATGAGATGGCACTGAGTGTTCGAAACTGGAAAATGAGTTATTTCCTTGAAATTAATCTAGGTGCTAAATAAGGATGAATATTCTTTTCTCCAGTATTTTCTGGATCTATACAGTAGCTTAAGCCTTCAAATCTCAGCAGGGGGCTTCCCACCTTTAGCTGAAATGGTGTCAGATGGTTTTCTAGAAGTGTTTTTTTTGGATGAGGTTTGCTGGTTTAAATTATGGGGAAGGTTACTATGGTTATGCTGCCTTGAGACCAAGATCTCTAGCAATCAAAAGCTAAGATTTCTTTAAACCTATTTCACCCTTAATTTCCAAATTTCCCAAATTGCCTGCTTCAGCTGGATCAGACCCTTCTGAAGGGAGGGAAGATCAGGAAACAGAGAAACTAAACAGTCCAAGTCCAGCCTTTTATGGTATCGCAGCTATTTATCTGATTGATACAGTATTCACACAGGAGGTGATGCAAATGTCCTCATGCCAGTCTCTAATTGCTGCCTTGGTTCTATTTCAGCGAAGGAGTGTTAACCTTCGTTTACTGCTTCCTCAACTGCTTTGTGGTTAGTGCTCCTGGTGTTGGCACCTACCCCCTTCTGGGGGGGGGGGGGGGGGAGTGATTTGAGCAGGGAGGAAAAAAAATGCACCAAAGCTTGCTCAGGTTGTGAGCGAACAAGGTAGTACTGGCTAGGGAAAACTCACAAGGAAAAACACAACCCAAAAAAATAATGCACAAAGCAGCAAAGATCCTGAACATCTTGTCTTGGGGAGGATTATGGCCTTATTTCTTGTCATCCTCCTGCCCCATGCACACAGTTTAATGAAAAAAGTGTAAGAAATATGCCTGATTTTTCTTAAAGTGAAGGCTGCAGGTTGGGGATCATTACCCTACACCTGCTTTCAAAAGCTTTGTTGTTGCTGCCTGGTGTTGTGGAGAAGCCGGAGGTACACCACTGTGCTGTGTCCCAGAGATTTATTTTGCATCCCAGCTGGCCGCTTTTATCTCAAACATGCCAGTGCCAGGTTATTTCAGAGGAAGTTTAGAAGGGGCCGAGAAAACCAGTCAGGATGATGGGACCCTGTGGTGTACATCAGCAAGCTTTACGGGAGAAGCAAGATTTGTCAGCTCGATGCTTTTTCCCAGCTGTGGAGTTGCAGCAGCATCTTACCTAATGCTTCTAGTAGTGTTGCATTCCCAGAAAAGTGAAATCTGATTAATTAATTTATTTATTTATTGAAGTGACGAGCTTTAGTGTAGGTGTGGGAGGGGGGAGAACTGACTTTAAATCTTTTCTTTGGAGTTCTTCGGAGCGCACCTGCGGCTGTTGCGGGGTGTGCCGAGGGCCCGGGCCGGAGCGGCGCGCTGGGCACGGGCTGCGGGAGGGCGCTAGGACCCGGCCAGGGGTGTGCCACCGCGCCGTCCCTTCCCCTTCCAGCCTGCGCCCGGAGTTTCTCTGTATTTTTTTTTTTCCCCTGAACTATCCCTTTTTTATTTATTTTTCACCGGGGGAAAAAATAAAATAATAATAAAAAAAAAATAGAAAGCCCCTCGAAAGCATAAGAGCACCCGAAAAGCGTGGAGATGAAGAGGGGGTGAGCGGAGTAAGGCGAGGCAGCCATGGCAGCGAGCCGGGTGTTCCACCTCCAGCCGTGCGGTGAGGGGCAGCGCTGGCGCACCCGGGGGGCACAAGTGTGAGGAGTTCTGCCGGCACTTTGCGGGGTGGCCCCCGCCCTGCTTTTTACCCCAGCTTTGCCTTTTGCAGCAACAGAGGGCTTGGGGCTGGCGGCTGGATGCGCTGAGGCGGGTGGGCTGGTGGGGATGTGTCCTGCTTCCTTGCTTGGATGGGTGCCGGGGGGAGGGGCAGAAATCCGGGAGACCTTCGGTTTTGCATCATTGCTGAAGGGTTTTTGGTGAGGACCCTGCTGTGGTCTTTGGGGAGGGGTGACACCCCTCGAATCTGGTCTCCTTGGGCAGCAGCGGGATGTTTCGGCGCAGGGTGCGCGGATGCGGTGTGGGAAAAGTACCAGGGAATGAAGGAGCAATGCAAAACTTGTTGCCTTGTTGCTCTGGGAGTGGCTACTACCCCCCACCCCCATTTTGGTACTTGTTTATACCGAGCTAAGGGAAGAGTGCACGGTGCGGTGGCTAGCTCCACTCCGGTGCTTGCTTGCGGATGCGGTTGCCTGAGTGCATGTTGCTAAAAGTGTAAAAACGGCAATAATAAAAAAAAAAAGGAACTATATGGCTCAAGCTGAACTAAAGTAAAGTGCATGGGCAGTCCGTGTGCATTGGCAAAAACTCCAGCGATGTGTGTGTCTTTTTTTTTTTTTTTTTTTTTTTTAAAGGCAGGGATAGGGCGCGTTTAAACACACTTGGAAATGCGCTTTGGTTTTACGCTAAACTTGAAAAAGTTATTTTTCTGAAGTGCCAGCCCTGCTGCCTTACCGAAGGAAGCACTTCCTTAATCAGCATGGCTGCGTTAGCACTGCTTTGACAGTAAATTAAATGACAGGGACTTGGGTTCGTGTACAAAAGTTTGTTCTAGGGTAGAAGCAACTGTAGGTGGCACAACAGCTTTTCCTGCAAAGCAGCGAGCGGGAGGCTGGTCCTCAAAAACTTCTTTTGAGGATCTTTTCTCAGGAAGGATTGTGCCCTTTTTTTCTTTTCTTCCCCCTCCCAGTTTAATGAAAGAGTTTGGTTCAGATCTGATGTTCTTCTTTAAAGCTTTCTTCTGCGCTGCTGGTTTTCATGTCCATGGCAGTCATTCTCCCTCTGGAGACCTGCTGGTGCAGACCGGCTGTCCATCAGCAACATCCCTGTGATCTGCTGCAAACATACAACTTTTTTCCCCAAAGTGTTGCAACATGTGATGTTTGCAGGGCTTCTCTTGTGGGTTTTCTCTAGGTGTGGACATAGCTTCTTCTGTCCTTTGCGGAGTTACTGCCCCTCAAATGCTAAAGCATGGGATAAACTGCTTGACCCCCGGATAAATCCAGCAGTATTTCAGTCTTTTCACCTGGGTGGCTGTTGTTGGTTTTGTGGCTGGTTTGTTTGGTGGGGTTTTTTTTTGGAGGCTGGAAGGAAAGTGGTGCAAGACTTCGGTCTTGTCTACACTGTAACCTTGCTCATTGCTACCACCCTCACGAGCTGCGCATCACAGTTTCCTTGCTATAATCAAGATGCATTGGCTAATTCATCTCAGCTGGAGTCCTCTAGTTTAGAAATACCAGTGGGTTTTCTACAGTTGCTGCTCTGTAAGAATGAGGCACCGTGGAGGCAGTTCTGCTCCGGCTCTTGTGGTGTTCCTTGGCAATTTGAGTGCTTCAGTTTGTTTAAATGAATGCAGCTAGAATTAGGAGTTGGGCTTTTACATGGAGTGCTCGCTTGACTCCCCCAGTGGCATAAATAACTGTATGTAAACTCATAGTGCCTTGACTTCTAGTAAAACTGTAGTAAATCATTTCAGGCTGTAAACAGTTGTTAAAGCAAGCTGCATTTTTATGTTGAGTGAAAATGAAAATGCCTTGATTCCTAAAGGCAAAAGGTTCTGGAATGTGTGCTTTCTATATTGTCTTAAAAAAAGAGAAGTGTCAGTGAAAAGCTTGATATTTCCTGCAGAAGGGAGCTTGAGGTTAGCTAAAGTTGGATTTTAGTCTAGAGTTATTTGACTTAGCCTGGTGCTGTTTTTATTTGACTATATAAAACTACAACCTCCTTGCCTTGCAGAACTGTGGTGATGTTCTGCATATGTACTTCATTCCTGAAGACAGGTGCTAAATCACACCTGGGGGGGAAGCTGTTTGCTGGGGTGGGGGTGTGGGGTGGGTGGGTGGTGAGTAATTCTAATATTGCACTGTGATTTACGTGTCTCTGGGAAGCCACAGCAGTTGCTATCCAAAAGCTATTGCTGTTGTTTGGGTGGCACTTGAGTTACCTCTTCCTAATGTAAAACCACTTCTAGAAAAATCCTGCTTCCTTATGTAGGTTTTCTCTGGGAGTAAACAACTCTGGGACGCTTTAATGACTCATCATCATGAAACTGTCATCTATCCTCTAAATATGCAAATGACTACCAAGCACACCAGCAGATATCCAGCATATGTTAAATCCAAGCTACCTTTGCTGCTAGCAGCTGAGCTGAGAACAAGGTGTGGTGTTGTCACTGCGAAGGCAGAGTAGGAAGTCTGCTCCGAAGGATGTAGAGCAGTGAGGTTAAAACTGAGACTGCTGAGGCAATTCCTTAAAGTTCATCCTAAACTGGGTTTGAGCATTGTTTTGTAATCATGAAATCTGCAAAGCAGCTGCTCCAGGAGTTTGTGCTGGGACCTGGTGAAACTGAAAAACTCGGGGCTTTTTTTGTTGTTGTTTTTTTGGGTTTTTTTGTGTGGGTTTTCTTTTTTTTAATGCAATATAATTTTCTAAATATGATCTGGGATAAGCTCCCTATAGAGCCTTTTTGCAGAGCATAGTGACATGCTGGCCATGCAGGCCTGGAGCAGAGCACTGTGGGCTTCTGCATCTGTCAGTGCTGGCTTTGATATCAAAGTGCTTAGCTGTCCCTTATAACTCCATGGGGTTTTTCTGCTACCCCTTTCTAAATTCATCCCTGTCTCTGACTTGAAGTTAAAAAAATAATCAAAAAGCAGCACCAAGGGCTTCAATCTAACTCTGTATGTTACTGAGAAAGGGTCTGCAAGCTCTAGTGAACCAGTGGGAGCTGTGGTTTGGGTAGGGCACAGAGGAAGGAGTCCAGTTTCAATCCTTATAGATGTCCTGCTGAAAAACTGCAAGAAAATGGGGAGATAAGCACAAAAACCTGATACAGGCCACTGGAGCAGGTAACACTGATTTTGTACTTGTGTTGGGTGGGAACTTCTCTTCCTCCTGTGTGTTTTGGTTCCCCAGGTTTGAAGGACCTGATGCAAATGGCAGCAGAAGGGGCTGTGGCTTGGCTGCCCTGGGGGCATCCCTGCAGCCATGCCGTGGGGGATGGACAGAAGCTGGTGATGTGGGCTGTGATGGGGGGGGGGAAACTTGGATTTAAAGCTGGTGGAGAGATCTCAGCAGGTCTGTGCTTGGAGCTGGGCAACCTTTGTATCAAGATGCTGCCGGGTGGGTTTTGAAAAGTGAAGGTGGAGTGAGTTATTACCGGGTGCTACCCACTCATGGGGAAGATGAGTGGAAAATTAGGAGGATGGAGGCAATCTGGGGGCTGAGGATGAGGTGGCTTTCCTCCCCCTTTGGTGCTGGGGCAGGTGCTGGTGTACTGCAGCCGTGGAAGCTTCTGCTTCAGCTCGCACCCCTGGGGAAAAAGCACCCCACAGAGCACAGTGTCAGGCATCGGGTTTATTCTCCTTTTCCTCTTGCCCGTTGCCGTCTCCTTCTCCAGGAGTTAAACACCTCTTCCCCCTGCTTGCAGCCTAATTGCATCCCCAGGGTTTAACACGCGTGTGTTTGTCTTATTCAACGTGTTGGCTGTTCCCACCGGAACAGGCTGATTTTTTTTATTATTTTTTTTTTTTTTAGGGATTGGGGTTTTTTTTGCTTATTGTGCACAACAAGCTACGGCTACTGCACAAGATATTCGTTGGGGGGCGGGGGAGGAATTGTAGTAATGCCAGTACTTCTTGAATATTATAAACCTGGCTTATCAGCCCGATGCAGAGCTGGAATTTGTCTCTTCCTGTGCTGCATCTCTGCTTTCTGAGAGGGGCGTTTAAATACAGGCTGAATACGCAGCCTTTCCAGTCTGCTCTGCTGGGCTGTGACAGCAGCAGCGGGGCTGCTTGAAGCAATTTTTTATTTTTTTTTGCGCTAATTCCTCTCCAAAAAGGAACTTCTCGGGGAGAAGGCTTTGAGACTGCATGTCCCAACAGTACCCATTGAAGGAGGTGAAGGGAGACGCGGTTTGCTTCGTACCTGGCTCTCCTCTTTTCTCCGTCCTCATGGAGCCAGCTTCTTTTTGCTATCCCCGGCTCACCTTTCTCCGCTCGCCCTATGGGCAGTTTGGGTCGAGTGCTGGGTCTTCGCAGGATTTGGCCCCGTGGCCACAACGTTTGGTGACACAGAGGTGGAGTGGGCCAGTGGACGGTGCGTGACTGGGGATGAAAGGGTTGGGGACCGGAGGAGGGTGGCATGGGGCAGCAGAGAAGCCTGCTGAGATCTGGGGGGGCTTTGGAGTCAGCAGGTAAGGAGGGAGACAACACAGGTAGGACTTGGTGGATGCACTGGTGTGGTTGTGTTGATGCACTCTTCTCTTGGACCTCTCCTGGTGGTGCTTGCTTGGCAGCTGTCATCTCCATCAAGGAGCAGATCCAGTACCTGCTGCACCCATGTGCCTGGGTAAGCTGGCCAGGGAGAGCTGACAAACAGTCTCAGCATGGAAAAAAAATAAAAATAGAAACTGATATTAGCCAGTTTTTTGTTTCATAAGCTTGTTCACTTGGTGAAATTAATCCAGCAGTGTGTGAAACCTGAAATACCTGCTGGGGGCTAGGCGGGCTCGTTTCACCCTTAGGGCTGTGATGCTGTCAGCGCTGTCCTTTAAATTGTTATTAAAGGTATCAAGTGTGGGTATAGGGGAAGGTATTAAGATCCTCTGCAGATTTGTCTTGCTACAGGGAAGTTCCTTTAACATCAGCATGGTTAAAATTTTTACATGTTGCTTTACTGCAAATAATTGATTTGGGGAAACTCAGTAAATCCTCCTGTTTTAGAAGCTGAGCTCTGCTGTAATTGTTGATCCCAAGGACAGGAGCCTTGACTCTCTGTAAAACTTCTTTGAGGAAGATATCGGGCTCAATGAGACAAGGTCCTAAAAAGCCTGATTTAGCTTTGAAGGTGGTCCTGCCTGGAGCAAGGAGTGGGGCTAGAGACTTCCAAGGGTCTCTTCCACCATCAGATATTTTATGAACAATGGTATACTTCCTTTACATCTTATTAATAGTCTGAATATGATGCACCTTACCTGGAAAAGCTCGTCAGGTGGCATGCAAAAAAAAAATAATGGAGGAGACTGGATGAGCAGTCTCAGCAGAGAAAATGCGTAGGAGGTGTTTAAAAACATGCATTGCCTGTGGTTTCATGCAGCGGAAACAAGTCTGTAGCAGGGACTGAAAACGGGGGTATGTGGCTCTGACTGAATCCCTCTGCTAAAAGTGATGCCTCTTCCCGAGCCGTGCTGTGCCTTGCCTTGCTTCATGCTGGGGAACAATTGCTGCCTCCTGGTAAATATGATCACTGGGAAATTTTTACTGAAGTCACAGTAATTGTCAGAGTTACTGTGAGGGGAGTGACCCAGTCTTGCCAGCATTTGGATAACTTGCTATTTATTTTTGTCTTTTTTTTGTTTTTGTTTTTTTTAGGGTTCTGCCTTTTCTAAGGTTAACTTGATGTTGTTTTGGGGCATTAGGGCGCGCTGCTTTTTTTTTTTTTGCCAACATAGACCGACCATTCCTCTGGGCTTTAAATATTCATCTGGGAGAGACTTGGCTGTTATGAAAAATCTTGAAGTGTAAGGAACATGAAGGAGTAAATAGGCTGGGGGGGGGGGGGAACGGGGGGAGACAGCACAGCAGGGGATGTGGCATCTTCTCTCAGAAGCTTTTTTAGGTACAGGACAGTCGAGCGATGAGCAGACAGGCTTGGATGTAAGTCTCCTCAGATGAGGTGAGGACCCTTCTCCTCTATTTTCTGCAACTTGCTGTTAGAACACGGAGTTGTTGCCCGGTTTCTCATTCCCTTATGCAGGCTTCTCTTTGAATGCATGCATTAACTCTTGCACTGCTGCTGCCCAGTCGGCTGAGCTGTTATGCTGGGTAATGTGGAAAAAACATCAGAGCCCAGCCCTGCGATTGGGCAGGCACCGTGCTCGCGGAGTACAGCAGCTATATCTTTAAGAAATTTGCTGTATCTACTTCTGAGCAGCAGGTTTTATTTCCCCCCCTCCTCTGTTCTTCCTGCATCTTCACATCCTCTTGTTTTCCCTGTACTTCTGTCTGCAAGGTACAGTATCTTCTCACTTCAGTTGAGCCTGGCTGCCACAAAGCTGCCTTTTTTTTTTTTTTTTTTTTAAGGAGGCACAGGGGCTTTCTCCGTGCAGCATCCGGCAAAACCCAACGGTTCCAAAGCGCAGGGTCGCTTTAATTGTTCTATTTTTCCCTTCCTTGCTACCAGAGACAAATAGCTCCCAGAGGCGGTGGGATCTGGGTGGCCGGAGGAGCAAACCCAAAGCCCAGCCTTGGCCGGTGGCATGCGGAGCGGTGCTTCGCAGGCGTGAAGTTAGCGGCTCGCCGGCATCGGCATCGCTGCTGGGCTTGGGAGAGCTGGGGTGGAGGTGCCCATCTGGGAGCTAATGGGTTGCGCTCTCACTCCACCCATTTGCCGCTCGCCAATTGGAAGTGAGGGAGAAAGATGCTCTGGATGGATTAATATTGGAGCCATTGAAAAAGCACGAGACATCGCTGCCTCAGCCACCTGAGCAAGTGGCATTTGGGAACAAGTGTGGTGGCTCAGGGGGAGCAGCCAGCAGGGGAGCGGAGGCTGTTCAAACAGCATCTTTATTAAGGAAGTAGTGCAGGTAAGTTATGGTCTTAAGAAAAAAAAAAAAAAAAACGAACAAAAAACCAACAAAAACTGAAGAACTACTGTTATTGTGTAGTGCGTTTGGACAGAAAATCTAGAAAACCAGCTCTGCCAGCTCTTTAATTATTTAATTCACTGAAGTAAGGCAGTACTTGATGTATTTTCAATGGGCTTTGCTGCTTAGTGATGATCTATTGCCTGTGCCGGATGTCTCTGTGCTGTTGTGTTTAAGGATGGAGAATACCTTCTGAATTCAATTTACATTAACCAGGATGCTGTCTTTCAGGGTCTGAATTTAGTTTCAAGACATGCATGGGGAGATGAGCACAAGAGATCCTGCCTGTTCTGATTGTTCTCTAATTAATGCTAAAACATCCTAACAGCCTGTGGGGCTTTACATACTTATGTTTCATGTGGGGAAAGTGCAGTGCTGAGTGAAAACAGAATGCATATATGTGATCTGTCTAAAATGCTAGCAAACATCATCCCTGTTGCTGTAGCCATGGAAGCCATGTAGACGAGCCATAAACAATGTCCTAATGAATATCACTGTCGTAGATTGGCAGTCTGCAATTTTTTTACCACTGGACGGGGGCATTATTTTTTTTTTTATTTTGGATTGATGATGGACAGCAAAATCGGATCTGGTGCTGCTGACTGTCCCCCCTGCCCGTGGTGGTGGTGTCACTGCTGCTGTTTTGTGGCTTCTAGACGTAGAAACTGTATGGGGTGATTTGTTCTACCCTGCAGAGCCTCTTGGGACTTGAAATCCCTGTTTGGGGGGGGATGCTTGAGGCTGCACAGGGCAGCTGGGCTGTCATTTGGGTATCCTTTAGACTGTTTTCACTTTTAATGGCAATGGGGGTGTGAATGGGGGGTGTCTTTCTATGTCTTGCCTGGAACAACAACACAACTGAAAATGTGTTTGGTGATCAGGTGGCCGCATTCACTGCTCTACTTCTCTGTCTTTCTATGTTTCCAGTACAGATCTTGGTTTTGACCAGACTTCTGGTTTTGTGTGAATTGGAACTGGTCTCCTGTTCCATATAGGTGCCTCTTGGGGGAAGGGGTGGTGGTGGTGGTGGTGGGAAGCGGTACAGGAATAACTTTGCTGCAAAAGCTTGACCCGGCCACTGCTGCCTCTTTAGCAGCTGTTTTTATTTCTGGTGGCAATAAGATAGGAGATACAAACTTTCTAGAAATACACTTTGTTCCAAAACATGACCCTGGTACCCTGGAGGGATGCTGGAGTGTGAAACTGGTGGTGCTGGAGCATCTTTTCTACCTACCTTAAAGAAGAGGTCTTATAGCTACTAGTTTACACCTTGCTGCTTAGTTTTTACAGTATTTAACACAGTTGAACTGCTGCAGGGAACAGCTCCCTTCCTCTGAATAGCCTCAAGCAAGTGAAGTATTGATAGAGTGTCTCAACCATTTTTGCATGTTTTACACAGTACCACTGCAGGCAAGTGGCAGGTGGTGGCCTGTGGAAGACTGCCTGTACAAGGAAAGCATTTCAGAAAAAAAAATAATCTCAGACGCCTTGTAGAATCCACATTCAATCCTGACCGGGATTTGGGGCCATTGCAGTATCTCTTTATTCCCCCTTCTTTTTGATTAGAGAATTATGAGGGTTTTGATAGGGCCCTGTAAGTGAAAGATCTGTCTGAAAAGCTGTCAGTAAGAGTTAATGCTTTCTAAATTATTTAAATGTTTCAGGAAAAGTCTACTGAAAAGCCTCAACTGGTCTGTTCTTGGGCCTTTGCCAGCTTGTGGGATCTCTGGAGGTATTGGCTTTCGCTCCTCTCTATGTAGCACTTAAGGAAGAAATCCTTGCAACTCTTAAATCACTTTTTAGGGGCCCAACAAAACAAAACTTCCCCCTTCAACCTGGAAAAATAGTGTAAAACAAAAAAAAAAAAAACCAAACAAAAAAAACCAAACAAAAAAACAGATGTCCCAAATTGTCTGTCCACCAGCCAAATCCTAAAGTGGTGGTGTTCCCCTGTTTCTCAGTTTGTCCTGCTCACCTGTGAGATGCTGGCCAGGAAACCCAGCAGCAGAGGAAAAGATAACCCATTAGCAAAGCAGCTGCACGGCTTTCCATTTACAGGGTCGCTTCCTCTTGCGGCTCACCTCTGGGAGGCACCCTCGGATATTAATTGCTCTGGTAGGCTAAAATGTGATGAGTCAACTTGGACAGCCTGGTGATGCTGGTAAATCCCAGGCACTGCTGCCACCAGCCTTTGGTGTGCATGGGTTTGGTGTTTGGTTTGTTGGATCTTTTTTGTTGTGTGGGGGTATTTTTTGTTGTTTTTGGGTTTTTGTGGTTTTTTTCTGGGGGAGGGTGGCGGGGGTGGGGGTGGCGGAGGGCAGTCTCCAGCTGCAGCAGTGACAGCAGCTACCAGTGATCTTTTATTAGATGGTTTTATTGAGATGGGTGTTCTGGAGGAAGCTGGGGAAGGGATGAAGAGGGGAGTTGTTCAACGCAGTGGGGAAAATGCCTTGAAAGCAGACATGTCTGATCCCTGAGCTTGTGTGTGGGTGTGTGTTTGCCTGGCAGTGAGCAGGCAGGAGGATGCTTCTTGCTTTATCCTTTCAATATGATGCTTTCTATTTTCACAGCCAGCAACTGTGAAAATTAGTTCTGGGGTTTTGTTTACCAGAGTGACGGTGGCATGATTTAAGACCTCCTCATACCATTTCCCTTCATCAGAAGAATATCCAGCTCCTTGCATATAATCCTGGATTTGATAATTTAGTGCCTGCTGAGCCACGAAGCTATAAAGTTGTCTTTTCCGCCTGGATCAGGACTGGCATGCTAGGGTGGTCGCACTGTGGTGGAGGACAATGTTTAGATAGCTCTATGGAGCAAAGCTTTATGTCCAAGTGACTAGTGCACCATGCATAGCCTAGGAAATGTCAGAGGGCTGGAGTTGTGTCCTCCAAAAATCAGAGAAATGGGACACTTCCCAGGGGTGTTAGAGATACTTAGTTTTGGTAATCCAGACCTTTTAGTCCTAAAACTGAATATTCTGGGGAAATAAAACCCTTGTGGGAAGTAAAAAGGTGGTGAAAATCATATAGGGATACTCCTAGTAGGAGGGCAGGGAGGTTAAGCAACACATCTATGCAATTCTGTGGCAGGAGCATGTTAAACATGCTTTTAAAAAGTGCTCTTTAAGAGAAGCATCCTCTCCCATAAGGACTGAGGATTGCTAGACGACTTGGCTGTGTTTACACATAAGGAGGGCAAAGCTTGTGTTCCTGCATGTCTGAGTCTCTTGGCTAAAGCAGCAATTTGTCATTGGATTGGGCTACTTAAAAGCACCATCCTTCTCAGAGTCTGCTCTGGCCATCGCTTCATTTTCTAAAAGCTTACCAAGGTGAAGGTGTGTGGAGTAGGTTTAAATCTTCCTGGTCATGGCTGTCTTCTAGACTGCTTTCAAGACCTCAAAAGTTGATTTCTTGTAGGTGTTTACATGCAGACAACATTTTAATCAACCCATTTAGGTGAAGGTCTCCAACAAAAAATCCCCTTTTTATTATGAAGTTGTGCCAATGCCTGCTGGTACCCCATACTGCTGCCTTCATTAAACCTCTAGGCATGGCAAGTGAGGGTGAGTCCCTCATCCATCCTTCAGCATCTGGCTGTGTTTTTTCAAAGGCTTGACAACTTTAAGGAGGATGAGAAGCTGAGAAGAAAGGTGGGGGGCAGCAGTGCGGAAGGGGAATATAGACAGAGGGAAGCCTGCCCTTCCTGCGAGTACTGGCTGGAGTTGTGCCCGTGGCTTTGACAGTGATGGCTGATATATTGCTAACTCTTTACTCTTCAAGCAGTGCTGTAGAAAGCAGTGTTAGGAAGATGTTTGGACATGTGTGATGGGCTTGTGGATATAACCGGGGAAGGAGGAACACCACAGCTGGTCCTTTGCAGACCTGGGTAGCTTGTTATGGGGCTGTGTTTAGCCCTTGCCTGCAGTTACACCACTGAAACGAATAAAGAATAAGTTGAGGAGGGTAGGGCTCTGGTGTGCCTTATGAAAGGAAGGGCTTATCTCCCTCGGCCTCTGCCAGGGATGAAATGTGGATGGATGTGTGTCTGTGCTGAGAAAGCATGCACGGTGCTGGCAGGCAGAGCGAGGCTGTAGAGAAGAAGAGTCCTTTAGTCGATTCTGACCCTTACCTCTTCAAGATAAAACTCCCTGGAACATAGCAGTGCTGGTATTTCCCATTTAATGACTTACAAAAGGTCTTTTTACCCCTCTTGAGCTTTTTGGGTTGTGGTTTTTTTTTTTTCTGTTATGTTTTCCTTTGTCTTTATCGATGGAAACTGATGCTTTCTGGGGGAAGTTTTAAGCCTGGGTTTGCCACAGGCAGCAGTGCTTGTACACAGTATTAACTAGCCATTTTCTTGTCCAAGTATTAACAAGCATGCCTTACTCATTTTACACTTCCTTGAATTACAGTGACTTGTGTGGTTTGGTTTTTTTTCCTTTTTTTATGCTTCTCTAGGTGCAGAGAAAACAGAGTAAAATCTGAACCTTTTGCCTTGTATGTCAATTGTTACTGCCCAGACCAGCAGCATAGGAGCATGCTTCAGCTCTGTGCCAGTATGAGCTGTGCTTTCACCAGTGTTTTCCAGTTGAAGTATGTAGGGCTCTGGGAAGTGATCAGCTGCTGAAGGTGTAGATAGAAGTAAGAAGTGATAACGTAAGGCAAAATAGCTTTCTAGCATGCTGCTGTCCAATCATTCTTGCTGACTTGGATGGTTTTAAGTAATTTGCAGCAAATGTCTCCACCAGGAGATCTTGCTGCTTGGTTCTTCCCTGAAAACTGTCAAAGTCTCATGTTTTAAGAGCACAGGTGATGCTTTGTGGGAGAATCCTGTGCTATTGATATACTTGGAACTGATCAACTGGTCAGTGTGATACGATTTGCTGCCTGTGGAGCTCTCTGCCTGTTCTTCTGTGATGATGCAGTTGTGCTATGAAAGGAGTTTGAGACTTCCTCGTCCTCCTGCTGCTGAGCTCTTGCTGCATACAGAGACTTTTAAACTCTCAATTGCATGCTCCTTTCAGTTAATGCTCCACATAATTTATAAAAATAAGTCCTGTCCTGCAGGTTTCCTTTGGGATATTATTCCTTGCGTATGTGTTTTTTTTCTTTGAGTCTGTCTGGTTTTTTGCTTACTTTGGGTGGAGGAGGGGGGAGCAGCATCCTTTGGTTGTTGGGTATCTGAAGCACATAAACTGTGGTGCTCTCCTTGCCCCAAACTGCATGAATCTGGGTGCAGCTTCCCAGTCATTTCTGCAGCTGGGGTCTCCCTTGTCCTGTGATGTTAATTCATGGTGGGATGGAGAGAACAAAGAATGAGTGAGCTCAGAGTTTAACATTGAACACCAGGTCTGGTGGAGGCTTGGGCAGAGGTAGCCTTGTCATCATCTCCCAGATCAAAGCCTTGGATGAGACAATACATTCGTTCAAGCTGGATTTGGTCCCAGAGCTGTTTGAGGCAGTGCAACTAACTGCAACGTTCCCCATCACGTAGGGAAGCTGGTTCCTAACTACTTAATGGTAGTGATGGACACTTCTAGCGTTGACTGACAAAGTCCTGGAAGTCAGCTTGGAGTGGCTAAAATCTTGCTTCAAAGCTAAGGCCCTGCATGCCTTCTGGAAAGTAGATTTCTTTCCATATAACTGGGTAGTTTGGTCTGTCACACTGAGAATTGGTATTCCTTCTGGGAGGAAACTGGGAAAGTCTAAAGGCTTTTTCAGCTGAACAAGTGATTCTTCTTGTAACTTCTTGCTAGGAGGCTGCAGTGTTTTGCTTTATTCAGCTTTAAGGTGAGGACATTGCATGTGCTGATGAGTTTCAGAAATGTCTTCAGAGTTCCAGCAAAACAATGTTGAAGAAGGTGGTGGAAATCGGGATATTGGAGCACACCCTGAGTAAAACATGAAGGTACCTAATGTTTTCTGATCAGTACTTAACAGGGTGAGTAAATGTTCCTGATGTACAGGCAGCCTGTGTTCAGAGACAACCCAAGAGCAGCCGATGTTAAAGGGCCTGTAAATGAAGAAGTACTTTTCCAGTAACTCAAAAATGGTGTTGCCTCAAAATGAACTCAACTAAATATCAAGAGACTAGAACTTGGAGAGATTTACTGGAGGGAAGTCATAAAAGCCAAAGTCTGTAGTACCACTTGTAGAAAGCTTGTTAGAGAGCTCTGTTTTGCCTTCAATACAAGGTTTGTGCTGCAAAGGGCTGTTTACTTGGAAGATGCCAGCAGCAGAACATTGTAATTGAGTTACTGAAGTATCCAGAGAATGTGTTTTTGTTTGTAATCCACTAATATTGGAATAATATTGCAAGGCTCAAGAGAACTTATTACTAACCCTAAAACAAGAGAGTTAAAATGGGTTATTATATCTGAGACACGTTCCCCGCAGGAATTTAATAATGGAGGATGGCACGGTAGGGTTTTGTTGTTAACTGTAAAAATGGTAAGAATGTAAGAAATCAGGAAGTATACCCACTTCTTATCTGCTGCTTCCCACTGTGGATCATCTGATCGGTCCTAGTCCTAAGACCAAGCACCTTAAATGACAGCAAACTTGACTGTCCTACCAGTTAAGTAGTAAACTTAATACCTCCCCCTCGGTGGCTCTTGGAGTCACTGCAGTTGCACCAAGGGAAAGGGCTTACCTCTGAAATCTTGAGCCGTATCCCTAAGTCTATAGCAACAGGCTTTGTTTTCCATTTTGCAGCATTTCAGTGCTTCAACTCTTCACTTTTACCTTTGAATTCAACACTCATAAAGGGATGAGAAACTAGTCAGAAGCTTTCCTTTAAAAGAACAACTAAGTAGTGACACTTTTAATGCCTGTCCAATTTAGTCTCATCTAAAAGACATCCCTGTGGGGAATAAGGTGGGGTGGCAGTAAAAACTTATTTGCTGGAGGAAATTAACTCTTAAAAATGAGCACTCCTTAAATTGTCAGAAGAGCTATACCATGTGCTTTTTGGCAGATAACAGAAGATGGCATCTTTTTCTGCCTTTAGAAAGGGAGAGCAATCAGGGAGTTTGGTTGTCCTTGTAGGCGTTGGATGAGAAAGCAGAATCTGGAGAGTGAGGATATAAGCTTCTTAGTGAAAGATACTAGAGGCACGGGAGTGAGTTGCTGTGCTGTGTATCTTAGCTCCTTGGGATAATGCTTTCCAGCTTTGTCTCTAGAAGCCTGACCTTATGTCTTGCTGAAATTGCTTTGCATCGAATTCTTGAATTGATGAACTCTCTGAAAGAATGCTTGGGGGATAGGAACTGGCAACATGGGCTTGGTGGACCAGAGGGATGTGGTGTGCTGGTGTGGAGAGGGGAACTCCCACCCTGTGGCAATAGAGTGCTTCTCAGGCCGTAGGTCTTTTCCTCCAGCCTGCAAAGGCTAGTGCAGGGGGCTGATTTGTACTTTGTGGAAACAGTTTTGCTGCTTCAAGCAAACCCCTGGAGCATTGTAGTGTTGATCTCTAAGGTATTTGGAGACTTGTATTCCTGCCCAGGCTCCCCTAAGCTAAACACTTGCATTGATTACTGTTTTTAACTGCCCCTCGGTTGACCTCCTAATTTTGAGAGCAGAGGTGAGATGGGGAGAGGAAATGCAGGTTGGTGTGTGTGCATCAGGCTGTGGGGATGTATCTTATTGCTAGAGAAAGAGGGCCCTGCCTTGCTGTCAGTTCTGCACAACTCAAACCCATTGCTCCTTTCTTCAGCAAAACATGACTAAGGAGCTGAGACTTTGGATATTAAAATCCCGTAAGCCTTGTGAAAGGAGAGGCATATGGAACCTACTGATGTGTTTGCCTTGTTGACTGCCACTGAGCATGCACTGAAGTATGGTCTAGCTGGCATGGTCTTTAGGTAGCACCGCACAAACATAAGCTATGCTTGCTTGTGTTAAACTGACTGGGGAAATATGGGGAGAAAGGGGCTAACAGCATAAGGATGACAGATATTAATTGCACTCTTACTCAAACCTGTCTCCTTTGTTCTGCTCAGTTCAAAAGGTAGGTGGATGCTGCTTTCGCTAGACTCTCAGACGCAGATGATGTGGCCCCAGTTTACCCTTCCTACCTCTACTTCTGCTAATGCATTGACCTTTAAGCTAGTCCCAAAGCTCTGTGCATGTGTCTGGACTTGTGTAAACACCCCGTCACCTTTTGCCTCCTGGGCATGTTACACACTGTTCCTGATGTTAATGTGCGTAGCCCCTTCTGTGGGAGTTGTAGCAACTTTTCAAAAGGCTCCAACAAGCCTGTTTTGATGTCTGAATCCCATTGGTCCTATGGGATAGCATTATGTAGGGAGAAGACAAATTATCAAGGCTGGACTTTAGCCAGGACCTAGTAGGGTGAATGCCTGACTTCCCCACCCCCCACCCCCCAAACGTGCCATTGCATTTTTAATTACAAGGTTAAGACCTCTGTTTTATGACTCATCTGAAAAAACAGCACCTCCAACATAATTGCCTGAGCATGTTGCCTAGGGGACTGTTGCTCATTAGTGACTCAGAGGAACGAGTGCCACCTAATGAAATGGCACTGCCTGCTGTAATACCCCAGCCTTGCCCTCTTCGTGCCTGGTCCAAGCAACAACCACACCAGTCTCCCATAAAGGTGCAATGTGAGCCCAGGCGATGCCGCGGTTAGAAGGTATTTCTAATGAAGAAACCAACCAACTCTGAATTTGTATTCATAGGGCATTATCAACCCATAGAAATAGGCATGTTAAAGAAAAAGCAGACAGTGTCTCACTTTGCCTAGTGAAGGTTGAGCATGTTGCTTCAGTCTTCCTCAGAAGTCATATTAGAAATGAGAAATTGATATACCATCCTGATGGGAATGTCAGTTCCTTGGGTAATCCATCTGCCTAGGCATATTTTGTTTGTTGCTCTGAAATACGTAAATGCAATCATTACACAATAAGAGCCTCTTTATAAAACTTTCCTTTGATCATTAGCATGCTAATCGGTCTGGATGGATCTTCTCCTTCCCTTCCAGGTGGAGGGAAACAATTGACTCGTGTAATGGGTGCCCCTTGGCCACTGTGCATTTGTTCCTTCAACCCATTGTTCTGGGATGAACTTGGAACATTGTGTTTCTTTCTTGGACCAGACACTTGAATTGCCCTCGGGTTTGTGGTGTGGGTTTTTTTTGGGTTTTTTTTTTTTTTTAATGGTCATCCGAGTGCTGTCTGCATGAAAGATCGGAGCCATGCTGGGCTGTGACAAGTGTTAGGGTTGGAAGGTGCTACCGTCAGTGATGTGACTTGTATCCGTCTTGCACACAAAGGCTCCCGGTGGACAGTGATGAATTATGATGCTTGAAATGTGGCATACTGTGAAAGGGGAAAAAAAAAAAAGCACATAACCTGTAAGCCAAAAGTTATGGGGTAGAGAAAGGGTCTTTGGGAAACTGTCTCATACCTCAAACGAAAAGCAGGAAGCCTAATCTGTAGAACAATAAAGCAGGCAAAACCTCTTTCCTTGTTGGCCCAAATTCATCCCAGGCTTGCGTAGGTAACATTTGATTAGCCTAATGAAGTGGGGAAAGACAGAGCAAATCTATTCCTCTTTTTGATTGCATTTTGGCTGGGAAGAAGCATATAAAGAGGCAGCATCTAGTAGCAGATTTTGAAGGGGCTGCTTGGGTGACTTTTGCTCAAGGCTTGTAATAGCACTCTGTTAGCTCATCATAAAATGGAGCGTACACCTGTACAGAAAAGCTGCTGCTTCTAGCCCACGCAGTCTGAACTGTCAGATATTGTTAGTATTAAAACCAGCCAGGCTGGGTTTGGGTACCAGACTTTGATCACACCTGAAAGCAGGAGCTCCTGTGATGTTTGAACATCTCTTTGCATGGCAAATACCCAGTTTGCCAGCAGTTAATTGCAGAACTGACTCACTACATAAGAAAGCATGTTCCATAATGAATCTTGGGGATTCAGTCCTGGTGTTGCTGTGTTTAGGGGTTTGCTCTTGGTCAGAGTTATTTCCCGCTTGTGGCTTCCTCATGAGACCCTGTTGGTGCAGATGGGGTTTGCTGCAGGACCCCAGCTCCGGAAGCGGGCCAAGGAAGACTGCAGTGTTCTGGTGCTTATCATCAAGTGCCAAGCACTGTTTTGGGATATCCTAATGATTAGGAGCAGCAGAATAGGATGTGAAATGCTGTTCCCATCTAAGCTGTGTTGTTTTTTCTAAACTAAACTGCTGCATTTTAGATGAGCATAAGCTACAACCTGGACTTCATTATGGCTTATGTTTATTGATAAAAGCCTTTAGATGCTTAGCTTGTATTATTTTTGGATGCATTTGTTCAGGTTTGATAGGTCACTGAGATAGATGATCAGGCTTGTCTTGACCTTAGTCTTGCTGTTTTGTGGTCCCAGCCTGAGACTGCTTAACTTTTTTTTTCAGGCAGTGACTCTATAGGATGTTCTGGTAAATGTTGAAGTCAATAAGCAAAAGATTAAAGTTGCCACATCTGGCAGAATTGGGTGCCTGCAGTATTTTGGGACTGGCTTTCTGCTGTAACCCAGGCTAACAGTGAGTTTAGCAGCAAGGTAAAGATATTCAGCATCTTGATGATTCTTATGTTTCCTCTCTTTATGTCTTTTTAGAGTCTCCACCAGCAGCGATGTCAAGAAATGGATACTTCTTTGAAGAGAGTGGCAAGTATTATTTGACTGTTTTGTACATAGTGTTGCTTTATTGGAGGGGGAGTTGCACTACAGGGTTAGCTGAGAACTTGAAACGGGTGATAGGAAAACCATTTAGCTTAAGCAGCATGCAAAGACAGTCTTGCACAGTGATTGTGTAATCTTGTACTGGAAGCAGACTCTGCGTTTTTAAGTCCTTTAGATGTTCTAGATATTCAAAACAGTAAATAATCATCTTCATGTTGTCATCTGTGACTATTCTGGGTGGCTCCTTGTTTTTCAAGTTCTCTCATGTTTTCCTGTAATACAGGCTGGCAGGTGTATTTGCTTGTCTTTTTCTGGAGTGGAGATAATGTGTAGGTGTCAGATCCCTTTGGAGACAACCTGCCAAGAGCATCAGGAAAATATTGGATGGCTCTGGTAAATACATCTTTCAGTGCAAAGTGCTTGCTAAGATTTTATTTTTTTTCTTTGAAGCAAGGTTAAGTTGTGGCATTTGGCAACTTTTATCATCTGTCTCAACAAAGGTGGCTGAGCTCTTAGAGATACTGTACTGATAAAGGGCCAAAGTATCGCACAACCAGACTTGAAGTGCAGTGAAGTCCCAAATTCTCTACTGATTTTGGAGTAATGGCATGTGTGGAGGTTGTTAAGCAGAGATCAGCCTGAGAGTTCTGCTCAAGATCAACCTCTTGAGGATGTAGTCTCTAAGGGCCTGAGGCTTTTTGCCCTTGGGGGAAGGTGTAGTGCTTGGAGTATTCAGCTCTTCCAAATGGTGAGAGCAGAAGACTAGAACGTTCCAGTTACTTTGGCCTGTAGATGCTTGTGGCTGTCACAAGGCTCATCCTTCTTGTTGCAGGGGACTAAGTCTCAGGTTAACATTTGGGAAGGGCGAAGCTGAATGTCTGCCAGACATCAGCTGCAGTAGATCCAGCATTGCTATTGACAGTGCTTCCTTTGGCACTGGCTTGCTTGCCTTCCCTGAAAGTGTAATATGGATCCAATTTCTAGGAGCAAAAGGGTGAAACTGGAAGCAAGTACTCTCATCTCTAGGAAGGGGTATTTTCAGAAGGCTGGGTTGAGTTGCAGGAGGGGCAGAAATTAATGCCAGACCTCAAGGAGGTTTTCTGAAGGCATGAAGTTTGGGTAGCCCTGCTCCTACCTTCCCTGGCTTGTTTGTAGCCCCTTGGGATGTCCCTGTCCTTTCCTTAGGACTGGGAATGTAAGAAGGTGAACCAGGTTGGGACCTGGAGAGATGATTAAGCCTCCAGCTTTTGGCTGAGAGAAGTGTAAGGGCTTGGGGAAAAATACTGCTGTTCTTGGAGGAAGGACAAAGGTGGCTGTCTCTTGGAGCTACCTGCTTCACCCCAAGATCTCCTGCCACAGGGAACACAAGTGCAGCTGGCTGTCCTAGCATCTTATGTAGGAAAGCTCTACATGCCCCTTTCTAGGACTCTGTCTTCTTCAAACTGTCCAAACAAAACACACAAAAAAAACCTGAAAAGCAGATCTGTTTTTAGAGCACATACTTGTAGTTGTGGCATTCCCCGTGCAAAGCTCTTCTATAAGATATGCTTTTTTTTTCAACATGGTGCCATGGCAGTAAGGGTTTATTTCTGCCCTATTTGTGTTATTACTCAGCTTCCTCCTTTATCTTAAGGAGACAGAACCTCAGAGCTACTGTTAAATAAGGACTTCATGAAACTGTGTATACTTCTTTCCTATTGTGCTTCTGCATGTTTTGGGGGAACGAGGGAAGGCTGCCTGCAAGTTCCTCTTCAGCCTGCATGTGGTATTGAATGCTGTATTAATTGTGATTGAAAATACAGTGGATTTCTTGGTTATTTCACGCTCAAATCTGCTGTCATTCTCATTCCTCATTACAAACTGACCTTTTCTAAAAGTTCAGTTGCTGCTGAGTGATGAGTCACCTTCTGCTGCCTGATTGCTTGTGTGTTCCTGTGCAGAATATACAGACAGCACATCTCAGGGCTTGCTAGTGTGAATATTCACATTTCTCTGTGAGGCAGTGCTTTGGCACTCTGTGTGGAAGTTTCATGCACTCAGATTCTTGAAGCCTTACCCAAAAACTTAATCAGGGCTAGAGGAAACTGCAGAGAAAGAAGTTACCTCTTCACGTAGTTTCAAAACTACTTGTTTTGATATGGAGCTATGTAGTCATTAAGCTGTTTCTTGGCACCACTTGTCCAGATCTGCTAGTCCATTGTGGAGACCAGGAGATGCTCTTGCCCCACCTTTAACATAATAATAAAAAAAACCCCACCAACCCACTAAGCTGTGTGTTGGGGAGGGCAAAGAAAAAAAACCACCAACCTCTTCATCTGATTCCTTTAGCATTTGGTTTCCTCCCCCCCCTGCTCAATAGAGAAACATTGAGAAACATCTTTTGATGCTGTTGCTCTTTGCAGTTGAGCTTTTTGCTTATCTTCTCCGAGATCTTGCATATACATATGGTTTTCTGTATCCTTAGTAATTGGGATGTTTTTGTTTCTGACCATATCTGAGTCTCTGTTCAGAGACTGTGTCTGCCTTTGCCAGTTCACTCTTTTCTTACCCTTGTTGTGCTCTCAATAGCAGCTGCAGCAATGTTAAAACTTCAAAGCTGAGACTGCAGTTTTAGGTTAAACCATTGTAGTGAGGGTAATCTTGGCTGCAAGCCAAAAGCACTGCTTTGTAAGAGTCTCCTTTTTGTTGTTCATAAAAACTTACTGAAGTAATTAATAATTTGTAGCTCTGTTAATTGCTGAGGAAAGCCTGGGAATGATTTTACTAGTGAATGGATGTTAAAATCATAGAATCATTTAGTTTGGAAAAGATGTCTGAGATCAGGTCCAACTGTTAACCCAGGACTGCCATGTCCATCAGTAAACCCTGTTGCTAAGTACTGCATGTATGTGTTTTTTAAATGCTTCCAGGGATATGACTGATATGAATGATATGAATATTCTGGAAGCTCAGAGGGTTGTTATGGTCCAAACCATGTACCAATGTATTTGTTAACTTCTTAACTGGCTAAAAATTTGGAGAGTTATTCAAAGGAACCCATGTTTTTTAGCTACAAGTTCCAGTTTCCAGCATACTCTGGTCTTCCTCTATTGCTGGAAGAACTTGACTGAAAGCTGCTTTTCTGGCCCTTGGCTCATTGAGGAAGGGTAAACACTTGCAATATGACTGGGGAGAAAAAAAATAATGTTTAGTAGTTTTACAGAGGTAACATTAAGAGGAAAAATAAGTAGGTAAGTTTGTGCTTGCCCAGTTAGAAGTTTCTGATGGACAGTGTGGTGGCAGCAGGTATGATGGCAGCTGTTGGCCATGTTCTGTTTGCAGCCTATGTACATCATTATGATAGTTGTCTTTTGACACATCTTGCTGATGAAAATCCATGTGTTTATTCCTTTTGTGTCTGTGGAACAAGCCTCTTGTACAAGCAAATAAAACCTGGCACAGCTCAGTAATACTTGGTGTTCCCCCTGCCCTGCCCCATGAGTAGGCTGTGTGTTGAAGTCATTTGAATCTTCAGCAATGTTTTGTCAAATGAGTGGTGCTCTTGGCAAATTTAAGTGATTAATGAGATGATTGTGTAGAGCTACTGCACACCTGAAGATAATTGGAGTCCTGAAGAAATGCAGCTTGGTAATCAATGTTCAGAATAACTACTCATCAAGCCCCACATTGTCTCTTGGCTGTCAGGCTCCTGCATCCTCTTTGGTGGTGGTGGGGAAGTATCCAGTGCTTGCTACAAGTAGATTAGCTCTAAAGGCATTGCTATTAGCTGCAAGTGATTAAATTCTGCTAGTGTATGATGAGCTTCTTATCAGAGAAAGTTCTTGGGTCAGTTAAGACGCAAAACTGGAGGCTTTATAGTTCCTTTTGCAAAATCTAAATGAAGGAGTCCCAGTATAGTGCTGGGGATATCTGAATTGTTGCATTGTTTTAAAGCTGGCTCAACAGATATTGCAGCATAAATTTTTGTCTTCCTCAGCAAATCCCTCACTGCTTGGTCTTCTCTGACTTATTAATTGGTTTTGCTGGCACAATAAATTGCAGCTGTGTTGAAGGGCTCCAAGGCCCCACTCTGGCTTGGGATGATTTGATACATTTTATCTGGTTGTTCTTGTTTTTCAGTTTGCAGTTCCCTTTGGTAAGTGTGCTGTGGGGTTTTTTCTTCTTTAAATTTGTCTTTATCTTAGAATCAGTAGCTTAACTAGGAGATTAATCAAAATGTCTTTGTGGAACAAATCCTTTGCAATGGGTTTCCCCTGATGAGATGCTCAGTTTACCGAGAGGAGAAGCACTACTGCTACCTATGGAGAACCTTAGAGGAGGTGGCTTGCAGATCTCTTGCAAATTTCTGTTTCTGAGAACTGACTATCAGGAGGCTTACAATAAAATGAACACTCCTGATTTCTGTGAGTTCTGGTACAGAACTGAAGTTCCACGTGCTGCTGTGTTTTGTAAAAACAAAACAATAAATAAAAACAAAGCCTCACTGAATTACTTGGATTATTCACAACATTTCCTAGAAATCTGGCTGCAAAATACAATACTGGAATTAATTCAAAAGTGCCTGGGTGTTGGATTTTTTTGTAGCAGATCAGTTCTTTCAGTTCTGTTATAAATTATTAGTGAAGTAGCAGGGGAAATTTTGTTTCCATCTGGTTCTTGGTGAACAAAAGACTGACTTGAAATAGGGTTGGAAACATGTGACTGAAGCTGTGGCTGACCAGTAGTGGAGGCATGTGTTACTTAAAGGATGCAGGTCTGGTCTTGGTGACTCACCTGCTAGACACTTTCTACCTTTTTTTTTTTTTTTTACGAAAGGAGGTTCTGGTTTAATCTGTGGTCTTGAAGCACTCTGAAAGTTTAGGCAATGGATTGACATCTCTACAGAGGGTGGTCATTACTCCAAAAGGCTGCAGATCCACACCTGATGGGCTCCCAGTGATGCTCAAGAGCTAAGAAGCATCACCCAACACTTCCCCAGCTCTTCTGCCCCTTAAGCTAGTCACGGAGGGGCTGGGATTGGAGGACACTTGTCTAAATCCCATCTAGATGACCCAGAGAAGACACTGATCTTACCTGTGCCAAACCATAATATTTGCCTTAATAAAAGAGGTCTTCTAACGAAAGTGTGGGAGGTAAGCTCTGGACCTCTCTTGCCAATGAGCTGTCAGCAGTCCAACAACGCGGTCTGTGGACAACCCCTACACCTCCCACCGGTTGTCTTCTCCTGTGCTGGCATAAGCCACGTCCACGTGGCTGCCTGCTGCACGACAGGTAAATCTCCTTCAGACAGAAATAGCAAGCCTTGCCAGGGTATCTCTTGACTATGAACTAAAGGAAAAGCTTAAAATCCTAGCAAGCATCTACCTGTATGTAGAACTGCTTTATTTAATCATCATGGCTTGAATTTTTAATTTGGGGGAAGACAGCTTTGCAAAATGTGACTTGATAGCAGCCTTTGGAGGGTGTTGCTTTGTGGCTACAGCACTGCAATTGTTCTTGTCTGAAATGGAGTAATTTTTTAGCAAGGGAGAAATTTTTCATGATCGCTTTTCAGACTCCAGTGAGTCAAAACAATAAGTAACCCCTGAACTTTGAAGTTTAACCTCAACAGGAACATGTAAAATTTAGGCAAATATTTACCCCAAAGATGCTCTTCTATCAATACGATTGCACTCTTTTTGTCTGAAAAAGGAGAGCTATTTTGGTAAGTAGGTGATTATGCTGAAATCAGCACATAAGATGTGACCAGAGGTTTGCCTTGGTTAGTGTGTGTGTGAGTAGGATGCTCTTTAAAACCTTTTATTTTTCTAAAATACTGTGCAGACTGGAGAACTGATAACACTTGCACAAAGTTCTTCCTAGTCTCCCCTGAATCCTTCGATCACAGTATCCCTGCCAATATTAACTGTAAGGTTATCTAACCTTTGGAGGCAACATGAATCTGTGTTTTTATGCAGAGTGTAAAGGTCAAAATGGAGGTGGAGGCTCCATTATTAATTGAGTTTCCTTTTGCACCCAGCGTTGGGGATTTAGGTATTTTCTGAGTGACGCAGTGAATCTGCAAGCCTGCAGTACTCGGGAACAAAGCAAGCCCTCTGATAGCTTAAAGCTCAGGCTGATCACTTAAGCTCAGGTTAATTAAAACCTCATGCCTTTCATGAAAATTAGCATCTATTGTTAGAGCAAGTTGAAAATTCACAAGTAGAAAAAACAGATGAAGTTGATTAATTTTTTTTAACTTAATGCTAGTACCATGACTAGATTTTAGGCAGATACAGGACTTAATTCTCTGAGTGCCTTAAGACTGTCTTACAGCTGAGCACTGGGATGCTGAAAGAACCAGACCTGATTATAGGATAATGCCTATGTCCCGGTTGATGCCCCCTTACCTTTACAAGCTATTGAAGATGTATTATTATTGATTCTGTTGTCCTTCTGTACTTGACCTGTAATTCTTCTGAGAAAGTGGATGCAAATAGCTCTTGGACTCTTCCAAAACAAGCCAACTCCTACCCTTGATGGTCTGACTGCAGCAGAGCTTGCTATTTGACTGTGTGGGGTTTATGGCTTGAAACTCTTAAGAGTTGGTGGATTTCAGTTCTGAATGGATCAGGATCAGTGACAAAAATATTTAAAGCAGTGATGTTAGGAAAAGCAAAGGCTTTCCATCTGGGGCAAAATGTCTGAGTTGGCTGAGTCCAGCAGGAGCACAGTACATGCCGTTGTTGCTATGTTCTGGCAAGGTGGCCACAAGTGCTGTTTTGCAAAAGCAGTAAAAAGGACTGTCCTGCAATTTACTGCCTTCTGAGCCTAAAAAAGCCACTTGAGAAATCTGAAATGGCTTTTAGCATGGCTAGCTGATAGTGCTGGATTATTAATTGTATGAGCTCAAAAGAACTCTTTTAATGTAACTTCAGCCCTCTGACTTTTTGAAGAGACTTTGTGGGAGGGGGCAACTTCTTCTGAAGAGGAGGAGATGCCATGCCATGGTTCTAGAAGCTGGGGCTTGGATTTAGCTTAAGAAAATAGGCAGTGTTAAGCAAACAGGTGCTGTGAATGAGAACTTTTTCCAGACTTGTAGTGTAGACTACCTTGGAAGTTGAGGGTAAAAATCTGTGGTTTCCAGAAAATTGTTTTGAATATTCAGACTGTTAACATAGCATAAATGTGGTCCTTCAGAAATAAAGCCAGCATTTTTTGCAGAGACTGGGCAGAGGACAATACCTTTTGACGAGCCTTGATTTTTAGCTTTCTTATTCTACCCTGCTAATGTAGCTACATGAATATGTACCCTAACCTCATCCATGTAACTTTTGCTAAGGCAGTAGCAACAATATATCTGCCTAACCAAAAAAATGTGGAGCGCACATATGCCCAGAACCATGCAACATCTGGTAATGCCAAAAGGAAAAATGCCTCATCTCCCCCCGACACCTTCTCCTTGGATGCTTACTCTGGCTTGCCGTGTTAAGCTGAGTCTGCACCGAAGCGTGGGTAGATGCATTTGCACTGCTAATATCCTGGCTAGTGTGTGTGCTTGCAGATGTTGATTAAAATACCATGATCTGCTTTGTCACCTCTGAGGCCCACTGAGAGGTTATGCTGGGGCTGTGTCTGGCATAAGGCTCATAACTGGGGTTTGAGAAGATGTTGTTAGTAATATAGTTGCTTTTCTCCCAGGAAACTGAAAAGATTTTAGTTTTCTTGGAGAAGTCTGCAGCCCCTAGGCTGTAAGTGCTGCTCCCACAGAGCAATTAAGCCTTTCTAGGGAATGTATATGATGTGGCTGAAGTTGTGCTTCCTGCTAACTACTACTCTGCTGATTTTATTACCCCAGGTGCAGCTGCCACTAAAGCAGTGGTGGGAGAGGTAATGCCCCCTCCTATTGCTGCAGCTCAGTTCCCTGCTTTTCCTGACAGAGCCCTGGGCTCTTAAAACTCAGCTCAACAGTGAAACAGCTGCAGGGCAGGCACCTTGTCAGAGTTGTGAAGGGGTTGATAGCAGCAGGACTGGGGAGGTGAAGTGGATCTGAGAAGGAGATGAAAGTAAGGAGAGAAGATGGGGATGCATGTTGAGTTACTGGAGCGAGCAAGACGGGCCTGGGCCAGGCATGAAATTACAGAGGAAGGGGTGATGCTTTAGAGAGGAGTGGCTAGAGAAACTTCGTTTTTTGGTTTTTCTTCCCAGCAGCTGCATGAAACGGGCCGATAGCTTATTTTCATGTTGCATAGGATGAGCTGAGGTACAGGAAGACTTAGGGTCAAGGCATCTGCTACTTATGGCTGCGCTGGGCGAAGAGTGGATTTTGTTCCTGCAGCACTGAAGGATGGTACTCACTGTCCTTGGCCTTGTACAGGTTTTGTGCTTTTCCATTTGTCTTTGTTGTGAGATGAGTCCTGCAGGGTGGACTGAGGGGGGATCATCCTGACCTTAAGGTATTCTTCAAAGTACAGAAGGGCTGTACTGATCTTCTCGGCCAACCTTAGCTCAGCTCTGTACTCTGGCTGCCTACTCGAGTGAAATCTCTTTTCTCTAGTGCTTTTAGAATGTATTTCAGGCTGAAGTAGCACTTCCCATGCGCAGAGGTCTGACTTGCCCTGTCATGTAGCTCATGGCACTTTAGTAAATGCTGCCTTCATATAAAGGCAGCAAACTGCAGTGATAGGGATGGGGGGCATCACTTCAGGAACCTTAGACTCTTCCCCAGTCAATCTGAGGCAGCATGAAAAGGTGTCTAAAACTGCCCTCCACCTCACTGAAGCAGTTGCTCATAGCACAGGCTATAAAGTGTTACCGAGACTGTGCTTTTGTATGGAAACCTGATTGATATTTACACAAATTGTGCAATGGCTACATCGGATCCTGTTCTGAAGTTCTGTAAAACACCAATCAAAACTTTTAGAGGAACTGAATGGCTTCTGCTGTTGCTTGTGGCATCTGCTGCCCTTCAAGCAGCAGGGGTGGCACTCAGTGATCATCAGGCGATAGGGGAAAACAGCTGCCAGGGCTGGAGGCAGCTATTGAGCCGTGCTCAGAGGGAAGGGAAGATGCATCTGCCATGCACACAGTTTGAGATGACATCTTCTCACTTTGAGGTGACCCTGTATGTGAACAGGCATGAGTTGCTTGTATTTTAAAATGCCTGGCAGACTAATAGGCTTAGGGATTCAAAACAGGATTGGTTTGAAGCCTTGAGGTGGTTTAGTGACAAAGCAGACACCTGCCCGGGAGTGCAGTTCCTGTATAGCCCAGGTTTGGGATTATTTGCAAGCTGTTTTGTCCGTCCCTTGCCCAAGGGACATGAGGCTCGGCTGCCTTTTGTTCTGCTCTTTCCTCCCCTAAAGAGGGAGGAACAGAGGATGCTTCCCTTGCCAGAGTCCTCGTTGACCTCTGCCCAGCCCTCTGATCTGCTCCACCCTTGCCCTTCTTCCAGCTCCTGTGCTGCTTCTCTCCCATGTACAGCCCTCTCTGCTTTCAGGGCCCACTGCTGCTGCGCTCTTATCAAGCCAGTTTCAGTGGGCTTGAGAGGGGAATAAATAGTCTTCCCTGCTTGACTTTTACCGATTTACCTATCTGTGTCTTAATTGCGTTAAGACAGTGGGAAACAAGTGAGCCATGGTCTCTTGAACTGCGTGTTCAAATAATCTTCCTGCCCCCGCCCTTGTGCCTCCTATCTGACCCACTGAGTAAGAAGGATAGAGAAACACAAATGTGTTGTGACAGCTTGCTCGGGGCCGCAATCCTGGATATGGATGAGAAGAAAAAGCCAATATGATGTATTTGAGCCTGCGCAGGCTAACTTCTGCTTTACAAGGGCTGTCCAAGCTCCTCTGGCATCAGGGGGGCTGTCAGCACTGGTGGGTGCTCTGCTTTGCTGTAAAGAGGTTATAGTGTCCATCATGTATTTTGGAGGAACCAAACCCCAAGTTTGGCACTTTGTTTAGAATTGAGGTGCTTGCATGGGGCTTTGCAGTACTTCTGATGCCAGCAGGCACCCTGTCTGGCTGTTCTGCATCTGTCCAGGACACAGGCTGCCCCTCAATCACAGAATCACAGCATGGTTTGGGTTGGAGGGGGCCTTAAAGCCCATCTAGTTCCAACCCCTGCTGTGGGCAGGGACACCTCCCACCAGCCCAGGTTGCTCCAAGCCCTGTCCAGCCTGGCTTGGATGCTGCCAGGGATGGGGCATCTACAGCTGCTCTGGGCAGCCTGTGCCAGTGCCTTACCACCCCCACAGGGAAGAATTTTTTCCTGATATTTAATCTAAATCTCCCCTCTTTCAGTGTAAGGCCATTCTCCCTTGTCTTTGCACATTTTGCCAGCCATTGTGCAGCAGTTTCATACCTGGTGGTGCCCAGAGTGCTGTGATACTTTGGGTATTGTGTCCAGGCGTTTCCTATGCTTTCCTTGCCTCGCTTCTTTCTGGCTGTCTTTGGACAAGTTTCCATTGTGCAGGGATGGAAATAGTTGTCTAAGATCCACCAGCAGAGTGGTTTTGGTGTGTTTTGCAAGCTGCTGGGCAGGCTGGATGGGGACAGCAGCACAGTGGATGCTTTTTCTTGAAGCCTTCGGAGCAGTTCTGATAGGAATAAACCTGAAGCGGTTCTGTCGAGCAGATAGGTTAATCTTACTCCTAATCTCTATTTTGTCTGAGTTGTTTTTGCTGGGTTTCCCACACCTTGGATAAGCAGCTCAGAAGTCACCTGAAGGCTTGAAGCTCCTGCAGCTCCCTTGCACCCTCCTGGGCAGATGCCGAGCACCCGTCGGCACATTGCTTGCGTCAGGAAGCGCTGCAGCCCCTGTCCTGCCTCACTGAGTTCCTGTTTGTGGCCTTCCGGCTCAGGGCTTGTTCTGTGTGGTGGCGAGCTGTTGGCTCAAGATCCCGCCAAGACAGCGTGTGCTGCTTTTAGCTGCTGCTGCCTCTGTTTGCTTATACAAGGCTTTAAAAAAAGCCATCAATATTTTAGTCCCCATTCAAACCTCTGCCTCAAAGCTCACCCTTTTCATTTTACTATAGTGCCTAAAGCAAGCTAATGAAATATATCCCTCCTGCTTCAAATTAGGCATAAAAGACTTGTCAGAAGATGGGTAGAAGCTGCTGAATAATCCTGGTAATGTAAAAATTGACATTCTATAATGTCCCTAATTCTCCTAATTAAACATGATACACAAGCATGCCACAAGAGTCTTCCAGCTGCTTCGTAATAAAATGTTGCAGTGAACCAGCTTGCTGTTGAATGAGGCTAGGTTAAACTCTAATTAGAAGCATTACAAAAGGCTAAGGAGTTGTCCGCTGTAATTAAGAAACTTGCCTCGCTTTCTCGGTGCTGCTGCCTCCAGTGACCTGCTCCTCTACCCCGTGGGGAGCTGCAGGTCTGTCCATCCATATTGGTTGTCTCCTTGGGAACTTTTTTGGTCTTTTTTTTTTGCTTTTTTTCTCCACCCCCACCCCCCCACCCCCCAGTTTCAAATTGCTGAATAGCAAGTGAAACGGCTGTGCAGCCGACGGCTGGAGTTGGGTTTGGGGTGGGCTGGGGCTGTGGTGCACCTCTTGCTTCTGGGTCGCTGCCTGGCAGTTTTATGGCTTCTGATCACAGTTTTCATCCTGATGTGGTGGGGGTTTGGGTTTTTTTGATCTGAGAGGAGCAAGGTGGTGACTCCTGGCTTTGCCGCTCACGTCATCGGCTTGGCAGGCGGGCTGGTGTGCCAAGCCCTTGGCCCTTCGGACACCCACCTGTGGCCTAACCCGAGGTGTGCTGGAGCCCATTGTTTATAATTCTCAGCCCTCACCAGACAAAGGCTCTAGGGAAGCCCCCGGGTGCGGCCGAGGCCTGGCTGCGGCCCTGGGTGGCCGTGACCGGTGGGTGCCCTGGCACGGCCCTGCTAACCGCCCCCCCTAACCACCCTCCCCCTCTCCTTGGCAGGGTACCTCAAGTGTGACATGGATGATGGCTGCGAGGCCAAGGAGGAGACGGGGGGCGAGGAGCTCTTTGACGCAGTGAACTCCTCCATCGTCTCAGGCGACAGCATCCGCTTCTTCGTCAATGTCAACCTGGAGGTGCCACCGAATGCCGCTGGTGAGTGTCAACCCCCAGCCCCAAGATGGGGCTACGAGACGCGGTTGTTCCTTACTGAGAAACTTTGGAGAGGTTTTTTGGGGAAAAAAACCCTATTAAGTCTGGCTGCTGAGAGGGTCTTCAGCCATCTGCATGCAGTGTTTCAGCTCCTAGTTTGTTTTGCTCTTGCTGCTGTGGCCTGGTTGCTAAAGGAGAGCTACTTTTGGTGAGGAATCAGGGTATTTTTGGCAGTGTAGATAACTGAAATGTGGTTCTTGGGCTTCCCGAGGATTTTGGAGGCTTTTTTGATCTTGTTTTAATTGAAATGCTGGAGGTGAGTTGGAGCTGTGGATTGTCCTGGATCAGTTTCTGCCCTCTGCAGCAATTGGTAAGAGAAGAAAAAGTGTAGGGGGATTTTGGGGGTTGGACATGCATCCTTTGGGTTTTATCCTCCTGGCTAGAGGTAATCCCTAGACCTGCTGTGTTGAGGCAGATGGCAAAAATGGGGAGAAAACCAGCCTGTTAGACATCTCTGATGGAAGTCAGGCCCCCACAGCATGCACCTGAGTCTATAGTACAGGGAGGTGCTGTTGTGTGTCATGCTCAGTTTATAAATACAAGCTGCCTGCTCTGGGTGAAGTCCCAAGTGCTGTGTTCCCCCAGATATGCTTTAGTAAGATCTGTACCTGCTTCAAGGCAGCTTCATGATGAGGAGGATGATGGTGTTTGCTGGTGGTAGTGCCCACGGTGTTGCGGATGAGCACACCAGCAAGAACACACACCTGGGGCTTCCACCCTCAGGGATATCTAAAATGTTTGCTGTCGAGGGATAAAATCCCTAGATTGCTCTAGAGGTTGCTTTTGCCTCTAGTGTGCCTTTTTAACATCTTCTGTGTCATGGGTATGCTAAATGCTGAAGGAGAAGGGCTAGCAAAACCTGGTTTTCACGCGATGTGTCTAGAAAAAAGCAGTCCTGGGACCTGGCAGCAGCCTGGGATTCATTCCAGCAGCTGGAGGGAGCCTGCCTGTGTGGACACTGATTATTTTGAAGATTAAATACACGAGCTTTGGATTTTCCTTGGCATCGCAGTATTGGAGAGTCCTTTAAGTTTCCTCAAAGTTATTTTCAGTTTACAAGCAAACCCCAAGCAATCTATAGTGAGCAGTTATTGGAAACGGTGATGCAGAATAGGCATGGCCTGGACCTCTGCTGGACTGTCTTGAAGTTTGCTTTTTGAGTCAAAGCGGTGACTCTAACTTAGGGATAATTTCTAGTAATTTTCAAGCCTGCAGTTTTACAAATGCCGTCTTAATTGAAAGATTTAAGGGGAACTGTACTTTGCTATGACAAGCCTGGGCTTAATGCTGTGGGGGTGCATTGCTCGGGGATGAGGAATGCAAGTGCTGTGGATTCTTTTGCATACGAAGAAGCTGGCTTTCCTTGTGTGTCCTCCTGGGCTTTTTGTAAGTATTTTCTCTTCCATTCAAAATAGGACAAAAAAAGACTTCCTTATTTCCCTGAAGCACTGATGTTTGCGATGGTGATATTAATTGTATCCTTTTTCTTCAGTTGACATGTTTAGGATTTTTAAGGAAAAATGGACTTTTGGTCTGCTGGAATCCGCTTTTGAATGTAAGGATGGAGGTTTATAAAAAATGGGCTTTGGGCAGAATAGAAGTTCACATTTTCAATAAGGGCAGGTGTGGTGTGAAGTGAGATTTATTTTTTCTTTTTTTCCCCGTGACAACATCAAAGTGGTCCATGTAGCCAAAATCCAAATTCTTCCCTGTCAGGCATATAGGATTCCTCAGACTCCAGGTGTTAGTCATCTAGCCTGTCAGCTTTTTCTCAGAGGTGATTTTATCGAAGCATCTTCCAGAGTAGATTTTATAATACTAGACCAGTCTCTGGCTGCAGAGGGTATAGCTGATCCTCAGGGACAGCTGACTTCTGAGGTGGTTGAAAGTGGTTGAGATGACTTCCTTAGCTCTTCTAATGAAAGTAGCCTGAACTGCTGAAAAAATACTCTCTTCACAAGCTTCCTAAGCTACTTCCAGTAATGACATTTAACTATGCCATGCCCAGGGTATGTCTGGGAGTGTGCTGTTCCTTGTTTGGCTCTGCAAGGGGACACTTCTCAGAAATGCCTTTGCATTGCTGCTGCTCTCTGGGAGTTTTGTTTTATACTCAAGCTTTGCTTCCCTGGAACAAAACCGTGGAGCTGAGCACTTGCAGTGCTTGTGTCCAGCAAGACAAGCTGAAAAGAAAGGGCCCAAAAAAAGCAAACAAATATCCTAAAAAAAAAACCAAACCCACAAACAAAACACCTGCAGGTTTTGTCCAGGTAATGCAAGATTCCCCCAGACATCTAGTTTCCAGCCCCCAGGGGAGCTAGTACACCAGGATCCTACGAGGTCCTCTGGTGCTCTTTAGACACGGAAGGAAAGCAAGACTGGGAATGACATCTTTCTGTCTTTATCTCATTTTTTTTGTTTTCTCCAAACTGGGTGAAACCTTTGTTTGAGCTAAAGGCTTCCTAGTGCCAGAGGGCTCGATACTGCCCTCGTGTGTCACGCGACCCACTGCAACACTTTCTGGGGCTTGAGCGGTTGCTGCCTGACCAGAGAGGGACTGACCACAGGCCCTCTTCTGCAAAGAGGGCTCTCCAGTACTGCTTGCGTTGATTTGCTCCCTAGTGTCAGATGCACTTGCTGCATAAAATACACTTGCTCCGCCTCCAGCAGGAAAAACCTCTAAGGTGACTTGAAACAAAATAGCTGCTCTGTGGTATCTGTGAGTCTGTCTGTTCTGGTTGTCACGGTTTGGTCTCTTGGCTGATGTGCTGTCCAAATTCTTTCCTGCTGGAGAACTGTTCTGGTGTGCTGCTGTGAGGTTGCTGCCCACCTTAGTTTAGGGCTAAAAGATCCAAAAATCCTATTTGGGAGGGGATGAGTTGATACCCCAAGGTCTGGGTGCTGGCAGGCAACATAAATAGAATTACAGATGTGGTGACAGCTTTGCCATTGTCCTGTTGAGCTGGTAATCTCTGTATGATCTACGTACAGCTTGCTATGAGCATAATTGGATGCACTTTATTATAATTCTGTTTTAAAAAGATCACTGGTGGGATTAAACATTGAGCCAACAAAACATAGCACAGCCCATAAAACTGTGACAATTAACCATTGTCATAAAATGCTGGGCTGTGCACACAGATGTGTATAAAACAGGATACCTTGAAGAAATCTGGGGCTTAAGGTATGGCCTATCTTGTTTTTAATTAATACTGGCTGCTTTTACATGGAATATTGAGCTCAAATCAGTGCAGGTGCCTATGCACTGAAATGCTTTTCAGTTTTGATACTTGGGTCCTCTCTTCTGGGTGTTTTATTGCTTCCTTGAGGTAGCTGATAAAAGATGGCGTGTCTTTTTTTTTTTTATTATTCTTATTCTTTTTTGCCTTTCACCCTTCTAGCTTAGGTTTTGGTGGCAAGATTTTGGCTTTCGGCAAATGTTAGCTCCAGCATGGAGATGGGTCTTCATCTGAAGCTGGATGCTTTTGGCCCTGGGATCTGCATTGCTGGGGGGGAAGATCAGAATGTTTTGTAGAGACTGAGACATGTTCTGAAGTCACAATAAATGTGTACAAGGGAAATGTTAGGTCTGTGCCCTGCTGTGTGTGTTTTTGCCTGAGTTGGTTGGTACTGTGTTCCTGTCCCAAATGAAGTCCTTTTCCCTGAGGCTGGAGAGGGAGCCCCCACCTCAGGAGCAGGGATGTTACCTTTCCTGTGCTGCAGGTGGAAAATCCAGCCTGATGCTCTGTTACCTGGGAATTGGTGCCAGAGAGAATGAGGAGCATCAGTGAATTTGGAGTGCAGTGGGGGAGACCTCTTTCCAGACCAGTGTGCAACAAACCCTGATTGATTCATAGCTACTGGGTTAGCTGTCTAGTGGCTTGCAGGCTCATACATGCCTTTACTACTGCTCTCCTATTCTCTCAGCTAGCTTGAAATGTATCAATCCTTCTGTCTTAATGCTATCTGGATGCAAATCTGTCTCTCTTTGTATCTTATATGTGGGCTTTTCCATAAATCCCTCTGGAGCCTGGGCTGCAGGTGTACATACCTGCATCCCTTCAACCTGTTGCAGAAACAGCAAACTAGGGGATTCAACCGCTTGCTACTTTCTGTAGCACGCTTGGAAATAAATCCCTGCAAATGAATACAGCAATTTGGTTTAGGCTGAGCCTTAAAGTTGGTGGACAGGCAATGCAACCTTCACTTGTTGCAGTGGGTCTGCAAAGCATGTGGGGCCACAGCCTTGCGGTCAGTCACAAGGTTCTTACCTGCTTGGCAGCCCCCTTAAATCAGCTAGGCAAATTTCCATCCTTTGGATCTTGTTCCTGTGGTTTGGGGTTTTAAAACAATTCACCTTCTCCTTTCCCCAGGTTGCAATAGGAAGGTTTACACAATTCTTCTTTATTTTTTTTTCCTAAACTTGGGTACAACTTACCAGGGATGCATGGAGCTGTAGCTGCTAAAATGCATACTGCATAAAATGCATACTGCAGTATGCATTGCCACTTACAGCTGATGCTCACACTGGTGGTTTTAGCTGCAGAGAGGTGCCTGAAGCCATTTTTTGGGGGGAAGGCAGCAAAATCCTGATGGCAGTGAAAAGCCAATTGGAAAGCAAGATGTGGCTTTGTTGGAGTGTGTGGGGGAAATAACGGGACACAATTTATGCTTCATGAGAAATTAAAGCCTGTTCCACCCTCTGGACAATTGATCATTCCTTGATATGCAGAACCAACAGTTTCCTGTAATCCACTCCAGAGGCACACACGTGCACGCCCGCTGCTGCCGCTCTGAGCAAAACACAGTGCTCTCGCTCATGGCTCGGCCCCTGCCGAGGTGACTTTTTTTCTTTAAGGGGATGAGGAGAAATGCTAGATGCTGGCGCCAAGGATATTCCAGAGAGAGTAGCGTCCAGAGACAAGTGGTCTGGGCCTGAATGGGTATCATTCTGCACACAATAGCCACATTTCCTCACATTAATACCAAGGTCCTTTTTGTGTCTTGAGGCACAATGCTGACCCACGCGTTCCATCTGATAACTCCTGTTTTAGTAGTTTGATGTCAGCGTGGGATGTTGGGCTGCCGAAGCTTCCTATACTCTAATGGAAAGTGGATACACCAATTGTGTCACGGGGGGGCAGGCAGAGGGGATGCGATGGTATGGCCTCCCTCTGAATTTCCTGATGAGAGTGTTTTCAAAGTGGTGCTTATGAAGCTGAGGAAGGTGGGGGGGGTGGGGGCTGGGCAGCGTGGTTGGCTTTGCACAAAGGCAGCATTTTCCCTTCTAGGTGCTTCACCTTGGGTTTGTTTCGGGGCAGCTTCCTCTGGGATTTTGAGTGCTCTGCCCCTCTAGTTGGCATGGGAAAATGCACCTTTCTCCCCTGCCCCAAACTTAATGCCAAAGCCTACTACAGCTTTAAAAAAAAAAAAAAAAAAATTGCTTTTGAGTGTGTGCATGTTTGGGGAGTTGGGTGTGACAAGTGATACAGCGCTCACACTCTTATCTTGTCCCTGGCTCTGTGCAAGAGCCCTGGTCAGTCTGTCGGTGCTGTCTGCCTCTTTCCAGTTCCTCTACAATGATCAGAGGGGAGTGCAAGGCGATAGTCCTTCACTTGCCCAGCCTTTGTGATGCCTGTGCTGAGCATTACTCAGGTGAGGTTTTCCTCCGCACCCTGCCCGCTTCTTTCCAGCCTGCTCCAGAAATTTGCAGCTAGTTGCTTATTCCCATCTGCTCTTAACCTGTGTGTTGGTTTAAGAGGGATGAAACCAGCTGATTTTAGGCTTTCTACTGTAGCTCAGCCCACCACCCTGTTGTGGAAAAGTGAGCTAGTTGGGATGCAATTATTTATCTAACAATTTTTAACCTGAAGTCTGATGAGGATGAGTCCAGACTCGGCACAGCCATGGCAGGACACCAAAGTAAATGATCCCCTTGAGATCCTGCTTGTGCAATCCCTTGCTGTCAGTGACAAGTTAGAGGTATCTCCATGGCTCCTAACAAGCTCCTGTCATGCCATGTGCTAGTGTGTTTTTATTTATACTTTAAGGTGTCAGATTCTAAAAGCAGAACAGTTTTTGCTGCTCACAGTGTGGTTCAACACAACTAGCTGAGGCTTAGATTTGCTTACACCCCTGAAGAAAGCCCAGATAAAATAGCTTTTTTTATAATAACACCACCCCACCCCCAAACCTTAAGTACTTATACTTAGACTAGATCCTTGATACTTTTCTGAGAAAACCGTGGAGGTGCTAATGTAAGTATTCTGCTCTGATTTATTAGCCTGTTTACCAGGGAGGTGCACTGGGGAGTGCATGTAGAGCTAAAGTAACGTGCACTGACACCTGCACAGCCGAAAAAGTTCCTGCTCTCTAATTTCTGCTCCTTTATCCCAAAGAAAAATATGTTCTTAGGATGTTGCAGGCATCCAGCGGTGGCTTTGCTCCAAATGCTTTTGTGTCTTCTCAGGTGTTAAGGGCAGGACTGGGACCTGTACAAGGGAAGGGAAGGAATGGGATCTGAACTGAAAGGAGATATCTTCAGGCAAAGGGTGAAAAGCCTTAAACTTTGGCATATGACTTTCATGGATCTGTTTTCAGGGTTGTCTGCATAAAGATGTCATTATCTGAACAGGGGATGGCAAGGGAAGCAAGGAGGGGATTTAATTTCTCTAGGTTGCTATCAGGGGTGTTACGTAAAGGGCAGCTGGATTGAAACTATTTTGGAGTATAGCAAATTTCCTGCTGCATTTCTCGTTTCCAATTATTAAAACTCTTTGTTCATGTCAAAAAAGCTGGATGGGTCTTGTTCTTCTGCAAATAGTGGGAAATAAACGGAGGCGTACTGCAGTGCCCTGGTAGGGCTCTGAACATGCTGACACAAGGCCACAAGCGTGAAGTCTAATGTTGGCAATTTATCAGTGTTAAAACTGAAGTGAACTCCAAGTGAATTGCTTGTAACATATTCAGTAATGCTGCGTGCTTGTGTGCATGCGTCCTAGAAATTCGGGATATGCGTGTCGCCTTGATGTGGCTGCCAAGGGATGTCAGAGATGCGTTGCTGACTTTTTGGTTTTCCTCTGGGCAGAGCCTGGAGCACAGCCTAACAGATAAGGTCGGCCACCCCTGGCAGCTCTCCTTTAACTGTGTGCTAGAACAGAAACAATAATGTGTGTAGCTAGCTAGCTTGTCTAAAATAGACTTTTGTATCTTGCTTTCTCCAGCAAGGAGGACCACAAAAATAGAAATTAAAGTTTTACATGGTGTTGACTTTTTTTTTAATTAAGTGTGATTAATCCTGTCATTTGGGTGTGAAATCTAGTTATTATTCCTGGTAGTGAGACATAACTGATTGATGGATAGTTTCTTTCTTGTCAGTAGAGGGTGAATCTGTGGTTTTCTGTATCCATTTTATTTGCATGAAGGGCTCCTCTATGGAGGTGCAAGGTTCAAGGCAGTTGTACCTCTTCAGCTTCTCCATAACTGGAGGGAAGCAGTGCTAGAGCCATGAAGGAGGAAAAAACTGGTGGCAGGCTGCTGGTGGTTGGTCTTGTGCTTTAGTCAAGCTGTCTCCTGATGGACATGTCATGGGCAACCTCTTACACGGTTTTACGCCGCATTGCATACTGAGTTCCCCCATGGTAACTAACTGGGTGGTTCATAAGCCATGCAGGAGAGCATGTGGGCAGTCTGTGTGTGTGTTCCCCCCCACGCCATTTTTCATGCTTTAGTGGATTTGCTATTGTCTTTCAGTAATGTTATAGAACCAGGATGGCCATATCCAGCTGTCTCCTTTCCCTGGATCGAGTCTGAGTGGCATGTTGCTTGGATGAAATGATGAATGAGTCTGTGGGCTTTCCAAAGCATCACATCTGTATCCAGAACAATTGTTTTGAGAAGTTTGAAAGATACTGGTTCAATAGAAATAATTAGATGTTTTTGCTTGTGTTGATAAAACAGCACTCAGTTCTCATCTGTGATGAGTACCTGAGAGAGCTGTCAGCAGAGAAGATTGATAGATACTTGAAATTGATAAGAGGAACTAAGAGTTCCTGCATGATAAAAGAACATGAATTGCTGTTGCATTTGCATGTATCCGTAAGGACAGACTGCAGGTATCTTAATAGATTTTCAGCACATGCTTGCTGTTGTTCAGGGTTGTGGTTATTTTGTATCTCTAGAAATGTTTCTTGCTAAGAGCCGAAAAACCAGAGCATGTTTTCTCCTCAATAAATATTTATGGCTTCCAAATCTTCCAGCATACTTTTGCATGTGTAATTAGGCTATATGTTGAGTAAGTGAACATTGGAGAACTACAAATGTAAGAGCCTGGGGAAAACACTTGATGTTTCTGGTTTATTTGGGTACTTGCTTTTTAATAATAAATAGCGTTTTTTAGATGAAACAGCTTGTGTTTTCAAAAAGATATGTCAAAAGTGGTAGTAATTGGGACTGTTGCACCAGCGGACTTGTCTAGTTAAGTGATGCTTTCGATCACATGTGTGGCATCCAAGTGAACTTTGGGAGGAGTTAGGTGATGTAATCAAAGCCTCTGAACCATCATTTTAGTGGGAGGCAAAGGCAATCCTTTAGTACTATTGTCAACTCTGTTCCCAGTTTGAGTTGCAGCCTTTTAACTCCACCGTGGACATGACTTGAATTTCCGTTTGGTCGGGGTGGCTTTGATTAAAGCAGCTTTCTGTGTAGAAAAATACGCTTTTTTGGAGTTTGGGTGTTTTCTTGTGAATTGTATCCTTAGCTTATTTTTTTGGAGAGTAGCAGGGCTGCTTGGAGGTGCTCTGTGTGTGGTCAGCCTGTGAAATGGGATTGCAGCAGTTCTAGGTTAGGATTTGGAAATGCAGATCTGGAAAGGAAGCAAAAACCTTATCTGAATAGCTGTAACTCTGTGTTACATCTCTGTACTTTTCCACAGCTTGACCTCTGGAAAAGTTTTGGTCTTCAGTGGGTTTTTTCCATGCTCTCGCTACACTCATTTGAATGAAAACTGTTCATGTGCTTCATGCAAAAATTTTGGTAGCAGCTCGGTCTAGTGGGCTTTCTGGAGTGTCTGAAGATGAGGACTTAAAGAGGATGCACAGACAGTACCTGTGGTACTAGTAATCCTACAGAGAAGCCGCCTTGGATACAAGCAGTATTGAGTGGGCTTGTGGCAAAACCAACAGGGTTTTATTTGGTTTTGTTGTTGGTTTTTTTTTTTGGTTTATACCCCAAAAATTGCTTCATAGACACCCTAAGAAAATAATAATGTTGGTGCTTAGAAGTTTGAACCAGGAACTTCCCAGGTACCTCCATCCCAGTATGTTGGCTGCATATTTAAGTGGCATTTAATAGTCTCTAAACAGCAATACTCTTTCCCAAGTGCTCTGCTGCTTTAAGCTTAGATTTATGGAGGCAGCGTGGTGAGTTGACAGGACATTAATGTGCTCATCTTCGAGTCACTGTATGTGATCTCTCACAGCCTGCTCCCTTGGAGGTGCCTGAGTGTTATTGTTGATTCTTTTAACGAGGAAAAGAATAGTTTCCAAATGAGCATGACTCATGCAATCTTAGCCTCAATCTATCAAACAGCAATGCATTGGATTAAATTATTACCTAAAGGATTAGGAGTTAGATGTTTTTTTAATTATTTTATTTTGGGGAGAGGTAGGGGGTGAGGTGGGAAGTGGCATGTAAAAATACATAGGGAATCTGAGGGGGGGAGGGGGTGGAAATGCTGCAAGATGCAAACCCCAGCTGATCTGATAATGCCAAAAGCTGCTTCTACACTTGGTTTACACTTCCAAAATGGGAAATGTTGTAAAAATTGAATCTTTGCTTTAGTTTAGAGATCATCCTCTGCCAAGAGTGATAATTCACCTTGTTCTGAGACCCTCTGCTTGGTTCCTGCTGCCTGTCAGGTACCTGCAATAGTAACACTTTTCTGATCTGATTTTACTTTTTCTCCCCTTTCCAGCTGAAAATGAAAGTGCTGGCTGCGTGTTACTGCATACATCAAGGAAGGTAAGTAGGGATGCTGTATGATCAATTACTTTTTCATCATCCAGAAGCAGAGAAAAGGATCTTGAAACACTCTACGGGGGTGGAGAGGTGATTTTTACTGGCCTAAATAGAAGGCATATTAATGTGTCTTTCCTTGAATGCCTTTGTCTGTCTTTAAACCTAAAAAGCCATGTGCTGCTTGTTCTCCAAACAATTTCTCTGTGATTCTGATTGTTCCACTGCTTTTTGTCCCAGACAATTCCTTGACAACTTAATTCATCACTTTCTCTTCTGCAGCTGCCTGTGAAGGGATCCAAGCGTACACCATAGGGATACAGGCTGCTGAGCTCCTCTTCAGCCAAAAGCAGAAACACCCAATAGACATTGCTGTGATTTGGTTTCCTGTTTATTCTAGCTAATCAGGTCTGCCTTTGCAAGGTTCAGCAGGAGCGAATTCCCTGGAAAACAGCAGTCTAGGAGGATGATTAGGAAACAAGGCTTAGTTTACACTTGCTTTCAAGACCGTAACTCAGGAACGATAAAGTGAAAGTGCAGCAAAACCCTTGTGCAGGCTGTGTTACTACAAACCTCTGGCTATGAAAGTGCACAGAAAGTATGCGGGGAGGAAATGGGTTGATATTTAATACCGCATGAAGCCTTGGTCTTTGGGGCTGTGAGGCATGGCTCATGGTGCTTTAAGTTGTCTTGGCTCTTGCCTTGTCTGCTGGTTGGAGGGGCTGCCTGTCTGTATGAAAACTTAGAGCATTGCTGATCTTGGTAAATCATATATTGCAGGCTTTGTCGAAGGCTGTAACTTGGATTCTAAAATCTGTGTACCAAAGCCTTGGGGGCTTTTTAGGGAATCCCAGTATACTCTTTAACTCTGGTTTGCTTAAAGCCTCTAAGACAGCTCAAATCCTGAAAAGGTATTTCAGCAGGCTGAATTAGTAGGGGGAGGAAAATGAGCAATAGCTTCAATAGAAGAAATCTTCCCTCCAACTTAAAAAAAACCAAATGACCAACCAAAAAAACACCAACAACAAATAACATCAAACATTGTTTGATATTAAGTTGTAGAAGTTAAAATAAGCTATTCTGTGCTCTGGAATGGAAATGTCATTGTCAATAATTTGTCTAGTGCCAGTGTACTCAGTTGTATACACTTGACTGAAAGTAACCTAAGAACTTAAACACTTAAAGTGCAAATTCTAAGCCCAAATGCAGGATCTGCCTCTGATAAGAAACAGTTGGAAACTGCTAACACATGTGTCTCTCCTGTTCTATTTTTGCTGTTCAGAGCTGTAGGATTCCTGGTTTTTCTGACCTGTAGCTCATGCTTGAGTGTTTTAGTGTGCTGTTGAGCAACAAATAGCAGAAAGCTAGCCTGCTTTAGCAGGGCTTGAGAAAAGATCCTATTGCCAGGTTTTGCCTCCAGGGAGGACAAGTGGAAACTTTGTGCTTCACAGAGGAGATGGTTCCAAGTGTCTGGGAAGGGGGAATTGCTAGCAGAAAAGTGATCGGGTCAGAAGCTTTTATCTGGGAGTGTTTTCCCTGCTGGGTTGTCCCTGTCTCTGGTGGTAGCCTGTGGTTCTTGTGGCCTTTTGGCCTTCCAGCACTCCTAACCTGTGTCTCAGGCAAGTTGCTATCTGGCACAGTACTGGGCAGGCATAAATCAAGAGAAGCCCCTTGATGCAATTTGAAATATTTAGCCACCATCACAGTGTGTTTCCGAGGGAATTGGCCCAAGTGACCATGGCAACAGCTCAGGTAGAGCTCTGCTCAGGACAGTGTGCTTTTTGGACACCCTTATCTGAAGGTTCTTGCAGTGCCTGTAACTGGAGGTGGTCTCCAGAGCAGCTGCCCAGCCCTAGGAAAGAGCTTGCATCTTGGGACTTCTTAATGGGTGTTGAGAGCTCTTTTTTTGCAACAGATAGTGTGTGACTTTGGCCAAGAGGCCTGCCTGAAGTCAGGGGAGGCTGTTTCAATGTGTTCCCCCTTCTTTGACACAGCAGTCTCTGTTCTTGCCACGAATCAATGGGCAGCTTTGTAATCAAGGATACTTAATGCTATTAACATGGCTGTTGAGTAGCTGTCTTGGGTTTCTTGCTAAGCAGTTTCCAGCATCAGGTTGCCAGTATCAAGTATCCTGGTGTGACTTGACTATCTCACTGAAAATATTTGTGAAGGAGCAATCCATTGATGTTGCCTGAAACTGCCAGGTGTCCTGACTGGAACAGTTCTGTTTGAGCTGTCTCTGGGGTGCTACTGTACCAGTGCTTCCACTAATCTGATTTTTGGTTTGTCTTGGGGAGTGATGTATTTAAAACCTTTCATGGTAGGTATTTGCCTTGCTATGTTTAATATGCATATCTTTCCCAGTGTTATGGGAGTGGTAATAAGGGTGGCTATTGCCCCTGTTTTCTATAAAGGACTGGGAGCAGGGGAATAAGACAGGACTGAGGCATGGAAAAATGTTTACCTAAGGCATTGCCTGAAGCCTGTGGCAGAGCTGGAGCTGAATCTTTTTGACTTGCAGTAAGCTGCTGACAGTGCTGTCGTGCCACAGCAAGCAAATGATGCTGTCATGTGCAGCTTGCTGGAAGATCAGTGTTGATTGAGATTATGTGGGCAGATAATAGCTCTCTTCCGAATGCCTTTGATTAATTTCTGCTGTCCTTCAGCTTTCTTCTTGCACTTTTCTGCTTCTGGTAGCTTCTCTCATGCATGGGAGGAGTTGGTGACACGAAGCCACTCTTGCTTTTTTTGAAAGTTACTCAGCACTGTGGCACTCCTGATGCTCTTGACCTCCTCTGCCATCCACCTTGTTAAGTCCTGTCCAGGTCATTTGGCCTCTTTTCTGGTTGAACCTACATCTGATGTTGGACTGTACCAGACAAACTGAAATGAGTGACCTTTGGGAGGTGGTTGCTGGTCATATGATGACCCCATGAACAGCAGTGTTACAGATGGTGTGATAGGTGTTTTAACACCTGCTCTTAGGCAGTTAGAATTTGAGACTGACTTGGCCGCTGGCAGTTATATGGTCTTTTTGAGGTGGAGTTGTAACAAAGCTATGTCACTGTTTCTTCTAAAAACAGATGGTAACAAAGCCTTGGGGGTGGGAGCTGAAATACTTCAAAGAATCCTCCCTCTCAAGGATGCTGTGTAAGGAGTGATTGATGCAAAGTAAAACAGTGCTAATTGCAATGGATGTGTACTGACAACTTGATAGTTGCTGTGATAATTACAGTAATTAGTGAGATGTTAGCATCTCTTTCCCTGTGTCTAGGCTATAAATGGAAAAGCTAGAAGGGGTATGTGTGAGAGGAGGGGATCTGTGAGTCAGGCTTTGGGGTGGTTCTGTAACTTGGGGAGAACGTGCCAAGGTCCTGTTGTGGAGACAACTTGGTGTCAGATTTGTAAAAGTAATTAAGAGCTTGATTCTTACTGTGAGCTTATGGGGGACTGAGGATTTTAATGTCTTGACAATCTGGTCCTGAACATCATGAATTCAAGTTTGGCTGATTTCCCGTCAGAAGGAAGATCCACAGAACAAAGTGCAGCTCCCATTTCCTCACTCAGTCTTAAGCTGTTGAAGGAGAGGATGGGACTGCCGTTCCTTGACTAGTACTGTGAATGCTGACTGCGTGTGTGGATTTCCAAGGACTGTGAAATGGGAACAATGCATTTGTAGTTTGGTAAATTCAATTAACAAACTTCGCAGCTGGCAAACCCAGAAAGGAGTTGAGGTTCTGTAATACAGTGTGCTGTTTCCACTGTCTCAAGGCAAACAAGTCTGGGGCAGCAGAGGGAACCAGCGGAGAGTTGTAACAGTTTCAGCCTCTGTCTACTGTCCTTATTTTTTCTTTTTCTTTTTCTTTCTCTTTTTTTTTTTTTTTAATTTAGTCAAAGCTAACTGTTGCGCACAAAGGAAGAAAACTTCCTTGGGAGTGGGTACAATAGAAATAAGAAGTGTCAAAAAAGGTGATGGGCTGGATGACATTCCCCACCTCCCACTTCAGGGTCCCTGATTGGGACCACTGGGAAGAGGTGGTTTCCAGCTGGAGAACTGACTTGGGTTGCACTGAAATGCATACTGGTAATTTTTCGTGCTGCTGAGCTCAAAATCCATTTCTTCCAAATAACTTTTCCTGCATTTCTGCCATCTTCTTGAATTATTTAAACCTAAAGAGGATTTTAAATGCTACCTTAAGCATTTTTGCTTTTAGGCTAACTGATGTGCTTTATCCTAGGTAAAAATAAGCTGCTTTTTTTTTTTTTTTTTAATTCTGCTTGCTATGTCAGGGTATAAATGGTACCTAGGCATTCACCTATGGGCACTCTGTTAGGATAAGCCTTGCAAATGCAAACCTTCAATGCATTAATGCATCAATGCATAAACCTTCTTTTCTTCTAAACATGATCTTGAATGGTCAAAGTGATTCCGGAATTATTGGTTGGGTGGCAGTAACCTCAGCAAAACTGCTTGTGAACTCCATGGATCCTAGGCCTTTGATGTTAGGTATTGCATATAGCTGTCTAATGCTTTTGCCTCTTCTTAACGCAGTACCTGAAATTAAAGAATTTTGAGGAGGAAGTCAGAGCCCACAGAGACCTGGATGGGTTTTTGGCCAGAGCCAGCATCATCCTTGATGAAACAGCCACCTCCTTGGATGATGTTCTTCGAGAGATGCTGAAACACTTTGCTGAAGATCCTGAGAACATGGAGCCAAGCTGCAACTTTGAAAAAATCATGAGCACTTTATTCACAGATTCAGGGACCCCAAGAGAAGGGAATGGTAATCAACTCTTGAGTTGTTTTTGCCAGTGGGTTACTGTTAAGTTGTCATCCTTTCAATTAGTGGGGTGTTGAACTCACTACTGCGTGGTCCCCGGACTTGCATGTTGCATGTGACACTGGGGATTTATTTTTTCCGTGTCACTCTGACTGAAGGGTCTTATGTCTCCAGGGTTTTTATGTTTTGGTAGAGCCTTTCCCCTGTTTCATTAATATGACACATAGTGGTGTTCTCTGGGGTGAGAAGTGTACAGCACTGGAGTGTCTTGTCTGTTTGGACCCGTTAGGTATGCTTGTCCTCAGACAAGTGTCCAACGCTCTTCAGAAAGAGATGCTTGCTGGTGTCTCTTCAGAAATGGCTCTTTGGCCATGTGATTCTCCACCTGAATTCACACAGGCTGGGGAGTTTTGCCTGCTTTGGATGAGTAATTGGTTGGGGAAGGCTGAGCCTTCGTGTTGCTCCCAGCCTGCTGGAAGGGATGAGAGGCACTTCGTTTTCCTCCAGAAACTCAATCAGGGCAGCCCTAGCCAACATCATTGGCTCACGTGTCACCTTAAGCTATCAGCAAATGTCATAGCATAGACTAAAACACTACCTCTTAGCCCAAGATGTAAAGAAGCTTAACTAAGCATTGTTTCTCTGTAGGCACCCATGATGTTTCAGAGTCAACAGGAATGAATATACAAACATGTACATCGCACCTCAAATGTAACTGTCACAGCCTGAGTGAATTTGTTTAACAGATATGTCAAGTCCTGAGCATGTAGTAAGCATGTTCATGCTTTGGTTACTTCTTGCTACCTGTCTTAGAGCTTTGTATTTATAATCTCTTTAATTTAGGCTTTCTGTCAATAAAGAAAAGTTAAGCAGTGCCATAAAATGAGAACACTAATTGGGAAGAGGGGGTGAGAGGGCAGGGGATTCAGAAGATGCCTCTTTTAGTCCTGTCTGTGAGTTTGAGTAATGCTAATCTAATAGCCTGGTATTGCAGTAAAGTTGATGTTGGGAGGAAAAACCAGCTGCTTTTCAAAGTTGTAAATAGCCTTAGAACAGCATTCAAAAGCATCAGGACAAATGTTTCCATCTTTCTCTGTCACCTCTCACCCTTGCATCAATCCACTGTGCAGATAAATAAGTTTGCTTGGTATTAGTACTTAGCTTCCATTCAAAAGGGAATGTTGTTTGCAGTTGTGAACCAAACATGGACAGCCTGTAACGTTTCCCTCCCTTCTTTTCCTAGTTCACCTCTTATCAGATACAATTCAAGGGGTCACAGCAACAGTCACAGGGGTGCAGTATCAGCAGTCCTGGCTCTGTATCATGTAAGTATCTGTGTTAGAGTAGCAGAATCTGCTGGCTGCTCAAAACTTGTAACTTTTCCTGCTTCTGGGAAGAATAGTAGTTTGGGATGTGCCCTCCTAAGTTACGATGGTGATGCTCTCTCCGTCCATCCTGGCCTGTGGGATCTCAGTCTGAGTGTTGGGCTGTTCCTCTTTGCAAATGGACAAGCAGTAGCCTGGGCAGAGGTGACCACAGTCTCTACAGGGCGTTAAGCCCTTGGATGCTATAGAAATCTGAGTGTCAACAAGCTAAGAATGCTGAAAAAAATCTGAGCCAAAAAGTGCTAATTACTGAGAAATGCTAATGAGGGGAACTTCTGAAAGGGACGAGCAAACCAGTTCATGGACTGCTTTGCCTGCCAAAGTCTGGGAACTTGTACCAAAAGACTTCTTAAGTCCTTTGATGAAAACATCTAAACTTTGTAACTGAAAATTGAAGTCAGAAGTTCGGACAGTATTTAGACGCTAATTTCTTTGGCAGTTAATTCAGATGCTGATTAATTGTCAACACTTAAACACTGGAGCAAAGCCTTAAGACAGCAAGAACTCTGTCACCTGGGATTTATGAGACATAGTGGCTTCACCCCAGCTTCCACTTGATCAAAACTGGGTTTTGAAATTGTCTCACAGTCAAGCGTATTGGGTGAGCCAAACTGTCCCTCTGCAGAGGAAGGCCAGAACCTGCGCTGCTGAGCCAACCAAAGACTGAGATGAGATTTGACTTCTGTCTGTTTCTTTATGCAACTCTGTCAAGTTTTTCAAGAAAAATTTTAATTCCTAGAGAAATTACTAGGGTATGTTGGATAGGTGCCTAAAGTCTTGGAGAGTGCATGCACATATTTTAGCCTTTACAGCCAGTTTGCTAGGACAACTGTCACCGTAGCTCTCCATCTACTAGCAGTTGTAGTCTTTGCTTATAGCTGGAAAAAATGTAGTGTGTTCTGCCTTGGAAATAGATAATTTAAACAAAACAAGTCACCAACAAACAACAAAGAGATTATTGCATATCGGGGCTCTGTTCTGTGAAATAACTGCACTGGATAATGTCTGTGCTGCGTGTGCTACTGCCAACTCTATTCTTACGCCAGCATGTACAGAGCATCTTGCACAAAGAAAATGACTATACAGTAAAATAGTCTTTCTCTACTGATCAACCAAGAGGACTTTTGAGCAGTTTTCTCCTCTTTGGATGCCATAGGGAGCATAGTGGCAACAAAGGATATGTACATTCTACTCTAAGAAAGGTAGAGGGTGGAAGTTTCTACTGTGGCATGTGACTTTGCTTTGTGGAGGGCTTTGGAGAGCGTTGACTTAATAACAAAGCATTTCTACAGGTCATGATACAAATGCTGTTATTATATACATGAAACTGAAAAGGGTAGGTTCAGCCTTTCTGTAGAAAGTGTGCCAAAACTTTAAATGCATCCATGTGAGTAATACTAGCTTCCATGACAAGACATGATTTGAAAAATAAGCTTACAGCCTGAAGGTGTCTTGTGCAAAACTTTCCTTGTTTCTTCCTTTTGTTACTCTGAAGAGGGAGAAGAAAGTGGTGGGAAAGCAATGATGAGTTATTAACTATAATTATCTAATTACTGCACTGTATTTCTGCTATAGCTATTGTGCAACAGATTATGAACCATATTTTTAGGTCTCACATTTTTCTTGAAGTCAGATTGCAAAACAACTTTGAAAACTCTGAAGTAAAAGGAATTTGTTGATGATGATTTTTTTTTTCCATGTGAGTGGGCATAACCTTTAAGATATCTGCTGGTTCTTTATCCTTGCATTTAGTCTTTGCAAAATTTTAGATTGGTGCTGCTGGTTTTTGTGTGCCTTAACCATCTTAGTTCTAAAAGGATGAAAATTGCTAGGTATTGGTGTACATGATGTTTTCTTCTAACTAGAAAGCAAATCTTCAAAGTTACAGATTAGTTTCATTGGTCAAGGACGTGATCTCATACCTTGGAAGCCATGGACACAACTTTTTTTTCTATTCGTAGCATTTGCTAGAACAGCAAGATGCAAACTGGCATGTGAAGCTGCTGCTTGACTGTTTCATTGGAGAATTTGTGATGAGGGGTAGCCAGATCTGTCCCAGAGTGTGGAGTGCTGAACTATTACCCTCAGGCTTACTTGATTATTCAGCCTGAGGAAGTTCTCCTGTTAGAAGGAGCTTAGGGAGGTGCTCTGGTATCCTCCAACCTGCAATGACTGCAGCAGGTAGATGTACTGCCAGGAGGGTGCTGAAGAGTTCCTCACAAATCACCCAGACCTACAATGATCCAGAGCCTGGAGGGGGTAAACTGGGTGCTTTGTATGTCTGGATCAGGAAAGGTGGGGAAGAAGCACCTGTGAGAGCTACTGGGTTTGGTGTTGCATGGTTCTGTGGCTCAAAAAGCCCAAGGAAGGCCTCCCCCTTATCCAATGGAGATACATATGGAGAACTGGCTCTTGTCACAAGCCAAGACCTATCACACCCAGTTGCTTCTTTCACTGTCTGACAAATGGAGATGTAAATGCTTATTTTTAATTACACACCGAACTGTAGGATACCTAATGTTAAGGATTTTGAAGTGACTGTTAACTGACTGCTGGTGGATCTGTCTCCTTGATCTCCCCATAGGAGAAACACCAGCTGTGTGGGTTATTGAACAAATGCTTCCTGAGCCGAGTGGAATTCCCCAGGCATCACAACTTCCAGGCTAGATTCTTCTTGCCAGGAAACAGATATAATTGCTTTTTTCCAAAGCTGAAACCTCAGAAAAACATGAGGCAAGCTGCTTCATAGTCTGGATTGAGTAGTTGAAGAGCCTTTTTTTTTTTTTTTGGCTGCGTTCATAAGGCACATGGATTAGTGAAGGGCTTAATTTCAGTGCATTGAACTGATTTGCTAAAGCTGTTTTAACAGGCAAAGCATAGAAAAAAGCCTTTCTGCAAGCAAAGAGCAGTTTAGTGGTTTGTAGGCTCTGTGTTGCTATAAAATTGCTTACTCTGATATAGTGTGTCATTGCAGTGATTCCTGTGGAGGAGTTCAGGTGGGAAAAACCTAGGTAGCCTTTCAAAACCGGGTGTTATGAGGTTATTTGGGATATCGAACAAGACTGCTGTTCGAATAGAGTAAGCTTTAAGTGTAGTAACTTCTCAGATCTAATGTATAACTGGTGGTTGTGTGAAACATGTTACTAATGGATCTCTTGACAAAAGTAATGCTAAGCCTATTTCATGTGTTGAAAGTATTGTCCAGACCCAGAGGTTTGTGGGTCTGTAGAAAAGCCACGTTGCTTCAGATTTAGCTGTTGAAAAGATTTCAAATGGAGATGCTTCAGTTGCAGTGTATTCTTCAGAATATTACCCCTTCTTTCAAAGAGCAAAATGAGATGCTATGGGAAATTATGTAGTTTAACTGTGTAAAACAAATACTGTCTTCTAAAGAAATGACTACAAGATTTGGAGTCTTATAAACCAGAGCATCTTTTCTAAAATTTACAGTCCTAATCTCTCAAGTGTTCTCTGGGTTCAAAGAACTGACTAATTTTAAGTTCCTGGTCACCCTTGTTGGGCTGTCTGAAGTTACGCTGGAGAGCTGAAGCTCTTGCAGGTGCTCTTATGAAAAAGTCCTCAAATTCAAACCCTTCATTAGGAATTTGGGTCCTGAAGGGGGTCTGTTGTAGAGAAGGATGACTTGTTTCAGTGCCTGCAGCATGCATGCAGGGAAGAGATGTCTCCTTAAGCATTGACTTGTAGATAATACTTTTCCCTAGAGAGGATGGGTCTTTTTGGAGGCCAGCAAAGTGCGTTTACAAGTTGAAAATTATATCCAGCTTGGAGTGACCTTGTTGCTAAAACAGCCCTGTGCCAAGCTGCGGGTGAGCTGGCTTGCTGGTCACAGCTTCATTCCTCACTTGCAAATTCTGGTTTCTGGAAGCTTGTGCCTGGAGCTGCTCTGTGGAGGAAGATTTATTTGCAGTGGATGAGAACAAGAAGTGTCATTGTTGTCCTGCATTGGGACAGGAAAAGGCTGGCTAGCTGATTACCTCTGCTGGGCACTTTTTCTTACTGCAGGGAATAATTTGTTTCTGAATTAACTTCCTTTCTTGCTGCGTTTAAAGAGGATTTCTGTTTCTCTTGGGTCTCCATAGTTTGCCCCTTTTTATGATTCAGTTGAGAAATGTGCTATTACTCTTGATAACATCTTGGGTGTGGGGCAGACCTGCAGCGTGTGTGACTTGGTGTATCAGTGATTTTGGTGGAGCATTGCCAGTTCTCACCATCAGAGTGCCATGCTCAGTGCTGCTAGATACACAGTGTGGAAAGAGGAGGACAGCGAAGCAGGAATGTGTACTGTAATTTAAATGCCCTTTTCATGAGCTCAGTTATTGGAGGATCAAGATAAAATTGCTGAGAACACAACCTGGCATCTCACTAAATCATAGCCCAGCATTTTCTTGTGTGACTAATACTGGGTGAAAATAGATATTTTTTTTTTCCACTTTCTGGCCAAACCAAAGGAGAATCAAATTTAGCTAAACCCAAATCAAAAGGCAGCTTGCCTTTGGCCAAACCTGACTTGATTTAGTCAGCTGAAAATGCCTTGCTAGTTCTTGGGGGTTTGGGGGGCTTTGGCTATTCACCCTTCAGAATTACTATTTTTTTTTTCGTAGTGGGAATTTAAGTGCTACTTGAAAAGAAGTTGCTTCAGTTTGAAAGTGACTCTCCTCTTGGTTGAGTTTTACCTGCAGTCTTGCACAACTTGGAATTTATCCATGTGAACCAAATAACTTTTTTGTCCTTTACAAATATTTGCACAAGTCTAGTAGGGGCTGCAGTTTTGGTTTGTATTATATTTGTATCTGGATTCTGGAATTAAAGTAAAAGTGGGAGACGTAAGTGCTGCATTAGCGAGTAGGATCTGAGTCTGCTAAATAATGGCTTAAATTTGAAGAAAAGCTTGAGATGCTGAGTGGTGCATGGGCAGAAGTGACTTGGCCTTGGACTGAAAGTACCTTTTCCCCCAAATAAATGGATGTAGCTGAGCAAGAGCAGGCTCAGTGCAGATGAGGCTGCATTTTGCACAAAAGCACTGTTTCTCCTCTCCATGCAGGAACGCTCAGGTACATCAGACATTCTCTGTGGTGCCTGTTTAAATCTGGTTTTTCTCTGGTTTACCCTCACTAAACTGACTCAGCCTGATTTGTGAAGGTGTTATTGATTTAAATTGTATCCATACATTGACTTAAACTAGACTGGAAATTACTCAGTGGTCCACGCTGTTTTACTGGTGTGATACTGGGATATACTGGGATTCAGATGCACATGTTTGTGTCAATAGAGCTCTTTATGGAAGAGTTGGAATAAATGTTCTCATAGGTGTGAGAAGTTGCAAATTCCAGCATTGTGAATAAAACCATTCCACATAAAAATGGGTAATGATGACACCAGGGTTCTTGGTGTCTTGTAAGTGTGCTCAGTGTTGCTAAACCTTCCAGTACTGCCCAAACTTCGAGATCATTTTGTTGCACAGTTCCCCAGTCCCTCAATTTAAGGAAAACGGCGGGCTCCTGATTTAGAGGAACACAAGGTTTGGCATGGCTGCCCAGAAAACTAACTTGCATGTGAAAGCGATCCAATATTAAAGAGCAGCCTTTCAGAGTCAAGTTTTCCTCTACATAGCCAAGAAGCTCTTGAGCTAAAGTGATGTTGTAGCCTATGGACTGGTACTGTTGGCAGGACTGTCATCTCTGGAAAGCAGGCCTTAGAGGTGAGCTACTGGAGCTGAAACATAACCCTGTCAGTTCAGGGAGAAAGCCAGCTACAGAAGAAACATGTGGCTTGCTCAATTATTGCAGTATATAATAGCTCTTTTCCAAATAACTTGCTCTATTGCCACATGAATTTGCATATTGTAGCTAGGGGAGCTGGGCTTTTGCACACTGGCTTTCCTGCCTTGGGTAGCAGCAAGCTGAAATTCTGTTTCTTGTGAGGTTTCAGTTCTTGGGTTCACTCAAACAGGGTGGGAGCAGGCAAGCAGATGCTGCTGAGCAGCACTGCTAAGGCATGGCTGGTAACTTGTACCTCCACAACACACACAAACTTCTATTCACGTGTGTGCCTTAGTATGCTGCCCTACTTGGGGCACTGGGACGTGTGCTGGTGTGATCAGCCCTTGTCCTGTAGTAAGTCTGTTCTGGCCGTACTCCGTACTTCACCAGTTTTTTGCTAGGTCGGGTGCTGCCTGATGGGTACAGTAGGAAAGGGAGGATGTCTGGAAAGTGTTAGTATGGCTCTGTGAGCAATAGGTACCTGATATCTGCTTCTGCCATCTCTGAGACAGAAATGGTGTTCAAAATGCCCAGAAGGCCGCCTTTTTCCAAACAAACTAATCTGAGCTCAATTGCTGAGATATGAAAATGCTGAGAACAGCCATTTGCTGTTGGTGACCATTTCAGGTGGATGAAGGTGAGAGCGCTGAAAGTGTGGGACCACTTGAAGGTTCTTCCATTAATCTAAAGCCCAGAGTTCACATAGCTTCCTTATTGGCTTGTTGAACTGTTAACATAAGGAGGCTTGTATGCTGTCCAGCCACAGCAGGATTGCTACGAGGTCGTTGATTTGCTTGTGAAAATCAGTGTTGTCTCTGCTACTTTGATCCCTTGGGAGCAAAGGACAAGAATTATTGCGGATCCAGACTATGGGTTTAATTGAGAAGATAGCTTGCACTCTATTTTCAATTACTTTAGAAGGGATTTATTGCTAACCTTAGGACCTGCCTCGATCTTTCTCTCTTTCAAAGCTGATTTGAGTAGAAAAAGGACAAGGGGCTGTGGTGGAGGGGAGTTCGGAAATAAATTAAATACTGTCATCTGACTCATAACCTATATTGTTCTAATTAAGCTGTTTGGTTGCACTCAGACAAGTGCCTTTGTCTGAATTAATTTGTGTAAGTAGACTGCTTCCAATCTGTGATCAGGAAGTCAAACTCGGTAAGAAAATACTTGGTGGTGTGATTTTTTTTTTTTTTTTTTTTTTTGCAAGTTATAAGATCATAATATAATGTGTGCCTGACTAGTACATCTCCAGCCAGAGATCTTCAGGAGTCATTACTGGAAAAACCTTTAGGGTGTGTGGGTGTGAGAATACATGTTAAAAGAAAAGAAATGGGCTAGGATTATGGAAGAGAAGTTAAAGGAGAGATGAATCTTTTTATCACAGAGGACTGTAAGCACGGGCTAGATGAATAAAAGGGAGCAAGCAGTCAAAGTGACTTTGAACGAGAAAAAAGGCCAGGGAGGGGAGGAATCACTCCAAGGTAGGAAAACATACTTCCGTACCTCTTTCAGTGTCGATATGTAAACCCTGTGTATGTATTTCACCAGTGCTTTTTAGAAGTATTGAGAAGTAGTAGGTAGCGTTAATGGGAACAGGATAGCTGCAGTCCAGGCTGGTGTTGGCCTCCAGCTGCAGCTGCACCAAGCCACTTTGCTCCTTTTTCAGAGTTTCCCAGCAGGAAAAACGATGACTACCCAGATCACAGCTCTGTTTCAATATCCCAGGGTGGAGACAAACCTGGTCTTTCATGGCCTCCAAAGATGATCTCTATTTCAAACAACTTGTTGCTAGTCTTTGTTTTGGGAGTCAAACAGCCATCGTGTGCCCAGCAGGGCTGGCTGGATTGCAGCCAAGGATTTCCCTCTGAGCAGTAATCCTGCCTGCTACAGTCTCTGTAGATCTTGAGCAAGGAGGTCAGCTTGGTTTCTATTACACACCTGTACCATGAAAGGGAAAAATAACAGCTGAGAGCAAACAGGGGAAGCCAATCAAACAGATCTGCCCAAGGCAAAAGTGGAAATGTTGGTTTGGCACTTTGCCTTAATGTTTCAAAAAGCAATTTGGGAGATCGGGTGAAATGAAATGAAGTGTAAACTGCTTTCCACTAACATAAGTGGTGGTGGGTTTTTTTCTAAGAGGGCTTGTTTGTAGAAACTTCTGCAGCACTGCAAGTACTGGGTATGTTGCACTCTTGCTCTCTTGGCTGTTAAAAAGCAGGTGGAGGAAGAGGGAGAATACACCTTAATCTTGAAAGTTATTGCCTATAAAAACATGGATGTTGAATTCTACAGAAGTTAGCTGAACTGGGCTAACAGTCTTAAACAGTGACTTTAACTTCCTTCAGAAGTGACCCTTGCACAACCAATAAGATTTTGTGTTTCTCAAAGTTTAAATGTGTGTTTATAAACCTTGCACACCAGGCAAGAGCATGTCATGTGTTGTAGTGCTATGCATAACAATGCCATCTTCCTTGACAGTTGCACTATAAAGTCCCTTCAGCGACGTCATGTTTGCATTAGCCGCCTGGAGAGGCCTCAGAATTGGGGTGAAAACTCCTGTGAAGTGAGATTTGTGATATTAGTCCTGGCTCCTCCTAAAATGGTGAGTATTGCATTCTTGTTTGCTCTGGTGCTTCAGAGGGTTCTCCCAAGTTTGCTTTTTCTTGGTCTCCTTTTAGGGTTAATGATAACGTATTATTTTTAAAACACCAGCGGATGTGAAAAGGCCTGAGATCTCAGCAGTTGTCAAGATGGTTTATGATAACAGTGTATGTGAGGGGTGGATTAGTCAGCTGTGCCCTCATCTCATACTGGGGAATGGCCTCTAGCCTGACTGGGAGGAGAACACTGCAGATTGTGTTAGCTCCCGTACACCTTTTGCTAGAGCTACAGCTGCGATGTGTGTATTACTCCACAGATTCCCCCCTCCAGCTTTACTGGTTTAGCTACTATTTGGAGAGTTAAGGGATGCTGTTTCTGGTTAAAGCCATCCTTGTGAAGGGCTCTTGCAAGTCTGCAGCTGATGCCCCACTGCAAAGGTCTGGGTTGACTTCCCAGCAAACTCCTGATGGGACTAACAGTTACACTGCAGGGTGGTTGAAGCAGGTGTAGATGGACTAATGTAACCAAGAGGAAGCTGTAGTTTTGTGAGCTTTATTGCAGTATGGGAACAAAACTATCTGGGAGCTGGAGTGCTTGTAAGGTCAGACTGTCTTGAGGTCCTTTGGGATGTGTTTTCATAGCTTTTGGCACTTTCAGCCACCAAGGTTAAAGCTCAAGGGTACTTACAGGTTCTTTGGTGTAGACAAGGCCAACAAATGCTGTAGTAGTACACATTCACTACAATATCGCGGGGTGCATCAAGGTTAATTGGGGATCACCATCCTGTCTTCCTAGAAAGCACTGGCTTGATCAAGATGGTGTGTTCTTCTAGCTAATGGGTTGAATGGTTCAAAGCTCAAGACCTTTTCACACTTAAGCTGGCTGTTTACACCTTGGGGCTACTAGGTCTGTGCTTCTGGGAGGTGCTGGAGAGGTTGGGGGACCTTGTCTGGAACAGGACATATCCTGATTCAATTTCCTGCTCTCAAATGCTGTCTGTGTGACCTTGGGACCTTCTAGTCTGGTTTGTCTTTCCCCACCCCCAGTCACCACCACCCTTGTTTAAATGGAAATACTGGTGTTTCCTTATTTCCCAGGATTTCTGGCAGACCTTTCCCAACTGAGAAGTTCAATGCTTTTGGCATAGATCTCAAACCCAACAGGCTGAAAACATATTGATGTTACTTACAAAAGCATCAGGCAAACAACTGAACCTGTGCGCAATTGCATTGATCTCTCTTTCATTGTATGGCAGTTTGCTTATCTCCGGCCAGCTACGTGCAAAGCACCCAGCGAACAGCTCTGCATCCGCTTGTATCCTGAAAGTTTGCAATTCCAATGGACAGCATCAAATTAAGGAAAGGGAGTGGAGGCCAAGCAGAGCTGCAGTTGCCAATATGCTTTTTATTTTAAATGAGTTTATCTAGCCAGCTCTAAGTACGCATTTCTGGTACAGCAGTTAAAATAATTAACTTGCTGACAGTAACAGATTAATTGAGCCTTTCTTGGGGAGGAAAAAAAAGAGCCCAGCAAATGGGCATCTGTTGTGCTGAGAAATCCAGATCATTGGCCTTCTCCAGCATGGAGGATGTAAAAAAACCTTGAGTGCTTTTGCTCTAAACTGTTCATCTCTCTCTGGGAAAGCCAAGAAAGGGAGCAGCACTCGGCAGCTTGAAGACCCTTGCAGCATCCAGCCCAAGGACTACTGCTGCTTAGAGATGAAAGGAGAAGCCTCCCCTGTGATGGCAAATCCAGGCTGGTTCAGTCTGAAAGGACCAAGCTTATGAACTCTAAAAGCAATTCCCAGAGCAGATTATCTTCACTTAAATCCAAACCCTTTCCTAGAAACTTACACTTGCTAGGACATATTCAATTTATCTGAAGGAGCATTCCGAGAGTGTAGTGGAGGAGAGGTGGTAGTGTGAGTGATGACTTTGGGACTAGCGCAGTGCAACCTACATCTCCATGCCTCTGTGTCAAGCAACACTGAATTATTTGGTTGTGTTTATGAAAAAATTATTCATCTGCTTTGTTATGAATCCTGAAAACTAATTCAGATCAGACACATATGCTCACTACTACTTTTCACAGTAATGTGAGGAGCTTGGAGGCTGTCCAAAGGAGGGTGGTTGTTTGGGTGTCTCTAGCAGTTGCTGCATGATGAGTGTTGAGTGTAGCGAAGGTGGGTGGGTTAAAACTTGGCATCAAAAGGAGCTCTTAATGAGCTATGGTTCTACATAATTTTGCCTTGGCAAGTATCTTATCTGGCCTGACCAAAGTGGTACAAGCAGTTGAGCAGGTCAGGGTTTGTAGAGCTTGGATTTGGTGGGTTTGTGTAGGATTGGGGAGCTCAGTCTCATCTACCGTTCCCTTTTTGTGTCTAACTTTCAAGGTGCTTGGAGCAATAGGAAACCAGGCTTGGATGCTGTTGACACTGGTCCCTCAAAGCATCAGGCTTCTGGCTCACAGCAGTGTTAAAGCCTGCAAGGAGGCACTTGTTCCTTTTACATGTTTGCAAGTCTCCTGTCTCTTCCAAGCATTTAGTGAAGATACAGAGCTGCTTGCGTGTGTGCACTCAGCTGCTTCTTTCCTATGCTTTCCTCTGTGCCAGTACTTTAGTAGAGAGCTCTAAATCTCTACTTGTGCTGCCAGAATTGTCCCAGAGAGGCCAGCCGAATTGAGTTTTAATGTTTAGAAAATAGGAAGCTGGTGAAGCAGATATGAACAATATTCTGTCTTTCAGAAGAGACATCAGGCAGCTTCTACCTGCAGGAACATTGACTACAGCGTCTTTCTGCTCCAGTAGCAGTAACGCTGAGATGCTGTAGGATACAAAGCCTTATTTGTTTAGTCTTAGCAGCCTTGAAGGGAGACCAGGGATGAAACGCATGCTCAGCATGATACAGCTTTGGATTGAGTCCTGGGAAGTTGATCAAGTAAGACTGACCAGTGCTTCTGGTCAGGGCCCGTGTGTTGATGCCTTCACAGGATCCTGCTGTGGTTGGTGTGTTCATCTGCAACAGCTTCCGCGTATGCTTTTCTTCTGCAGGTGTCTCTGGTGTCCTGGA